>NC_136517.1:50613528-50681028 GCF_053919585.1 Euprymna scolopes
ACACACACACACACACACACACACACACACACACACACACACACACACATATATATATAAACATTCTGGTTTCGATTGCAACGGATGGCGCCCAAGTTATATCTTTTTTATATAACTTTTGACATCATTATTATGTATTAGGTAATAAGCATAAATCTGCACGAATCAAAATATAACATTATGCATATTTTACGACCAGGCAACGCTTGGTGGCCTGCTAGTATATATATATATATATATATATATATATATATATATATATATATATATATATATATATATATATATATAAAATTGACCTGTTTCTGTACGAAACATCTTTACCAAACTCCTCTCTGAATAGTTAGTCTTCAGATTTGTAACTTGATATATAGGGTATTTACACGCCGGAAAAAAAACTTTTGATTTCGTTTTTAGCCTATAATATAGCTGCTAAATAAAGTTGACTTTGCCAGGAGTAAATTGACTAACTTATTTCAATTATATTTTTGTTTTTCACGATATTAAAACAAGAGAGTTGGGGAGAAGAGTTGAGAGAAGGATAGAAAACGTAGAGGAGGAAAGAGAGAAAAATACAGAGCGGTTGGAGACTAGTGGGGATAGAAATTTTAATATGAAGATGTTACACGCATTATTTGACTTTTATACTTCTATTTAATTTATACTTCTACTAGCATGGGTGAGGTGTATTCTGAGCAAAAAAAAAAAAAAAAAAAAAAAAGGTCAATTTTTAAAAACATTGATCCCTATTATGACCCCTTAAAATTTATTGTTTCTGGGCTTAAATCAAGTTATCAAGTTAGATCCATGTCCAAGGAACCTATATCTAAAATTTCAAGTGCGTAGACCCAAAATTGTCGGAGGAGTTTGGTAGAGTTCTCAAAGGTCAAATCGTTGAACTTTGACCCCTTAACAGCACAATTTCTGGCCGAAAACCAATCACCTAGATTTTCCCAAATCTAAGTACCCGGCATATCAAATTTCGAGTCTGTATACTAAAAATTGACAGAGTTATTGCGTAGGGAAATGTACAAACACAGACACACAGACACACATACAGACAGAAACTTTCGCCTTTATATATATATAGATTTAGTTTATATGGCCTCGAGCTGTTGATGAGTCTTTGTACCTGTATTTTTATTTTGTATTTTTAAGTCTATGTTGTATCTATCACGAATTTATGATTTTTTCTTTTTAGTCGCATTCAAGCGACTCTATAAGTCACTCCGTCGGTCGGTCGGTCGGTCTGTCCGTAACACTTTTGTGCTTGGTCTTTTTGGTTAAGATCAAAGGTCTGTTCTAATTAGATGCTGTTCTTAGCTTTTAATGTTTTTCTTGGCCAAGATCAAAATGTAGTATCTGTTCCGGCAGAAAATGCAAGCAAAGACCATATGTGGGGTTGCCCCCACATATAAGACCTTGGTCAATGAAGGGGCAACCCGTCATACCAATTGTCACTATCCAGCTCCCATTTCCCTCCCTTCTCTCTCCACTTTAAAAATCGGCCTTGTACCGAATTTGCTCAGTGGGAAAACAAATAAATACCAACCCAACATTATAAGACCTTGGTCAATGTAGGGGCAACCCTTAATACCAATTGTCACTATCTAGCTCCCCTACTCCCCGGGGAGTTGGTCCCCATTTCCCCTTCACTCCTCACATTAAAAATCGGTCTTGTGCCTAATTTTCTCGGTGGGGGAGCAAATAAATTCTATTTTCTTGGCCTTTTGGCCAAGATCAAAGTGTAGTATCTGCTCCGGCAGATACTGCTAGCAAAGACCATATGTGGGGGCAACCCCACATATAAGACCTTGGTTAATGTAGGGGCAACTCTTCATACCAATTGTCACTATTCAGCTCCCCTACTCCCCGGGGAGCTGGCCCCTATTTCCCCTTCAATCCTCACATTAAAAATCGGCATTGTGCCTAATTTGCTCGGTGGGGAAGCAAATAAATACAAACCCCACATATAAGACTTTGGTCAATGTAGGGGCAACCCTTCATACCAATTGTAACTATCCAGCTACCCTACTCCCCGGGGAGTTGGTGCCCATTTCCCCATTCACTCCTCACATTAAAAATCGGCATTGTGACTAAATTGTTCGGTGGGGAAGCAAATAAATACCAACCGCACATATAAGACCTTGCTCAATGTAGGGGCAACCCTTCATACCAATTGTCACTATCCAGCTCCCTTACTCCCCGGGGAGCTGGCTCCCATTTCCCCTTCAATCCTCACATTAAAAATCGGCCTTGTGCCTTATTTGCTCGGTGGGGGAGCAAATAAATACGCTTTTCTTGTCCAAGATCAAAGTGTAGTATCTGTTCTTATTACATGCTGTACTTATGTTTGTAACTTTGTGATATAAACTGGGGGATCACTTTTCTGTATTAATTTAATGTAAAATGATCACCCACTTTACAACCAGTCAGTCTCAAAGCCATTCAAGTCATTCTCCAGATCATTCAAGTTGATTTTGAAAGATTCCAGTTATTTTTAAGCATTCAAGTCATTCGTAAGGTCATTCAATTCATCCTTAACTTCATTAAAGTCATTCTAAGTCATTTAATTTTTATTTATTTAAGTCATTTCAGTCCATTTTTCGGTAATTTTAGTTTATCTTTAAGAATTTCATGTCAATCCTACATTCACGCATTCATTCATTACACGAGAGCACGCGACTAATGGCTATCGGCCTTTTTTGTTACATAGGAATCACAACGTCAGTGGGGCATTAGAATATGCCGACTGCCCCCCTGCAGAGGGTAAAAGTCCCTCAATGGGAATCCTGGATATGACCTTAAACTATATCCAGTGGTGAGGCCTCAGCTTGTGGGCTTTGGGGAGTGTGGAGCCACCCTTCAATTACCATTGCTCCCAGGTCCACTCTGACCCGGAGTGGTAGTACCTGTTAGGGTCCCAACTATGGGTTAAATAGAAACCGACGTAAAAACAACAAATATATTCTATTAAAAGAATTTTCTTCAAAATCTTTGGATTCGGCATTAAATAACCCGAAAAGGGTTGATATGCCGTAAAACAAAAACAACCAACCAACAACGTATCAAGAACACCTGAGGATATGGGTTAAATAATGTACAGTAGTCAAAGAGATAATATCATAGTAATCGTTAGAAGTAAATTTAGTAAATTGGATTACTTAAGGGGAACGGCTTATCAAGAATTTGTTCATGTTAGAGTTGAAGACGACCGTATTGTAGTCAGCTGGAAAGCAGAAAAACGGAAGACAATTCCACAGGCGCGCAGTTCTAAGAAAGAAACTTTGTTCATGGAATCTACGTTTAGGTTAAGGCACAGATAAAGAGTGGGGGAAATTATTGATAGTTTTTTCAGCTAGACGAGTGTTTCCTGTGAAAGTTTGGCGAGGGGGGACCATAGATTGGAGCTCAGACGAGTACTTGCCATGAAAATAACGATAAAGCAGAGACAGACTCGCAACATCTCTTCTGTGAGAAAGAGGTTGCAGGGAAGAGAAAGGGCATCCCCTACTAGGCTACAAAGTCTATTTTGAACTCTGTCAAGGCAAGATAAGATCTTTCTAACAGTTCCTGTCAAAATCTGGCAACAATACTCCATCCTTGGACATACCTGGCTCTTATATAGGTATATAATTGTATTAGTAGTGAGATATCTACTGGATCAATAGAAGGATCCCACCATTTTTCCAGCGACCTTGGGAACAGAAAAATTAATTAATCTTAATTTTTAAATCAGATAATATAAAAGACGTGTCTCTTAACGCTTCGGGGTAGTGAGAGTGATGCATTATTTTATGTAGCGTGCCTTGAGCAAGAATAGCCTGGCAGCGCCAATCCCTCTCCAGGCCCAAGCACATACAGCACCTGATATTAACACATAGTCACCCATTTTAATATTGGCCAAATTCAACGTTGCTTAACTTCAGTGATCTAACGGTGTGTCAACTTTATTATGCGGTATATGAATCGAATATTTAAAGTTTAATTTGGTTATAGCAATACTTGTTATAAAACAAATAACTAATTTAATACAATAATGTTGTTTTGATCTCTATTTATGAAATGATTCGATGTAAATAGCTATTAGAACTTTCAATGAAGGATTTGCTAAAAAATTTTAATGCTTCCAAGGGAATCTACTTCCAGGAGGAAAAAACCTCCGTCATCTCCTTTTTATTACAATGCATATTTTTCCAACCAGAATTCGTATTTTGAGCAAAAAACAAAAACAAAACAAAGCAAAACACAAAAAAAACAAAAAAAAAACAAACAAACAAAACAAAAAAGACAAAAACAAACAAAAAGGACAAAACAAAATAACAAAAAGAACATAAAGAACAACAAAGAACAAAGCAAAAAACAACAAAAAACCCAAAACAAAACAAAACCAAAAAAAAACACCTCCCTAAAAACAACGCAAACAAAACAAAATAAAAAACAAACAAACAAACAAACAAAAAACCTCCAAAAAACAAAACGAAACAAAAAAGAACAAAAAAGAAAACAAAAACAAAATAAAACAAAAACAACAAAAGCAAAAAACAAATAAAAACAAAACAAGACAAAAAGAAACAACGCACAATAAAATATATTAATTCCTGACAGTAATAACACAGTGAAAGGGAGAAAAAATGGATAGTTTGAATCAAATCACGATATGTCAGATGAATTGCTATTTGGGTCTAACTTTAAAAAAAATCACACGATAAGGTTATGTAATAAGATAATTACTGTTACACGTGGGTCCATAAATTTGTGGTGTACTTTTGCAGCTGCATTCGCACGAGTCCTTCTTGAATTTTCCTCCATTCTTGCAGACTTTTCCTTTGCAATCTTTTAAGTAAAAACAAACCATAAAAAAATGATTAATAAGCTTATTCAATTCAATATGAAAAACACCTCGCTCCCATATTAAAACTGTAAAACTTAAATAAAGGTTAATATCGTCTGCATTGCATAACACTTGATCTTTTTGTGCTTCGAAGGTAACAGCTCTACTACCGGATCCAATATAAAACCACCACCAGGAGGAATAATTTTGCAATTTCAGTCCCTCACTCTTCGAGTAATTTTCTGAAGTGATGGTGGAGGATTAGTTGACCAAAACGTGGTGAGACAACAACAACTATGGAAGGCAGTAATTACTGACGATACGGTGAAGCGACTCAGCATTCCTATGTTGTTGCGGTTAACTACCTGAAAAAGTTCAGATGGATTTGTTGGACGAAACGTGGTTAAACAACAACATCTATGAAGATGAGGATAGTCCGCAAATAAATAAATAAATAAATAAACAAATAAATAAACAAATAAACAAATAAACAAATAAATAAGTAAATAAACAAATAAATAAATAAATGAATAAACAAATAAATAAACAAATAAACAAAATAAATAAATAAATAAATAAATGAATAAATAAATAAACAAATAAATAAATAAATAAATAAATAAATAAACAAATATAAACAAATAAACAAATAAATAGATAAACAAATAAATAAACAAATAAATAAATAAACAAATAAAGTAATAAATAAACAAATAAATCAATAAATAAACAAACAAATAAATAAATAAGCAAATAAATAAACAAATAAATCAATAAATAAAAAACAAATAAATAAATAAAAAACAAATAAATAAATAAACAAATAAATAAATAAACAAACAAATAAATAAACAAATCAATAAACAAATAAATAAATAAATAAATAAACAAATAAATAAATAAATACATAAATAAACAAACAAATAAACAAATAAATAAATAAATAAAGTATATAGTAATCAAAAAGTGTCCAATATTGTAAGAATAGCAGGTGTGTTCAAACACAACTTCATTTCTTCTAATTTTTGATATAGTTCCTGGCAACGCCGGGTTGCCCTGCTAGTGAATAAAAAAGGCGTAGTTTTTGTTTCGATTCCAAAAAGAGAGAGTAAGGACTGTAAACCACGGTGCTAACGTAGAGATATTTTTACTAGGATGGGTTGCCGATGATACTACACTGCGATGATCGGTTATGGTGGAACTTAGGGTTGTATTATTTAAGATGACAGTTCAACAAGAATTTGTTTTCAGTACATTTGAAAACGACTGTATTATAGTAAGCTGGAAAGTAGCTCCGTGGTATTGTGTTCCACAGACGGGTAGTTCTAGGAAATAAACTTTCCTCGTGAAATTTTCGTTTAGTTATTGTAATATACGAGGTGCCATAGATAAGTTTCCAGATTTTTTTTCATATGGGTATTTTTATTGATAGTGCACACATGGAACTGGAGTCCTTGTTGAAGTAATCTCCCCCGGCTGCAATGCACTTGTACCATTCCAACAACTTCTGGAAAGCCCCAATGGAAGTCCTCTTGTATAAGCGTGTCAATGATCTTCGTCACAGCCTCTTCCATCGCCTAAAATTGTCTCATAACAACAGCCTCTAAGGCTTTCCTTGGGCTTAGGGAATAACCAAAAGTCACAGGGAGCAAGGTCTGGTCTATAGGGAGGGCGAGGAACTGTTTTAATGCCCATCTTGTTTTAATCTTCTCTGAGCACACTTGGGACAAACTTCACGCAAATCTTCCGCAACTTCAGTTCCTTGCGAATAATTATGTGGACAGTTCCCACACTGACATCAAACTGTGCACTTATTGTCTCTATAGACACACGACAGTCCTTATTTATGAAATTCTTTATTTGGCCAGTCAACTTTGGTGTTCTGACTTTCTTACTCCTCCCACACCTCTCATCATCCTTCACAGACTCCCTGCCTTCCTTGAATCTCTTATGCCTCTCAGAAACTGATGCTCAATTCATGCAAGATGCAAGATGGTCCAAAAGCAGTCTGAAGTATTCCATACGTTTCTGTGGCATTCTTCCAAGTTTTAAACAGAATTTTATTGCATATCGTCCTTCTAAAGTGTTCTCACGTCCAGATTGCACTTTTGAAATTCACCAGCTGTGACAATCAAGCTTTAGAAGGG
Organism: Euprymna scolopes; assembly: GCF_053919585.1. Classification (NCBI taxonomy): domain Eukaryota; kingdom Metazoa; phylum Mollusca; class Cephalopoda; order Sepiida; family Sepiolidae; genus Euprymna; species Euprymna scolopes. Next base: position 50,620,510 of record NC_136517.1, read on the forward strand.
TGTATTCCAATTCCTGCTGTAGCTATTCATTTGAACATAAAATCATAAAATTGGTCAATCATCTCATAAGATATATAGCAATAACAAACTGAATTTTCATGAGTTTACAACAGCTTTAAATGTCCGTACAACAAAAAAATGTCTGGAAACTTATTGAAGGCACCTCGTACATGTATACAAACTGTTTATGAAGGATTTGAAGAAAAGGAAAATCAAACGTACCTTTCAAAGGAGAAGCTGTGTCACACTTTTCATATGGCCGATTTATTTGGCCACTGTTTCCACTGGAAATATTTAAAAGAAAAGAAATAAAAAGATTTCCAACGATTGGTGGTAAAATTACTTCAAAACAACAAAAATACATATATTTTTTTAAAACAATGAATAACTAATTATTAAAGTCAAGGCAAGGATAAGAGATAATGAGATGAATGGATTGTCAAGTTTGCTAACGTATGAGGACAGCTTATTACAGGTATATATGCTGGTACTGTATTTGAAGACGAGCATATTATAATCTGCAGATAAGCAGTCCGGTTGTAATATGTTCCACAAATAAGAGTCATTGGAAAGAAACGAAGTGGAACAATGAAAAAGAGCCCGTTTTGGTAACGCTAGAGTTTACTACATCCGGTGTGCGGATCGGATGTACAGAATTTTGAACATAAAAATAACAGTTATTTTCCAAACATAAAAAAATAACAGTACTTTTCTAAGCATAGAAAGCAGTTATACTCGACTTTAGCCTTATACTCGACTTTCCATGTCTTTCTGAGGAAAAACGTAAGGTTGAAAAAATGTTATTAAAACATGGCGACTTCAAAGCTGTCAACCATTTACTTGGATTTGACAAATTGTTTATAAAATCGGGTGGCTGGTGTTACCACTGAACAAGCGAAGGCAGTGAACCCATTGAACCCGTAATATGAGATATGTTGAACTGAAATTACTGCCAGTGACTGTATTCTTCTTTTCTGTTTCTATCTCGTTGATACATATCAATGGCTCTTTATCTACTTCTCTCTCCCTCTTTCACAACTCTCTCTCTCTCTCTCTCTCTCTCTCTCTCTCTCTCTCTCTCTCTCTCTGTCGGTTTTCACCAAGAGGAAATATTTGTAATTCAGTTGCAGTTCTTTTCAAATTCCGCTCGAGTCGGTCGCAAAAAATCGTAATTCGACCTTGGTCGGCGACGGACAGATCGTTTGCATATTCCAACACTTAACTTTCTATTTTTTATATAAAAAAAGTTCGCTTATTGTGCGCTGTATTGTTCGCTTATTTCATACAGCGTTCAATTCCAGTACCAAAGGTTTCAGCCCAGATGATTAATTCTCTGGGGAAAGATAATTATAAGACTAAACTATACCACTAATGACGCCGAGAACCCGAAGACGAGACTCGCCAAGCAGACGAACCAGACATCATACCAACCCCTTGATGTAAGGGACGTTTTATCAATTAATCATCTATGGATTTTATCGTTTACTAGTATGGGTGCCCGGCGTTGCCCGGGTGTTTGGAGGTGTATGCTGAGAAAAAAACAAAAAAACAAAAAAATAACAAAAACGGTAATTTTTTTTTTAACTTTGACCCCCATATGACCCTTAAAATTTATTGTTTTGGGCTCAAATTGAGTTATTAAGTTAGCTTCATATCCAGGGAACCTATATCTAAAATTTCAAGTGCTTAGACCCAAAATTGTCGGAGGAGTTTGGTAGAGTTCTCAAAGGGCAAATCGTTAAACTTTGATTCCTTAACAACCAAATTTCTGGCCAAAAACCGATCACGTAGATTTTCCCAAATCTCAGTACCCTGTATATCAAATTTCGAGTCTGTAGACTAAAAATTAACGGAGTTATTGCGAAGGAAATCGTACACAGACACAGAGAGACAGACAGAGAGACAGACAGACAGACACACAGACACGTTCACTTTTATCGATATATAGATTCTCCTCGTAGAGCTAGTTAAAATGCGCAGGACGTAACACGCATCCCAGAAACGTTCACACAACGATACTTTCCTCGAAAAAACGACAGTAACACAACACCTGTTCATAAGATTTCTTCCAGACGCTAGGCACACGGAGGAAGAAAGGACTGTTTCGTTTAGTTTTGGTATTAGAAGAGTCCTTCTCAACAACTACATAACTGTCCCTTCGCACGAAACTAAACGGAACGTTTACCCGAAGAACTACTGAATAATGCTACTTGTTAGGTTATGTTATGTAGATAGAATCAAAAGAATATAATTACCCTGGTCCATATTCACAAACGAAGAGATTAACATTTGTACACTTTGCGTAACCACAGCCAAGCATTATGCTTGTGGCCCAGACAACCTAGAAGAAGAAAAACACCAGTTTGAAAGGAACTTATGCAAATCACAATCAGTCCCTCTCCCAAAATCATATAGTACCAAGCACGACATATAAGAAAAACGAGTTATTCTGTACATACGACCCGGTGTGCGGATCGGATGTACAGAATTTTGAACATAAAAATAACAGTTATTTTCCAAACATAAAAAAATAACAGTACTTTTCTAAGCATAGAAAGCAGTTATTTTTGAACATAAAAATAACAGTTATTTTCCAAACATAAAAAAACAGTACATTTCTAAGCATAGAAATAAGTTATTTTTGAACAAAAAAATAACATATTTTCGAAACATAAAAAATAACAGCACTTTTCTAAGCATAAAAATAAGTTATTTTTGAACATAAAAATAACAGTACTTTTCTAAGCATAGAAATCAGTTAATTTTGAACAAAAAAAATAACCATTATTTTCGAAACATAAAAAATAACAGTACTTTTCTAAGCATAGAAATAAGTTATTTTTGAACAAAAAAATTCCAGTTATTTTCCAAACATAAAAAAATAACAGTACTTTTCTAAGCATAGAAATAAGTTATTTTTGAACAAAAAATAACAGTTATTTTCCAAACATAAAAAATAACAGTACTTTTCTAAGCATAGAAATCAGTTATTTTTGAACATAAAAATAACAGTTATTTTCCAAACATAAAAAATAACAGTACTTTTCTAAGCATAGAAATAAGTTATTTTTGATAAAAAAACAGTTATTTTCCAAACATAAAAAATAACAGTACTTTTCTAAGCATAGAAATAAGTTATTTTTTAACAAAAAATAACAGTTATTTTCCAAACATAAAAAATAACAGTACTTTTCTAAGCATAGAAATAAATTATTTTTGAACATAAAAATAACAGTTATTTTCGAAACATAAAAAAATAACAGTACCTTTCTAAGCATAGAAATAAGTTATTTTTGATAAAAAACAGTTATTTTCGAAACATAAAAAATAACAGTACTTTTCTAAGCATAGAAATAAGTTATTTTTTAACAATAAATAACAGTCATTTTCCAAACATAAGAAATAACAGTACTTTTCCAAGCATAGAAATCAGTTATTTTTGAACATAAAAATAATAGTTATTTTCCAAACATAAAAAGCAGTACTTTTCTAAGCATAGAAATAAGTTATTCTTGAACAAAAAATAACAGTTATTTTCCAAACATAAAAATAACAGTACTTTTCTAAGCATAGAACTAAGTTATTTTTGGACAAAAAAATAACAGTTATTTTCCAAACATAAAAAATAACAGTACTTTTCTAAGCATAGAAATAAGTTATTTTTGAACAAAAAAATAACAGTTATTTTCCAAACATATAAAATAGTACTTTTCTAAGCATAGAAATAAGTTATATTTGAACGAAAAAATAACAGTTATTTTCCAAACATATGAAATAACAGTACTTTTCTAAATATAGAAATAAGTTATTTTTGAACAAAAAAATAACAGTTATTTTCCAAACATATAAAATAATAGTACTTTTCTAAACATAGAAATAAGTTATTTTTGAACAAAATATAACAGTTATTTTCCAAACATATAAAGTAACAGTACTTTTCTAAATATAGTGACGAAAATAGGTCACTCATCGTTCTCGATCAATCATAAAAGATATGAAATAGTGATGGAATTTTTAAAAAACTAAAGAACAGATTTAAAATTAAGAGGAACGAGGCATTAGTAAATTTAATGACAGCGTAATATGATAAATATATGAAAAATATAAACTACAATATTATTTTCGTTGAGCCTGGTCAGTACTAAATGGGTGACCATTTGGTAATACCAGGCGCTGTATTTACTTTCTGCTCGGCATTGTTTCAGTCGTCCTGGACTTTCCTTGCCGTTGGAATCAGGCAGTGCTTACTCAGGAAAAGAGAGATTTGAGATTGCTCAGTTCTTGCTTCACGATTATATGCGCAGGTACTTTTGAAAGGAGTATCCATTGTCTTTCCAAACATAACGGAAGCCATGATAGTACAATAATGTCTATTTACAATATTTCACGATTCTGATTGAGAAATGAAAGCAAATGTTTAGTTATACCGATTTGTCCAATATATAAAAAAACTATCCTTTTGGTAATCTTCCTGTATACACAGAGCTAGTTCAATTTTTCTTATCAAAATACAATATTAATAAATTGAGTATTATTGTCACATTTGGACGAGTGCATACATCACTGGTCTCTCACTCTTAGACAAGGCATCAAAAAGTGTCCAATCTAATCGATTTCGCACTATCAACCAAGCTTTTTCCCTACTCTTTATCTGTGCCTAAATCTAAACATAGATTCCATGAACAAAGCTTCTTTCTTAGTACTGCACGCCTTTGGAACTCTGTTCCGTTCTCCTACTTTCCAACTAACTATAACATGGTTGTCTTCAAGTCCAACTTCTTAACGAGCCATCCTCTTAAGAAATCCAATTTTCCAAATTTCCACTACTAACGATTACTACGACATTTTCTCATTGACTACTGTACATCCATTAATCCTTATCCTCAAGTGGCCTCGGACCTTTATAAGTGTTGAAAAATTTTGTAAAAAACAAAACAAAAATATAACAAAATAGGGCCCTACGATTAGCTATCGAGCACGTTAGCGAGTTTAGATATGAAGTTCGCGGAGTTAAGCCGAAAAGAAACAAATTATATTTGAAACAAATAATAAAATAATAAAACAAGTTAAATATTTGGGGCAAATGGAAAATAAACAAAAGTGATGGGAGCGAAGTTGTAAACAAATGGTAATCGACTTGAATTAATAATTTAACAAAAATGGGTTTGGATATTAACAACGGTTGGCCTTCCAAAACCTTGTCCCTATCGCCACAATGTTTCATCCCTGTGTCTGTTTTGCAATTACTTTATGAAATGTGGTCTGATGAACTCATAGCACCTGTGCCCACACGACGTAATACCCCGATAAACCCGACAAGTAGCAAAGTACCACCTTCACTATTGAGATCCCGAACTGATGAAAAGCTTTCTACTCTAATAGTTTTTTTCCATTGGACTGCTAAACTTTGAAATTCCCTACATGCTTCCCGCTTCCTTGACTGTACTAATCCGTAGAAGTTCAAATGTACTGTGTATAAACATCTCGCTGTTCCACCTCCACAGTCACCTTTAGGACAGAATCCCAAACAGTGGCATGTCTTGTTTGAGGTGAAAAGATTAAAAGAATAAAAAGCAACCGAAACTCACGAGAACTTCTGGATAAAATGATGGCGGCGATCTCTTACCTGTGTGTAATGTCCAACTGCTGTTAATTTGTTTGCGCTGCCGTTGTAGGTGAAGTCTTTCACTTCGGAATGCCAAGCATCAATAAAAGAAGTCCAATTCCCGTATCCACTACCCAAATTCTGTCCAACGGGGTAACTTCCTTTAAACAATAAAAATAAACGAAACACTCTAGTTTACATGAACTATTTGGCCTCCAAGATCAAAGTGTAGTATCTATTCTGATGCTTCTACTCTCAGTAAGTGGGAGAGAAATCATTTCAGACTGAGACAATTTTTATTTGTGTTCCTATCCAGAATGCCCCTTTTTGGGAGCTAATTTTCCCCGCCTTAAAAAAAACCCAGCGTTGTGTCTGACTCTGCCCTTGTGGGGAGGCAAATAAATTAGCTATGCTAGTATGAGTTACATGTGTGTTTATATTATATTAAAATCACAGGAAATAAATTAAGAAAATTATCCAAAATAAGAATTAAATATAAGAAAAATAAATAAGATAAAATATTAAAATAAAATAATTAAATAATATTAAGCTCTATATTATTAAGTTTAAATATATGTCTTCGTGAGACTAATGAGAGTCCGACATAGGCGACCAGTTATTGATATTCTTTGTTTGATTTTGAAACCGACGGCACTGATGTTTTTCTGGTCTTCTATACACTTATTCTTATATTATAATTCCATATATCTACATAAAAGTTTGATGTATCGATTTTCAGTAATTATTTCGACAGTGCCCAATACCTGAATAGCTAGATAGTAAATTATAAAAATATATATGACAATTAAGTTTAATTGCAATATATATATATATATATATATATATATATATATATATATATATATATATATATATATATATATATACACCTTATGTATATGCAAATGCCCATGAATACACTTATGCATATGCAAATGGCCATGAATGATAGTTTCCACATACCCTGTACTAATCTTGACATTTTGGGCTGTTTGACGAATAGTAATGCGCCGATCTTCCAAAATAGCAGCCTCAACTTGACGGACAGATGGCTCATTAATGGCAGAAGTTGGGTCGACCAGGTCTGGGAGCTGTTTCCACAGACTTCTGGCTATGTTTGAATTCACGATGCCAGCGTTTTACAAGGTCATATGATGGAGCATTATCATCATAAGTTTCTTTCATTTCATCAAAAGTCTCCTCTGGTATGTGTCCTTTCAAATACAAAAACCGGATCACTGCTCGACATTCAACAGGCTCCATTTCACACCTGACTCAGTTCAAACACGTGTAAAACAGAAACCACAATTAGTTCAGAGCTGTAATTTGCCACATAACCCGTAGATATATAAATCATTGCACATGCAAAATTTCAGCTAGATCAGACAACAAGAAGTGGGTCAGGAGCATTACTTATTGCACACCTTCGCGCATATATATATATATATATATATATTTATATTTTTTCAACAGAACAAATTAACTTCAATATTTCATCAGACATGTCTAATATATGCGTCCGTAAATCCATCCTTTTACAATTATTTCCGATTTGATTTCAGCTTATTCCGAACATTTTCTTAGTTGGCGTGATTAATTCCAAAAATTCTTGTCCCTATTTGTAAATAATCTAATATTGTCCTATTATCTATCCGTGATAATGTTTTACATCTACTAATTCAAGCCCTGTCAACTATTCTTCGTATCTGAGCAAAGACGTGAAGTCTCTTACTTCGCACATACCTCTTTATATTGTCCATGTTTAATCCTTCTCCTAGCTCTAATTGTTTAGCAGATTTATGTCTAAGAATTTCGTGCGCGAGGAGAGATGTTTAAAGCTGTTTTCCACGGGTAAGAATCTTGCTGATTAATTTTCAAGATAACATTTCAATTCTACTCTCTAGTAAAGTAGTTAAACCTAAATGATCTTTACACAGTGTTGGGAACGTTTATGTCTCTACATTGAATAAAAATTACCCCTACACATTTCCTATATTTTGGGCTGCCATTGAAAGATCAAAGTAACACTTACCGGGAACATATCGTTGCAGACCTTTATCGTGAACAAATTGACAGTTTTCTGCCCATTTTTGAGACTGAAAAGCCAACTCATCATTCCAGTACTGAAACAAGGAATTAATAAGAGATAAAACAAAGAACTGAAAACATAAACTGCTTTAGAAAAAAAAAATGTTATCGTAGAAAAATAGCATTTTTTCTAACTAGTATTTTTCGAAACGAAATTTAGGAAGCCTCATTTACGGAAAACCCGTCCACGGAAAACTCGTCCACGAAAACTTGTCCATTTTTGCTAGGTAGGAAAATTGGTCCATCGTTGAATAAATATCTATTGAAAACACATTTTATGACCGTTCTTGAAGTAGATTGTTTTTAAAAGGTAATACACACCCCATAATATTAAATTTTTTTTTTTTTTACTTGTTGTTCCTATTTGCAATGCCTCCCCACGGGACAGAGTTAGACACCAGGATCGTTTTGTTGTTATTGTTACTAATTGTTGTTTAAAAAAATAAGATTGATTATTTCTAAATGCTCGTTTCCCACCTAGCTTTGTAGGTTTTCAGTAGTTCAACTTATTTTAAAGCGTTTATTTAGTTAAAAACAAGTAGTGTCGAAGTTTACTTTAAATCGAAAAATGTCAACATGAGAGACTCACATCTTGGGAGTCTCGATAATCGCTCAGAAATAGAAAATTAAAGAAAATGCTGGGGTAGATATAGTGTTGGATAGTTTTCTGTTCTAAAGTTCTACAGCATTAAAATACATTTTCTTTTAAATTTAAAACTGACTTTGAATAAAAAACAACTGATCGTATCGAATGGCCTCTTTTCTAAACAGCACTTAAATTTTGGTAATAAAAATACTGCTTTTGTTCATTTTTAAGTGATATAATATAATTTACTTAATAAAACATATTGGCATCTTAAACAGACTTTGCAAAAATTAAAAATCTGAAAGCACTTTGGAAGTATTTAAATTGTCAAATAGAAAGTGAATTTGGTCATATTCCTATATATATATATATATATATATATATATATATATATATATATATAGAATAAATGACAAAAACTTATATTCCAAAATTCATGATGTCATTTATTCTATATATTGCTCTGTAATCGCATTGAGCTTCTTATATAAGGATTGATATATAAGAAAATATATTTCTATAGAAATATATGTATGTATATATATATATATATAAATAAAAGTGTGTGTCTGTGTGTGTGTCTGTGTGTGTGTGTATGTACATTTCCCTACGCAATAACTCTGTCAATTTTTAGTCTACAGAATCGAAATTTGATATACATGGTACTGAGATTTGGGAAAATCGATATGATCGGTTTTTGGCCAGAAATTTGGCGATTAAGGAGTCAAAGTTCAACGGTTTGATCTTTGAGAACTCTACCAAACTCCTCCGACAATTTTGGGTCTACGCATTTGAAATTTTAGATATAGGTTCCTTGGACAGGGATCTAACTTAATAACTTGATTTTAGCCCAAAACAATAAATTTTAAGGAGTCATAATAATTTTTAGTTACCAATATATAAATGTATGTATGTATGTATGTATGTTTGCATGTCTGCCTTAAACTTTTACCAAAATCCGCATCGTTTTAAATTCGACCTTTCATATGACAAATATCGAAAAATTGGCTAAAAACATTAATATCTTCCCCTTCAACTAGGCACTTTTCTACAGGTGGGTGGGGTCACTTTTTTCGCCGATATTTTTTAAAGTTATCCTCTCCTTTAAATTGTCTGGCCTTAATTTTAAAAAATGTCCCTTCCGGTTTGGCGGTGGTCGTAACAGCATAAACGTTAGGTTTTACCCCGTTCTTTTCCTCCTCTGCGGTACGGGTTCGAGCCTGCCTTCCTACTACCACTTTTTTGTTTTTTGCTCAGCATACACCGCCAAACACACCCGGGCAACGCCGGATACCCATGCTAATATATATATATATATATATATATATATATATATATATATAGAATACATGACAAAAACTTATATTAAAAATTCATGATGTTGACCATCTTATAATTTATTCCTTTAAATCAGTCGATTTATACAATTCTTGACAGTATCTGTTTCGTAGCGCAAAATCAATCACTTAATTATCATATTAATTAATGAATCTATTATGTCCTTAACTGATTTAAATGAATAAATTATAAGATGGTCAACATCATGAATTTTGGAATATAACTTTTTGTCATTTATTCTCTATATTGCTCTGTAATCACATTGAGCTTCTTATATAAGGCTTGATATATAATAAGAAAATATATTTCTACAGAAATATATTTTGCAATTAGGAAGGGAAGACTTTTATGAATCATGATTAAAAGTAAATTTGTATATATATATAAATATATATATATTCCTATAATCTTCTCTCCAAAAAAAAAACGGGGGAAAAGGGGGAACAGGAGAGGAAAGAAAGAGAAATGGGGAGCCAGCTGACCGGTTTCGACCCTCGCTTCTCAAATCTGTATCGAGGGAATTTTTAAAACAAAAAATGAAAAAGCGATTAAAGTTGCGTTTTATTCAATTTACGGGGAGAAAAAAAGTGGGAAAACAATTAAAATGAAACAGCGTTATGGTCAAATACCCTAAAGATTAATCATGTTCAAACCCAGGAGGCATTCCCTTTGCTTGCAAAGGGAAAGTTTTCTAAGTCGAACGTGAATAGTCTCCAAGTTCTTAAGGTGATATAGTGAATGAGCATGACTAAGAATAGAAAAAGAGTCCGTGCTAAAGTTCGGCGCACAAGACGGGGTTTTAAGTTAATTATCAGTAATTAAGGACCCGTATGTGTTAGTAACAACGTCCGTTACCCGGTAGGTTCCATTCATAATTTTACTGGGTACATATTGTTGGATTCTTTCATCTAAGCTTAATGTCGTTCGATCCAAGTAGTTGGCACCGCAACCACATTCAAAATTATAAATAACGTTACTATTATGGTGTGGGAGTATAGAAGTCTTTTCGAGAAGATGGTAAAGTTTCTCGTGGAGAACATAACACGCACATTGGCAGCAAAATAACATCCATGAACTATTGAACTTATTTGTTTGGCAAATTTCTCACTTACTGTACCCAACCAAAGCAAACGAAGATAAATTGGACATTTGGCTACTATATTCTCTTTAATTCGAGAGAATTCAGCCATTATCTTTGAATAACTGACCTAATCACATCTAGTGGGTATTGCTTTTGGATAAAGTATCCGTAATTGTTTCCAATTCCTCACCTAATTTTAACTTCGAACAAATCAAAAGGGCACGATGTGTTAGGGTCCAAATTAGATTTATCTTACGTTTTTTAGGGCAAAATGAATTCCAGCGAATGTACAAACCTGTAAATGTTAGTTTGCGGTATATAGATGTATGATAACTAGATGGCGTTTTTGTTACCAATACATCAAGGAAAGCGATGGATATCGGAAGTACACTAATGGTTTTATGGGTCCAGATAGCAAGCGCTCTTCATAGAACCCCACAAAAATATTCGTCATAGTCGGTCCAAGTACTGAGTACTTCTGACGAACGTAGCCAGTGAGATAAGACCCTCTGGGTCTATCCGCCCAAGCAATGGCGAATATTTTGTGGGGTTCTCCTGTTCCCTCCTTCCCCCCCCCTTTTTTGGAGAGAAGATTAAAGGAATATATATATATATATATATATATATATATATATATATATATATATACAAATTTACTTTTAATCATGAATCAAAAAAGTCTTCCCTTCTTAATTGCAATATTTAAATTTTGTATCCCTAAAAACATTAAGAAATATATATATATATATATATATATATATATATATATATATATATAGTAAGTTATAAAATATATATGGCGATTAAGCTACACTGAATAAAGCCTGAAGAGTCCTAGAGTGGATGAAACGCGGAATATTCAGTGTAGCTTAATCGCCATATATATTTTATAACTTACTAACTAGCTCTACCAACGTATTGAGCACTTTTGAAGTAAATACTTAAAGTTTACGCATAAATTTATACTTTCGTATGTTAATTTTATGTAAGTAAATGAAGTAGTTATATATATATATATATATATATATATATATATATATATATATATATATATATATACGAACTTTTGTTGATTTTTTAAACGATGATACGGTTAACTAAGCGTCTTTTATAAAAACTATTATTTGTTTACGTCCAAATAAAAATATGGGCTTTTCTTGGTTTTACCGGATTCGAGGAAATAATTAACCTGATGTGGTTTGATATCCAGTTTAATGTTTTTAATCGAGATAACATCACCAGGAGAAGATGCAGCATTCTCCATGTCCATGTGAGGTAGTCTAGAATATTTGGTCAGGACAAGAATTCACCTTGTCTGGTGGAGTATTCAGCTTAATGCTATTACTTGAAGCCCAAATATGACAACAGTGATCCATACGTGGTATGGCAGTGAATTTGTTGAGATAGACAATAGCTCCAGGCGTGAGAAAGTATTTAGAACGACAGAATGGAGGCGTATTAGGTTAAACAAAAGATGTTTAGACCTCTTCTGAAAAATATAAAGTAAAAAGCTGCGGTCGTAAAATGTATGTCCACAAAAACCAAACAAATAAATAAACAAACAAAAACTCACCATTTTAAGCATCATGCACGCTGGAGGTTTCACTGCAGCTCTGTGCATATTATGCCGATCGACTATAATTTTTTTCTCCTCATCGGTGACACCTACAATGTGTAAAGTAAAATAGTCGATTTTAACTTTTATCTATTTAATATATATATATATATATATATATATATATATATATATATATATATATATATATATATATATATATATATATATATATGAATAAAAAAGAATGCGAAAAGTATAAAAGCTTATAACTTTTCTTTATTCGTTTTTAATTGGTGACGTGCAGGAATACAAAATAATAATATTATGAAAAAAAATTAAATTAATTAAAAAACTTTTTTTATAAGTACATAATTTTCGACCGATTCTTCAGTCTTCATCGGTGTAGTGAAAGTATCATAAATAATAATAATCGTAAATAATTGAATTCATTTAAAACATATCGCAAAAACAAAAACAAATATATATATTTGAGGAGTGTTCCAAGAGAGATTTTTTTATTCCGCCCGAATGGATCAGAGCGACTTACAAATAGCATTGTTATGATGACTGAATTTATGCATTCATGACCTGAAAGTGTCATCTTTCTGTTGCAGTGTGAAACTCTAAGAATAAACCCTAGTCATAGACGTGCGTCAGAAGCAGAGATGCGTCATTGCATTCCCGGCAAAAATGTACTGGGAATGGCGGTGACTATGTAGAAAAATAAATCCTGGAGCACGAAAAGTCGCTAGTTTTAATGGTACAGCTGCCATCTCCGTAGTTCTTCAATTCTTCAGTTAAAACAAATATAAAAGGCGTTACTTTTTAGAATGACACTATTATAATAACAGAACGCGTTCGAGGCGCCTATGCACAGGCGTCGTTCATCTCTGGCAAAATTGCATTTAGAATGGTGGTGACTAAAATACTAAAAAAGAGAAGAGGCTTTACTTGTGTGTGTGTGTGTGTGTGTGTTTGTGTGTATGTGTGTGTGTGTGTGTGTGTGTTAGAGTGAAAGGGCGCTGACCCTATTTGGGTTTAACCAGCTTCCTTCGAAGGAGGAAGTTCCATGGAAGTATGACATGCACAAGCGGTCCTCAGTCGCATATATATATATATATATATATATATATATATATATATATATATATATATATATATATATATATATATATATATATACATCTTATTTATGACATTCTAAATTTTACTGGGTTTATATAATTGAAAATTCAGTAATCGTTCACATACCAATAAGCTTTAAATCAAAATGAGATGACTTAAACTGTAAGCTACAAAATTATCATATTTCATAATTGAGCATTCATATATTGTTTTAACAAAATCAAGACATCAAGGAATAGACTGATAGCAACAAATAGTGTATTTCATCGTTAGTTACAATTGTTTGTAGACTATTTGGACAAATTCAAACATTATGTCGTTTGAAAATTTTCACAAGGACAGCCTTTCGTCAGACGTACAGAATAAAAACACTTTAACAATGAACAGAACAGAGTCCATTTTCCTAATGTGGAAAAAACATGGGAAAATATTTTACCTGCATCTCATCCTTCCAATTTTTTTTTAAAAAGATTTATATATTTACCTATTTTTGTATCTCTATTTAAAAAAATTTCAGTCGAATTATCATGCAACGTTACCACTGTTCACTTAATGTTTTACTAAAACTATTCATTAATTTCTTAAATTAAATTTTCTTTATTTCTTTATTTAATTTAAATTATTTTTTAATACGGATCAATCAACTAAGTCTTCAGCTATATTGTTTCGATTCTATGTTAGTTTCGTATCTGGAATCTGCTTTATTTATTTACAAAAATATCGGCTAATCTATTTTTGTAATTTCAAAAAGTGTTTTTTTTTAAAACTTATTCCATAAGGATTTTTTTTAAACATTACTCTATATTCAGTGCAGTCTCATTCTTCATTTAAAATAAAGGATCTAAATTAATTTTTAATTTTTTTTTTATATACTATCGATCCTACCACATAAGATTTACGATTACAGGATATATTAGACGTTGAAAAGGAGTTAACTCTGTATGTTAGAAAATTTTAAAGGTTTTGTTGAATTGTAAGTTACCAAAATCCTAATATGTATTCATAAATTTGAAAGGGAGGTAACTCAATAAGTTCGATTTTTAATGTTTTCGCAGAGTTCTAAGTTTGGCACATTCTTAATATGAATTTATGATTTATTTACTCTGAAACCACTTAAATCTAAGCTAACCTATTCAAATTATAAGTATATATATATATATATATATATATATATATATATATATATATATATATATATATATATATATATATATATATATAGAGAGAGAGAGAGAGAGAGAGAGAGAGAAAGAGGTTGGTACGAATAAGCACACTCAATATGAATAAAAACGTAAAACAATCCAAAATGCTCAGCGCGGAAAAAATCATCGTTGTCATGAACGTTGAGGATTTGTACCGTTATGGACGCATCTTAAATTTAAAAGCTGTATTAGCGGCGAAGCGAACATCTGTCTCTTCTACATGTTGTGTATTTTGGATTGTTTTACTTTTTTTTTATTCATGTAGAATTCGACTATTCGTACCAACAACCATCATCATCGTCATGAACATTGAGGATTTGTGCCGTTATGGTATCATCTTAAATTTAAAAGCTGTACAAGCAGCGAAGCAAATGACAGTCTCTTCTACGTGCTGCGTGTATTGGATTGTTTTACTTTTTTTTTTATTCATATTAAATTCACTTATTCGTACTATACATCATCGTCATCTTAAACGCTTCTTGATGTATATTCTACATGTACGTGTATGTGTACGTGTGTATATGCATATGTATGTACATGCGTATATGTATACGTGTATGTGTGTATGCGCATATTGGCATGTGTGTTTGTGTGTGTGCTTGTGTATGTGTGTTTGCGTGCATCTGTATGTATACTTGTATGCGTACGTGCATGTGTTTATTTCCATGTGTATGCGGGATGGAGAGGGCTCCGGAAAGCCGTGGTGAAGGCAACCCCTCTAGGAGAAGCAAATGTCTGATTAAAAAAAAAACATAAAGCGGGAGACCAGTACCCGCATTAAGCTGGTCTGCGGTTTGACTTGTTGCTGGCTATCTTGCTCTTGCTTGTTGCTGGATCTCAACGTTTTGAACAGAGAGAGAGAGAGAGAGACAGAGAGAGAGAGAGAGAGAGAGAGAGAGAGACTTAGCTGTCGTACAAAGCTAAAACTCTGTAATATCATCTTTGTATAGATACTCCCTCAGATATTTGTCTATAAAAAATAGTCCTGTGACGATGGAAAAGTTGTGACGCGTGTAGGCCTGAAATGCTGGAAGCGCGTGATAATTGATCTGCCATCATTAGATGTATCTATGTATATATGTATGTATATATGCCTGAATATGTGTATGTATGTTTATATACGTACATGTGTATGCATATGTATGTATATCTATGTGTATATGTATGTATATATGTATGTGTGTGTATATGTTTATGTGTGTTTGTATGTATATACGTATATATATATGTTTGTGTATGTATGTATGTGTATGTGTATATATGCATATATATGTATGTGTGTATATGCATATATATGTGTATGTGTAAAGATGCATATATATATATGTATAGATGCATATATATGTATGTGTATGTATATGTAGATAAATGTATGTGTATGTATATGTGTATATATGTGTACGTATATATATGTGTATATGTGTATATATGTGTGTATGTATTTGTATATGTGTGTCTTTATGTGTATGTATATATATATATGTATATGTGTATGCATGCATGTGTGTATGTATATGTATGTATGTGTATGTGCGTGCATTATGTATTGTGTATGTATATATGTATATATGTGTGTATGTTTATAGATATGTATTTGTGTATGTGTATGTATGTGTATGTATGCGTTTATGTATATATATATATGTATGTATGCTAATGACCGTCTTCAGTGTCATGTCTGCTTGAGCGTGTGAATTCGCTGGCAGGACTAAAAAAGTAATCTTCGGGCTCACGGATTTTCAGCGACTGAGGGAGTGGCACTCGTCTAACAAGACGTTGCAATCATATATATATATATATATATATATATATATATATATATATATATAGTAAGTTATAAAATGTATATGGCGATTAAGCTACACTGAATATTCCGTGTTTCATCCACTCTAGGACTCTTTAGGCTTATGCGCGAATTCTGTGGTTATTGGTCGTTTTTATATGCGCATCTTCTATTGAGATTTTAGTTAGCTAATCAGATTTCTAGTATCCACCGCGCCCTTCCTATCAGCCAATGAGCATGCATTTATCGGACAAAGACCTATTTGACCTCTGGTTGACCTGATCCTTTGTGTGTGCTCTATTTAGCCTGGATATTTAGTTTCTTGATCTGTTTTAAATCTATGTTACTGTTTTTTTTTTGTTTTTTATGTTAGTTTATATATAAATATATATATATATGTGTACACACATATATGCACATATATATATATACTTATATATATATACATACATATATATGTGATCGTTTATGTATATTCATGTTTATTTAATTTGTTTATTTTCTATTGTTTTTGTAAGTTTTAAAACTATTTTGTATCGCTATCCTAGAGTAAATTTTATCTTGTGAACACAGTTCTTTGCTATTTCTCTTCTACAGTTGAATAGATGTTGGGGTTCTTTAAAGTACAGGATGGAAAATTTTTCATGAATATGTATACGGCATAATCACGCTGAAACACAGGTTCTCGTTAGATCACCGAAGATAAGAAACGTTGAGCCTGGTCAGTACCAGATGGGTGATCAATTTGGGAATTCCAGGCCATCAGACACTGTATGTAGGAGGACGTTGACACCTTCATGCAAGAGTTGCAAAAGCCTAACGTCGTCATCTCCCTTGACACGGATATACATGCTACTGGGGACCGCTTGTGAATTTCATACTCCAATGAAAACTTCCTCCTTTTGGGAGACGCCGGTTAAACCCGCATAGGGTTAGTACCGTTTCTATTTCATACATGCGACTGAGGACGATACTTACATGCATACATACATTAGTGGCCTGGCAAGGCCACAGTGGTGACAACAAAGCAAAAAATCCTATTCGGATTAAAAAAAAATTATTATTATATATAGAGTATATTAATTGTATTTCTAAATATTCAATTAATATACTCTATATATAATTATAAAAACAAAAATCCGCCCAGCTAATTCATTATAAGCCACCACGTGACCATTATAATATATATATATATATATATATATATATATATATATATATATATATATATATATATATATATATATATAAGGAAAAGAGGAAAAACATAATTTCTACGACGTGCCTGAGGATGATCGAGGTATCTCTGTCGAAAGCGCTCGCTATGGATCCAACTTATACAATTTTGAAAAAAAAAACACAAAGGAAACTATTCGGAGATTGGAGAAGATGAAAAGGATGATAATAAAACAGAAGAATTCCGTGCTCTTCAATAACATTTGTTTGAATATATATATATATATATATACATGATGATGATTGCAACGTCTTGTCAGACGAGTGCCACTCCCTCAGACATTTAAAATCCATGATTCCAAATGTCTGAGGGAGTATCTATACAAATATGATGTTACAGAGTCTTAGCTTTGTACGACAGCTAAGTCTCTCTCTCGGTTCAAAATGTTGAGATCCAGCAACAAGCAAGAGCAAGATAGCCAGCAACAAATTAAACTGCAGATCAGCTTAATGCGGGTACTGGTCTTCCGCTTTATGTTTTTTAAATCAGAGATTTGCTTCTCCTAGAAAGGCTGCCTTCACCACGGCTTACGGGAGCCCTCCTTACCCCAATACACATATACACACACACACAAATACACACGGTGCTAGTTAGCCGTTGACCCAGAAAAAGGGTTCATTCGCCCTTTGGAAGGTCTTGTTTTTAATCCTCCAGGGAGACTAGCCGCCCTCCTCACCAAACAAGTCTGGTGGGGGAACCAGTTTAGTCGCCGGTGACCCAACCATGAGGCAGGTAGTACTGGGTTACATGGTACCAGTAGAATATGACATGACCTGACACATATGATGATTGCAACGTCTTGTCAGACGAGTGCCACTCCCTCAGACATTTAAAATCCATGAGCCCAAATACCTAAGGGAGTATCTATACAAAGATGATGTTACAGAGTCTTAGCTTTGTACGACAGCTAAGACTCTCTCTCGGTTCAAAATGTTGAGATCCAGCAACAAGCAAGAGCAAGATAGCCAGCAACAAATTGAACTGCAGACCAGCTTAATGCGGGTAATGGTCTTCCGCTTTATAGTTTTTTTAAATCAGAGATTTGCTTCTCCTAGAAAGGTTGCCTTCACCACGGCTTACGGGAGCCCTCCCCACCCCAATACACATATACACACACACACACACAAATATACACGGTGCTAGTTGGCCGTTGACCCAGAAAAAGAGTTCATTCGCCTTTTGGAAGGTCTTGTTTTTAATCCTTCAGGGAGACTAGCCGCCCTCCTCACCAAACAAGTCTGGTGGGGGAACCAGTTTAGTCGCCAGTGACCCGACCATGAGGCAGGTAGTATTGGATTACATGGTACCAGTAGCATATGACATGACCTGACATGGAAACATACATACATGCATACATACATACATACATACATACATACATCTTTGTATTTCAACTCCTTTTAAAATGCAGCATCCTTTTTTTTTTTACACAGTGATCACCACTTATCAAGGCCCGGAAGCCACTCATGGATAAGGGTTATTGCAAGTACATTACGTTAGTGTGGAGATTTTATGAAGTGTTTACTTAAGGGGGCGGTTTATTAGGAATTTGTTAACATTTGACTTGAAGACATCCAAGTTGTAGTCCGGTGGGAAGCAGGCAGACGGAACAGAGTTCCACAGGCGTGCAGTTCTAAGAAAGAAGCTTTGTTCATGGAATCCGCGTTTTGATTTAGGCACAGATATAGAGTGGGGGAAATTTTTCACAGTGGATTCAGCTAGATGGGTGTTTTTCGTGAAAGATTGGCGAGGGGGGGGGCAGAGATTGGAGTTCAGATTCTTGTTACAACGAAAACAAAATTTTCTGTAAAATGTTGCCAATAATATTTATGTATAAAATATATTATAATTACGAGCTGCTTGTCATTGAGCAAATTTTGATAAACACCAAAGTTTCAGTCGATTTACATCCAGGAAGTTACAGCTTTATAATTATCTATTCTATACTATTACCAAAATCCTTAATGTTTATTTATTTTTTTATTTATTTATTTATTTTTTTTTTATTTATATGTGTGTATGTATATATACAAATAAAACTTTCGAACGGATGCACCGAATCGAAAAATATTTTTTTCCCATGAAAAGTGTGAGTCTCTAGATTGTCCTTATCTATATATGGTTCGTAACGAACAACGCCGAGTCACACAAAAAGCCCGAAATAAGGTTTTTTGGACCATTTCGCGCAATTGTCAAAAAAGTTACCACAACAGAATTTAGCACTGTCTGTATACAGTCGCGGTAACATCTTTCGGCATATGTGCGGGACTTGTGGCGCAATGGATAACGCGTCTGACTACGGATCAGAAGATTCCAGGTTCGAATCCTGGCAAGTTCGTAATAATTTTAACCATCATTTCATCCAACGTTTACTAATTATACTTACCCTTAGAGTATTTTTTGTTTTTTGAGTGATATTGTGTTGTGCCTATGGGAATTTCCCATACCCCGAGTTCACAGGGTAAGCGTTGATGGTAAGATGATATTGAGTGTACTTAATGTTGAGTGTACTTGATATTGAATGTATTCGATTTTGTGTTTGACTCGGCGTTATGTGTACAGACGCGGCGCAGCTGCTAGTTGTACATATATTAAGCTTGTCTTTTATTGATGGTAAATCACGTCGGTTACATGTGGTCATTACGCATTAATACGCTCATTCCAGCGTTCACGTGTTCTTTCTCAAGTCTAAGTTGTGCACACCAGTCAGAGTTGCTTTATTTATGGCGGTAAGCTAAAGCGATATTCACCACTTGATTCGCTTCCAAAGTATTATGTCCGTCGCGGATTTTAGGCTTCCACTTTAGTTTTACTCCTTCTATTTGTGTTGCTCACGCGCGTTTGTAGATCGATCATTCAGACACCATGTTTTGTTAGGTTTATACACAATTTCCCCTTTCACGTTTTCTACGAGATGTACACATCAGAAAGGAAGCAAATCACATCGGCACAAAATGTCTCGTAGTAATGATATAACATATAGTTGTATTGTTGAATCAATAAATCTGAGGGGGTGAAAGGGTCCATATCTTACGTAAGTGATATATTGTTATGTTAAAATATATCTGATACTCATGAAACGGAAGTATTATAACGTTTTCATAAGTGATCTGTATCTCGCAATGATTTTAGCCATTCGAGTGCTAAAACGGAATCTAAAAAAAAATCACTATTAAGCTCGTATTTTATTGATGGCAAAGCACGTCGGTTACACGTAGTCAGTAAGCATAAATACTCTCGATTCAGCATGCAACTGTTCTTTTTCACAACCAGGCTGTGAACACTAGGCAGAGAAAGGCTCTTCTATGGCGGCGATAAAGTAAGCCAAGACTATTTCGACCACTCGATCCAAAATTTAGCGCATCGTAAATCCATAATTGTGACCCCATTTTTTGTTAGGTTTTCGCCAGTGAAAAGACAAGTCGATGCGCCTGATTTACTAGCGGTCTTCTCTTTTCACGTCCTCTACGAAATGCACACATCACAAGGGAAGTATCCCACATCGGTACACGATGTTTAGTAATAATAATATAACAGATAGTTGGATTGTTGAACCAATAAATGTGCTGGGTGAAGGGGTTCATACCTTACCCTAGTGATATTTGTTATGTTAAATATATATTTGATACCCATACAGCGCTCGGGGGAAAAAAAACGAACATATTTCTCATTTCTGCGACTTGTCTTCCTTGTTGACTGCTAACACATTTTATTTTATTGAACATTTATTCGGCCCAAAACAAGACATATTGCTCCTGAGACGTAAGAGTTACGCCGCAAGATGTTTGTTCACATCACATTTATATATCTGCATGTTAGCGCAATCGGAGAAACGGGGAATAGGGAGGGAAAATTATTACGGAAATATTTGTAGCCTTTTTTTTATTAGTGATCTGTATCGCTCAATAACCTTAGCCACTCGAGTGCTAAAACGGACTCTGAAAATATCTGGCAAATCACATCGGTTACACGTAGTCAATACTGTTCCAGCGGGCAGTTTTTCTTTCTCACATCTACGTTGTGCACACCAGACAGAAAAAGGCTCTTCTATAGCAGTGATAAGGTAAGCCAAGGCTATTTCCACTACTCGATCCAGGTTCTAGCGCGTCATGTCCGCCACAATTTTATTTTGATTCACGTTTAGTTTAACTTCTTCCATTTGTATTGCTAACGCCTGTTTGTAAATTCCTTACTCAGACACCTTGTTTTGTTAGGTTTTCGTAAGCGAAAAGACACGACGATCCGTTTAGGTTTAGACCTTCGCCTTTTCATGTTTTTTCAGTGATAATAACATAACAGATAGTTATACTGTTGAACCACTAAATGAACAGAACGAGGTATCTTGTACTTTTAATATGTACTAGAAGAGCTAGTGTCCACGCGTTTACCGGGGAAAATAGAAAATATTAAAGTATTAAGCTAACGTGTTCTTTTCTAAAAATACAGTATATAGTAATACAATATATTATATAAACATAAAAGTTCTACTTCAATAACCGATAACAGAAAAGATAATGTATAGTACACTGCGCTTAAACCATAATTCTATGGTAAAAAGTAATATATATATATATATATATATATATATATATATATATATATATATATATATTTTTACAAAGGCATCACCACATTATCAAGGCCCAGAGGCCACTCAAGGATAAGGGTTAAAGAGTGTACAGTAGAAGTTGGTCAATATAGTAATCATTAGTAATGAAAATTTGGTAAATTTAATAACTTATATGGAACGGCTCATCAAGAACTTATTTACCTTAGACTTGAACACAACCATATTGTAGTCAGCCGGAAAGCAGGAAAACGGAAGACAATTCCACAGGCGTGCAGTTCTAAGAAAGAAGCTTTGTTCATGGAATCTATGTTTAGGTTTAGGCACAGATAAAGAGTGGGGGAAATTATTGATAGTGTTTACAGCTAGACGAGTGTTTCTTGTGAAAGTTTGGCGAGGGGGGACCATAGATTGAAGCTCAGTTGAACACTTTCCATGAAAATAACGATACATCAGAGACAAACTCGCAACATCTCTTCTGTGAGATAGAGGTTGTAAGGAGGAGAAAAGGACATCTCCTACGAGGCTACGAAGTTTATTTTGAACTCTATCAAGGCAGGACAAGTCCTTTCTAGCAACTCCTGCCCAGATGTGGCAACAGTATTCCATCCTTGGACGTACCTGGCTCTTATATAGATAGAGAATAGCATCAGCAGTGAGATATCTACTGGATCGATAGAAAGATCCCACCATTTTTCTAGCGGCCTTGGCAACAGATTTGATATACGTGTTCCATTTAAGATCAGGAGTAATGGTCAAGCCCAGAAGCTTGTCAAAACTTGAGGCCTCCTGAAGACGAGAGCCATTCATTTCAATTGATGACAAATGTGGATTAAAATGTTGATGATGTAAAGAGAGAAGCTTGGTTTTAGATGCATTAAAAGTAACCAGCCACTCCTTTCCCCATTGTACTACATGCTCAAGATCAGAGGAGAGAGAATTGGAGAGAACTTGGTCGTTTACTGTCTTAGATGTGGTACCATAAATGGTAGTGTCGTCAGCATAAATGTCTACAAATGATGTAAGGATATGATTTGGAAGATCATTAATGTAGATCAGGAAAAGAGTTGGGCCCAGGATGGATCCCTGAGGGACACCGGCATTAATACTGTGAGCTTCTGATTTTTGCCCCTCAACTACTACTCTTATGAACCTATCAGAAAGAAATGATTTAATAATTGAGAAGACTTTTCCAGCTATACCATAGCTAGCGATCTTATGAAGTAAACCTTTATGCCATACCCTATCAAAGGCTTTAGATATGTCAAGAGCAATTGCCCTAGAAAGATTGCCACCGTCGAGAGATTTGCTAATCCTATGCGATATAACTGTAAGGACATCTGCTGTAGATCTAGCAGAACGGAAACCATATTGAGTGTCACTAAGAAGGTTATTTTTGTTGAGATGTTTGATTACTTCTGTATTTAACACAGATTCTAGCAACTTACTCATGACGCACAGGAGACTTATTGGCCTGTACTGAGAGGGGGATGAGCGATCACCTGAATTCTTAAATACAGGGCATACTGATGAGATTTTCCAGGGAGATGGGAAACTATTCTCCTTAAGACAACGTTTAAACAGTTTTGTAAGTATGGGCGCTAGTTCAGGTTGAAGTTTTTTGAGTACTATAATTGGAATACCATCAGGGCCAGTTGCTTTACTGGAATCAAGGTTTTTGATTAGCTTGGCAACATCACGTACAGATATACGTATATCACATAGCGTGTTTTCTGATACAGGAGGAAATATTGGGGGTTGGCGGTCTTGGTCGCAAAGGGTAGAATTAGCTGCAAAGTTCTTGACAAAGAGTTTGGCTTTGTCTGATGCTGACGAGATTACCTCAGGTCCATTGATAATAGTTGGGATGGAGCACACGCTTCTGTTCAGGATTCTGTTTGCTATTTGCCAAAACTGGTGGGAACCAAGCCGCTGCTCAGCTACTTTGGACTTAACAGATTGAGCATACAACTCTCTTGCGTTCCTTATAACTTTCTTACAATGGTTGCTGGCAGTCCTGAAAACGGCTTTAGTTTCCATACATCTATTACGTTTGAAGCAGTGGAAAAAGTGATTTCTGTGCGCAATGGCAGCAGCACATTCTGGAGAGAACCATGGCTGGCTGTTAGGTTTTTGCTGAAACTTTTTAGAGGGTATGAAATGGTCAATACCTACAATTAACCATTCAGTTAGGTCTAATACTATAGAGGACACATCCTTTTTAAACATGGAATGCAGAGGTAGATCAGATATAAATGTACGGAAGCTATCCCAGTCAGCCTTAGTGTATCGATATACTGTACGATGAAGTGGTACGTCTGGGGACTTATTACATTTCATTTTTATCTTAATTGATACAACAGAGTGGTCGGAAGATCCAAGAGGCGACAGAACAGAAACTGAACATAGTTCAGGGCAAGTTGTGAGAAAAAGGTCTAGTAGGCTCGCATACTGGCCGTCATTATCGGGCACACGGGTAGGTTCCTGAACAATCTGAGTGAGGTCATAGGCAATGGAGAAATCATGACAGAACCTCCCCTCATCATCGGTCTTGTTTGAGTGGGTCAACCATTCGACGTTGTGAACATTGAAGTCTCCACATACGTGAATGTTAGCTGAAGGATAAGTAGAAAGGACTTGGTCAATTTTCTCAGATATGCTTTGAAAGATAGTAACTCCGCTTTTGTGGGGGCGATAGAGAGTAAATATAAATGCAGTAGTGTGAGCTAAAGCAACCCGGAAGCACATATAGGGTAAGTTAGGATCTTCCCTGGAGATGTCCCTCCCACATGGAAAGCTATCTTTAATATAGGCACATATTCCATGCCCATGGCGATCTTGGGGGTCAGATTTAGAAGTTAAGTTAGAGTATCCTGTAATTGCAAACTCATCTAGGGAAATAGCCTGTCCAATGCCAGTTTCACTTAAAAATAAAAGGTCTGGTTTAGTCTCCTGTAATTGGGTTTCAACCTCTGGAAGGTTAGAACGTAGACCCCTGATGTTGGAGAAGGAGACATGGTAGTAGGGGTCTACGTTGGAAGTTGGAGAACCGGGTTTAATCGTGTATTTTTTCTTGAAACTTGTCATGATGAAATTTTGGAATTTGTGGACTAGGTCGACAGATTTACTTAGAGCAGGACAGAGAGGGGAAACTAAGAGAGAAAAAGAAACGAAGAATTTTTTTTTTTTTTTGTACCACATGATAAGGTAAAGCCGTAACAATTACCCACTAGTATGGCATCGAGAGGCCCCACCAGAAGCTACTGCATGGTCCAGATTCCATTCACCAAATGGCAATACAGCAGCCCCAGTACTTTGCACCTGCTGATAGGACAGCCTCCTTAGTGGTTAATCCAAGGTTCGGGTCCCTGGCTATCAGGCGGATAACGTCAGCCCAGACAAAACGTTTACCTCCAGCACCCTTACTAGTGACATGGCTACAAGGATAGACATAGAAACATATATATATATATAATATAGCTGACGGATGTTTATTTAAATACACATTCGGACAGTTTAATTTCGGCCACCGATTCCGTAGTCAGGGGGTAGGACTGCCGACTGTCATCACGACGGTTCTAGGTTCGATCCTCGTCTTGGGAGAGGTTTTAGTCTAGCGGCACTGATGAGTTGTGAAACAACGAAACAGGTCTGTATGTCGATGACTAAAATATATTTTATATATATATATATATATACCTAAAATAAAAAAATATTGTAAAATCAACGAATATTTAAACCGTGAGACGAGTTAGAGGCAGACAGTGACAGGTATGAATAGTTTGGCTGGTTAAAATCACATTACTATTAGGTATGGAATCGTAAGAAAAACACGTTTTAAATGGGTAAATATGCTATCATTTCCTCGATGACGAATGCTTCATTGGATCAAGTTCAATGACCATAAGTAATGTATGTTGTTGCCTTATGTGAAATTTATTTAAATAAGCATATATATAAATAAAAGTATTAGTTTAAAAACATAATTATGTTTTCGCAACTTTTAAATAGAAAAAAAAACGTACGGGAAACATTCTAAAGTCTTCAATAAAGTTTTGTATATCTTTCACATTTCAAGAATCTGAGTATGCACTTTTACGAAAGGAATAATATTATAAACATTCTTTTTAAATAAAATATTCTTCTAACACGAAAAAACTTTTGACTCTAAATTTTATACATTTAATGCAATTAAACGACTTAGTCAAATGTAACACCTTTGTAACATGTAGAAATTCTTAACTAGTAGCATTAACCGCAAAATCATCCACAGAGAATATTTCGAAGTGCGAATTATCGCCCATTACTTGCTTTCTTTCATTCAAGATTTACTAACAGTAGCGTTTTCTCATGTTTTTTTTCTTTATAAACAAAAGCAAAGGTTCATTTATAATTTGGATATCGATAGATCATTAACCTATTCATTCCCTTTTTATACTTACACCTTTCTTCGATCATATAAAAATCGAAACCAGATTCTTTTCGGGCTTACATATATAACTAAGAAAAACGTTGTGGTTACAGAACGTAGAAATATTTCATATTAATTGGATTTTTATTTTACTACTGTTCTTATCTTTGCATAAGAGCCCTTTGTGTGGTAGATGAAGTGCTTGGTAAAATTCAGTTGTAAGTTACACTCTTCTGGAGGTTCAATCATCAATAGTGGGCGACACTAAAAATACAATTGCGAATTATTTAGGATTTCTAGCCAGTCGTGGCTGACGGAATGAGAGCATGCTACCTCAGTGGACTTAATAAAGGAACCCGTTCGAATTTTCATGCAGATTCCTGATTTCAAAAGAAAATTCTCGAGTTCAAAAGAAAGATTTCCGAGTTCGACAGAAAGATTCCCGAGTTCTGCAAGAGACACCTGAAAAGGAATGGAGATCACATTGACCGAAACGTTTTGGAAATAACCCTCAAGATGAGAACAGTAGTCCGAAGAATCCAATTAATACGAATACTCAACCCTTATCTCAAAAATTAAGAAAAGTAGGAACATTTTCCAAACAAATTTTAACATACTAGATCCTGAGCGCTTCCTGGTTAGTACAGTGAGTTTTATAAATAAAACATAGCTCATCAGATACGTTCCTGAAATCAACAAAATGAATAAAAAATTCAATCCAATTGGAATAAAACTTACCACCAGAAATATAATTTGGAGATCTCGAAATACAAGCGGTATGACCCACAAATCCGAGATACTTAGTCGGGCAAGTTGAATCCTAAAAAAGAGACGTAGACGAGATGCGTCATTAAAAAAAAGGAAGTAAAAAAAAAAGAAGAAAAATGACGTTTCCTGACTGAAATTAAATTTAATCAAGAGTTATAATAAAATTAAAATAAAAGAAAAACAAATATAATCTGGTGTACACCGCCCTATGATCAGATACTAAAAACTAAACTTAGCAAAAAATTAATTAAAATTAATTAAAAACCACTTCTCCGTAACCAACCCCTTGCACAAAATTGTCAATAAAAATAATCTAAAATTGACCCACATTTTTTACAAAACCTTATCAAGGATAACAAAATACTAAAGAGGGGAGATATAATAAAATAATAAAAAGTGGTTTATATTATAACGAATTGGGACCCTACGATTAGCTATCGAGTACGTTAGCAAGTTTAACTATGCAGTTCGCAGAGCTAAGCCGAAAAAGAAATAAATTCCAAAATTTCATCATGACAAGTTTCAAGAAAAAATACACGATTAAACCCGGTTCTCCAACTTCCAACGTAGACCCCTACTACCATGTCTCCTTCTCCAACATCAGGGGTCTACGTTCTAACCTTCCAGAGGTTGAAACCCAATTACAGGAGACTAAACCAGACCTTTTATTTTTAAGTGAAACTGGCATTGGACAGGCTATTTCCCTTGATGAGTTTGCAATTACAGGATACTCTAACTTAACTTCTAAATCTGACCCCCAAGATCGCCATGGGCATGGAATATGTGCCTATATTAAAGATAGCTTTCCATGTGGGAGGGACATCTCCAGGGAAGATCCTAACTTACCTTATATGTGCTTCCGGGTTGCTTTAGCTCACACTACTGCATTTATATTTACTCTCTATCGCCCCCACAACAGCGGAGTTACTATCTTTCAAAGCATATCTGAGAAAATTGACCAAGTCCTTTCTACTTATCCTGCAGCTAACATTCACGTATGTGGAGACTTCAATGTTCACAACGTCGAATGGTTGACCCACTCAAACAAGACCGATGATGAGGGGAGGTTCTGTCATGATTTCTCCATTGCCTATGACCTCACTCAGATTGTTCAGGAACCTACCCGTGTGCCCGATAATGACGGCCAGTATGCGAGCCTACTAGACCTTTTTCTCACAACTTGCCCTGAACTATGTTCAGTTTCTGTTCTGTCGCCTCTTGGATCTTCCGACCACTCTGTTGTATCAATTAAGATAAAAATGAAATGTAATAAGTCCCCAGACGTACCTCTTCATCGTACAGTATATCGATACACTAAGGCTGACTGGGATAGCTTCCGTACATTTATATCTGATCTACCTCTGCATTCCATGTTTAAAAAGGATGTGTCCTCTATAGTATTAGACCTAACTGAATGGTTAATTGTAGGTATTGACCATTTCATACCCTCTAAAAAGTTTCAGCAAAAACCTAACAGCCAGCCATGGTTCTCTCCAGAATGTGCTGCTGCTATTGCGCACAGAAATCACTTTTTCCACTGCTTCAAACGTAATAGATGTATGGAAACTAAAGCCGTTTTCAGGACTGCCAGCAACCATTGTAAGAAAGTAATAAGGAACGCAAAAAAGTTGTATGCTCAATCTGTTAAGTCCAAAGTAGCTGAGCAGCGGCTTGGTTCCCACCAGTTTTGGCAAATAGCAAACAGAATCCTGAACAGAAGCGTGTGCTCCATCCCAACTATTATCAATGGATCTGAGGTAATCTCGTCAGCATCAGACAAAGCCAAACTCTTTGTCAAGAACTTTGCAGCTAATTCTACCCTTTGCGACCAAGACCGCCAACCCCCAATATTTCCTCTTGTATCAGAAAACACGCTATGTGATATACGTATATCTGTACGTGATGTTGCCAAACTAATCAAAAACCTTGATTCCAGTAAAGCAACTGGCCCTGATGGTATTCCAATCATAGTACTCAAAAAACTTCAACCTGAACTAGCGCCCATACTTACAAAACTGTTTAAACGTTGTCTTAAGGAGAATAGTTTCCCATCTCCCTGGAAAATCTCATCAGTATGCCCTGTATTTAAGAATTCAGGTGATCGCTCATCCCCCTCTCAGTACAGGCCAATAAGTCTCCTGTGCGTCATGAGTAAGTTGCTAGAATCTGTGTTAAATACAGAAGTAATCAAACATCTCAACAAAAATAACCTTCTTAGTGACACTCAATATGGTTTCCGTTCTGCTAGATCTACAGCAGATGTCCTTACAGTTATATCGCATAGGATTAGCAAATCTCTCGACGGTGGCAATCTTTCTAGGGCAATTGCTCTTGACATATCTAAAGCCTTTGATAGGGTATGGCATAAAGGTTTACTTCATAAGATCGCTAGCTATGGTATAGCTGGAAAAGTCTTCTCAATTATTAAATCATTTCTTTCTGATAGATTCATAAGAGTAGTAGTTGAGGGGCAAAAATCAGAAGCTCACAATATTAATGCCGGTGTCCCTCAGGGATCCATCCTGGGCCCAACTCTTTTCCTGATCTACATTAATGATCTTCCAAATCATATCCTTACATCATTTGTAGACATTTATGCTGACGACACTACCATTTATGGTACCACATCTAAGACAGTAAACGAGCAAGTTCTCTCCAATTCTCTCTCCTCTGATCTTGAGCACGTAGTACAATGGGGAAAGGAGTGGCTGGTTACTTTTAATGCATCTAAAACCAAGCTTCTCTCTTTACATCATCAACATTCTAATCCACATTTGTCATCAATTGAAATGAATGGCTCTCGTCTTCAGGAGGCCTCAAGTTTTGACAAGCTTCTGGGCTTGACCATTACTCCTGATCTTAAATGGAACACGTATATCAAATCTGTTGCCAAGGCCGCTGGAAAAATGGTGGGATCTTTCTATCGATCCAGTAGATATCTCACTGCTGATGCTATTCTCTATCTATATAAGAGCCAGGTACGTCCAAGGATGGAATACTGTTGCCACATCTGGGCAGGAGCTGCTAGAAAGAACTTGTCCTGCCTTGATAGAGTTCAAAATAGACTTCGTAGCCTCGTAGGAGATGTCCTTTTCTCCTCCTTGCAACCTCTATCTCACAGAAGAGATGTTGCGAGTTTGTCTCTGATGTATCGTTATTTTCATGGAAAGTGTTCAACTGAGCTTCAATCTATGGTCCCCCCTCGCCAAACTTTCACAAGAAACACTCGTCTAGCTGTAAACACTATCAATAATTTCCCCCACTCTTTATCTGTGCCTAAACCTAAACGTAGATTCCATGAACAAAGCTTCTTTCTTAGAACTGCACGCCTGTGGAATTGTCTTCCGTTTTCCTGCTTTCCGGCTGACTACAATATGGTTTTGTTCAAGTCTAAAGTAAATAAGTTCTTGATGAGCCGTTCCATATAAGTTATTAAATTTACCAAATTTTCATTGCTAATGATTACTATATTGACCAACTTCTACTGTACACTCTTTAACCCTTATCCTTGAGTGGCCTCTGGGCCTTGATAATGTGGTGATGCCTTTGTAAAAAAAAAAAAAAAAAAAAAAAAAAAATTATATTTAAAACAAATAATAAAAGGTTAAGTAAAGGCAAGTTGAATATTTTGGGAAAATAGAAAATAAACAATAAACAAATTGCAATCTACTTGAATTAATAATTTACGATAACAAAAATAGGTTAGAATAATAACAAAGGTTGAACTTGATTACGAAGTGGAAAGTTGACGGAATCAAGTTTCAGAATAAAGAAATATTTTGATTATATTATGTTTTTTTTTTTACACGGTGGTCACCACTTATCAAGGCCCGGAAGCCACTCAGGGATAAGGGTTATTGCAAGTACAGTACGTTAGTGTGGAGATTTGAAAGTGTTTACTTAAGGGGGCGGTTCATTAGGAATTTGTTAACGTTGGACTTGAAAACATCCAAGTTGTTATCAGGTGGGAAGCAGGCAGACGGAACAGAGTTCCACAGGCGTGCTGTGCTAAGAAAGAAGCTTTGTTCATGGAATCCACGTTTTGATTTAAGCACAGATAAAGAGTGGGGGAAATTTTCACAGTGGATTCAGCTAGACGGGTGTTTTTCGTGAAAGATGGCGACGGGGGACCAGAGATTGGAGTTCAGATGAGCACCTGCCATGGAAATAACGATAAAACAAGGATAGGCTCGCAACGTCTCTTCTGTGGGAGAGAGGTTGCAGGGTAGAGAAAAGGGCATCCTTCACTAAGCCACGAAGTCGATTTTGTACTCTGTCAAGGCAGGATAGGTTGTTTTTAGCAGCTCCTGCCCAGATATGGCAGCAGTATTCCATCCTTGGACGTACTTGGCTTTTATATAGATAGAGAATTGCATCAGTAGTGAGATATCTTCTGGAGCGGTAGAAGGATCCCACCATCTTTCCAGCGACCTTGGCAACAGACCTGATGTATGTGTTCCATTTCAGATCAGGAGTAAAGGTCAAACCGAGAAGCTTGTCAAAACACGGGGCCTCTCCCAGACGAGAGCCATCCATCCATCCCAATTGATGCCAGATGGGGATCAGAGCGTTGATGATGTAAGGATAGGAGTTTGGTTTTAGATGTTAACGATTGAATTGAAAAGGTAATTGTGTTTTAGTTCCAGAGAGATTCGCATGGTGATAGATCCTCACTATAGCTCTGAAAACTAATAGGATGCTACATCCAAGATGTAAAAAAACTAGCAAAGAGAACTTGGGAATAGCGACGATGAACACCATGCGACATCGAAGTGGAATAAGAGATACCAAGTTTAATAAGACGTTATCGTGAATTTAAGAGCATAATACATTGTAAATTAATTACAGAGCATCAAGCCAGTACCAACCACCGGAGAACAAAATAAACTAATATACACAAGTTATGTCCCCTTTGTCTGTGCGCCATGTACGCATCATGTATTTACTGTCAAGGAACGCATACTTGGGTTGAGATTCGTATGTAACCGTAACGAGTGTTTGTGTTTATTATTATTATTATTATTATTATTATTATTTATTACTAATCGTTTTCTTTACGTTTGCTGTTACGGGTACTTTTACGGGTTTGTGTGTTCATCACTGTTCTTACATATACATGTGTGTGTGCTCTTACGTACAGTTCACTGTTATATGTGTGTGTGTGTGTGTGTGTGTGTGTGTGTGTGTGATTGTGTGTGTGTGTGTGTGTGTTCTTATTCTTCTACAGTTTCTTTTGCCTTGGAAGTTTCAGAGACATGTATGTGCAACAATATAATGCGAACATACCTGATTGCCTTGTCCAGCGGATGGCATCTTCTTAGTCGTTGGACTTCCATCTTGCTGGGGAGTGGGGTGCTGCAGACAGATTCATCAAGGAACAACAATATGGAATTTGAAGCTTCAATCATTTTTATTCAAGGCAAACCTAACATCTCGGATCCTGGTTGTCAGGAGAGATCCGAAATCTCCCCTCTGCTTCCTCTGCTGCCCAAAACCAACTCTACCTCTGTGGTCGTCAACCGGAAGGCCTACAACCACAATTCCGCGTCACCCCTTTAATTTCCAGTACATTCTATCTAGGGCGTTCAGTGTGACTTGATTTGATGCCTGTCAAACCTAACCTTTCTGACCCTGCTAAATCGCTGATGGGAAATCAAAATATGCTAAAACTACCTATATAGCAATTAAACTGGGATTCCCAATACTACATCTCCTCCTCCATCATCTTATCAAAATATATGGCCTTAACATACATTTTCAACTATCCCCATTTCCTTCTAAGGGGAACACCTATATCCATCCGTATAGCAAAGAAGGCTGTTGCCATAATCCTCAAATTCTCACGGCCCACGGCCAGTTCATTACGTGTCAACGGTCTCGATCCTCTCATCAACTCACCAATCACCACGGTATTATACGTCTCTACCGTCTTCCGCCTAAGCTACGTGGAGGAAACACACATCTCCAAGTCTGGGAATTGCAACCCGGCTTTATTAATCCGTAGCACGCGGGAACAAGGATGTTCGCACATAAGCATCACTTGCTTAAGCTGATCCGTACTAGGTACCAGAGAAACGTCCCAACAAAAAACAAAAAAACAAAACAAAACAACATAAACCCAGGAATCCTCCTGTACTTCGTATTTCACCGTCCGTAACGATTCATAACCAAAACAAAAATACTCCTATGTCCTTCACTGACAAGCCCTTCTTCCCGGATTACACACAAACTTCATTACTCAAGCCCCACCTCGTCTGTCGTACTTTTCACTGACACACCAATTATACAGGGGACTTACAGAAAACCCCTCCCTATTGCTTCACTGAGGTCAGTTTCTAGTTCTGAGATACCCTCTATAATTCAGAATCATTCGAATCTCCCAGGTGCGTGACGTTTCAACCGCTGAACAATTCATGGAACCAAGATCGACCACACCCTAACTTAACTAGCGGCTCAGAGACGGAGATTTCTATCTAGCGGATTTTCTCTCGTGTAGTATATCCATTTCATTGCCAACCGCTCCAGCCAACCAAATCTGGGAAATTCCCCTTTTACACATCTTAAATTCCCGAATAAAGTATCTCAATCTATCTCCCCCCCCCCATGTGGGGCAACTCAACCGGGCAATACCACTCCGGTCGTACTCAATAATATTTACAACATATTTAACATATAATTCATATACATATATACAAATCACGACTTGTCATGGCTTCGGTCTGAAATTCGCCTAAGGGGCCCAACTTATCGAATTCTACCTAATTCACTGACCTTTGTAACCTCCACATCTCATAGTCTTTTTTTTTTTCTCTTCCCGGTAATCGCCTAAAAATTTTTAAATTATACTTCCATAATTATTTACTAACACAATTTAATGTTTACCCCCAAACAAACAGGATCCGCCCCCCGCTAGTATATTACAGATAATCTCAATACAAATGTGTGTAAAAAAATACACAATTTTTTTTTTTTTTATATACAAAAAAAAAAAAAAAAATCAATCACAATGCCACCTGGTCAGAAATAAAATACATGGTTCACAGACAAAAATTATCAATACACCATTTAAAATTTTTTTTTTTTTTCAAAACGACCGCCTTACGGCAAGTCAACCCTTTTTTTTTTCTCTTGGGGCCTCTCTTATCCCCGCCTGTAAAACCCACAAATGATCTCGATACGTCCTTTTAGCTGTACGCAACTTTTTTTTTTCTTTCCAAAAACACCATTTTAAAAGCCACTTTTTAACCATTCAACCATAAGAGATTCCTTCTCTCTTTAACATAACCGAAAACAAATCCTCGCAGCCACACCCATTCAACAACATACCACGTGCTTAAATAATCGATCATCTCCGAGAAAAAAAAATTTTTCTGCCCATTTCACGCAATAACAAGTTTCGTACACACTCCCAATTCTCTCTCTCTCTCTCTCTCTCTCTCTCTCTCTCTCTCTCTCACACACACACACACACACACACACACACACACACACACACACAAACACACACACACACAGAAACACACACACACACACACACAAATTAATCTGCAACCACAATTCTTTTCTTCCCGTGTAATGGATTTAGTGAACCCCACTCTAAAATTCCACAACAGTTTAACATTTACAATGGTAATTATTCCGGGATTTTTCAACAAAAATAATATTTGGAAAACAATTAAATCCAATGCAATCTGTCACACTCAACATTTCTTACACAAAATTAATTCGCACGTGTTCAGCTGGACCTCCATCTGAAGGTTAAACCAAGGAGAAATCCTTTTAGACTGAGGCAATCCGAAATTTCGACATTCACGCAGCTACAATTTTTCAAAAAAATATTTTGAACTAAACATTCAATTGTTTTCTTTTTCTTTCATCTTTTGCTTTAAAAATACTACTAGTAACAATGATTACATTTCAACAAAACGCACCTCTAGGTGTGTCAGAAATTTCGTGAAAATAGTGAATAATTCCACCCCATCTTTCCAAGCTTATAACTCCTCGAAAAATGTAATTCAAGCCCTAATTTTTTTTTCAATTAAAGGAGCAAGGATCAAGATTTCATTAAAAAAAGAAAAAAAAAAACAAACAAACAAACAAAAAAAAAACAACGTGTTTTTTTTGTTTTAAAACTTCGGACTTTACAGGTAAATTTCTAAAAAAAAACAGTACTTTTTTGTTTTAAATTTGAATATATTATTTATTGACCTTTTCTCTTCAATTTGTAATATATAAGACTTTGCTACATAAATTAATTATTTACTTTTTAATAGACATTTCAAAATGGGAGGCGTGAATTCGACCCCCCGTCTTTCCAAGCTTATAACTCATCGAAAAATGTAATTCAAGTCCTAATTTTTTTTCAATTAAAGGAGCAAGGACCAAGGTTCCATTTAAAAAAAAAAAGACAAAAACAAATAACGTGGTTAAAAAAAAAGTTTTAAACTTCAAACTTTACAGGTAAAATTCTAAAAAACACTACGTTTTTTTTTGTTTTAAATTTGAATATATTATTTATTGACCTTTTCTCTTCAATTTGTGAGTAAATTATTTACTTTTCGGTGAGTAAATTAATCATTTACTTTTTAATAGACACTTGAAAATGGGGGGGGGGCGTGAATTAAAAAAAAAAACGTTTGTCTAAAATATTATATTCGGTTTATTGGAAAGAGCATAAAATTTCACATTGACCCTGAAAATATCGTAAAAATAGAATCAATAGAAAAATTTTGATAGATTTTTAAAGTTTAAAAATTGAAAAATATTGAGTTCGGAAAATTCATTACTGTTTAAAAAAAATATTTCTATTACTTTTAAAACAACTTTAATAGTTTATTTTGGAAGTATAATCCATAAAGAAAATAAACAACCCACTTTTAACAGAGAAATTATGAGATTTTTATATTTTATTCGCAGTTTCGTGTTAGGGGTGTCAAAAATTCCTACAAAAATTCTGATGCACCTAACTCACCTCCCACCAGTGGGAGCACGCGGCAAAACACACAAAAGTAAATAAAAAAAAACACAAAAAATAACCCGAAAAATGAAAAGAGGGGGGGGGACAATCTTTCCCACGTCTTTCTCTCTTTTCAAAAAACAAAAAACAAAATTACGAAAAATCTGTTAAAAAAAAACAATACTTAAAAACCAAAGAAAAAAATGTCCGTGCCACGCGTTACCGCCTTCAAGTGTTCAACAATAACACATTTAAAGTCAATAAGTCTTAAACACGTGAAATCAACAACAATAACACAAACAAACAAAAAAAAAAACATTCGCAACTCTCGATGTAAGCATGTGGATTTTTCTTTCTTACTTTCTCTTTTTTCATTTTAAACGATAGCGTTTACTTTTTTTTTTTTTTCAAAACCGCACATGGCGTCTCCCACAAAAAAACAACAACAAAAAACACGATTTGTATTAGAGTTCTGTCTGTCTTTCCTCTATCATCACGTAATAAGCTCTGCTTGTGTTTTTCTTTCTTTCTTTCTTTCTTTTTCTTCAAAGCGGCATATCAACCGATCCAAAACTTTTCTCGCTATTTGTTTTGTTTGTTTTTTTTTCTTATCAATTACGTCGTCTGGGTTTTTTTTTCTTTAAAGACCCATTTACGTCGTGATTTTCCATTGTGATAACAAGGTTTATTCTCGCATCGATGATGCGACCTGGTCAAAAATTGGCACCAGTGTTACCGTAAAAAATGTGCTGTGTTGCTATTTATTTATTATTACTAATCGTTTACTTTTAATCGTTTTCTTTACGTTTGCTGAACTTCTGCATGTCAGTACAGTTCGGGAAGCAGGGACCCGGAAAGGAATTCCAAAGTCTAGCAATTCTGGGGAAGAAGCTAATGAAGTAGAAGGCTCTCTTACATCTAGGGATCTCTACTGTGAAGGGGTGGGATTTAGCTGCTTGGGGGTACAAGTGCTTGCAGTTCGTCAGAGCATTCACCGTTAAAGTACTTGTAGAACAGGCAGAGGGATGCAACATTTCGTCGATGGGACAGAGGTTGAAGCTTAGATGAAAGTTCAGAACCTATCAGATTGGCGACTCTCTTTTGAACCTTGTCTAGGAACGAGAGACTAGTGGCAGATGCACCAGCCCAAATGTGACAGCAATACTCCATACATGGGCGAATGGTGGCCTTATAGAGGTACAGGATACTTTCGGGTGTTAGTAGCTTTCTAGCACGGTAGAGAGAACCTACTTTCTTCGCAGCGGTCTTGGCAATACTCTCAATGTAATTGTTCCGACTCATGTTTCCTGTGAACGTTAGGCCGAGGAGCCTAAAAATACAGTAACAACTGAAAACTTACTATCAACTACCCACATAGAAAAAAGAAAATTAATAATAAAAAAATGAGTTGCAACTGAAGAACTTGTACACTTTGTCCACTATACAATAAATGCCTTTAGTTACCGATCCACGATATTAATTAAAGAAAGCCCTAATACAAAACGTATTACCTTTGTCCTATTGTGTGTGTTTTTTTTTTTAATTTTTCTGCGATGTTAAAAATGTTTACTTCTTGTTTGATCTACCATCGCCAGCCAGTGTTAGGTAAGCACTGACCATAAGGAATTGCTCAAGAAATTGATTACCTTTTGTTAAAGTCGAAACAGCTTGCTAGGATAACTAGAATATTGGTACTTTCCTAGGCTTAGGGATAGGGTCTAGTCTGTATTGTAGCAAATCAGCTACAAAGAATCGTTATCAATTGATAGTCTGCCTTACAAATAATTGTTTTTAAGACGATCACACATGAATATACCGCAGCAGATCAGCTACAAAAAAAAAAAAAAAAAAAAAAAAAGAAAAAATAGCTAGCAATTGATGTGTTGAATAATCCAGGTCCCCGGGAGTGTGACAGCAAACAAAAGTCGGTCACAAGTTTGGATGTAAGGCCCGGGAGATGGCGTCAAAGCGAAGTCAAATTCGAGGCTGCAAAGTCTCCGGTCAGCAAATTCGAACAACATTTTCGAAACAATACAGATTAGAATGTTGACGTCATCTGGGCCAAATAAAAAGAGATAAGAGAGAGACAAAATGAAACTCGAGAACGGAGTCGAGACAGCGACACGAGAAGGCGCTAGCAACATATTTTTCTCCACCACCACCACCACCACCACCACCACCACCACAACAACAACAACAACAACAAACAGCAACAACAACAATCCCGTCACGCACACCATTAGTCTTGTCAATATGTCATTCGAATAATAGAAAGATTATATCTATAATATAAATCTCTCCTGTCTGTTTAAATGTATGTATTTATGTTTGTATGTCGCAAAAACTTTCGACAGAAACGACAGATTTTCACGAGATCCATATCTTTCTGAAGATCGACCCTTCGGACGACAAATATCGAAAGATTGGCTAAAAATATTAATTCCTTCACCCTCAACTGGGCACTTTTCTACAGGGAGGGGTCGCTTTTTTCGCCGATATTTTCGAAACAACAAAAAAACTTTTCGATTGTTTAGCCTTAATTTAAACCCACGTCATTTCCGGTTTAGCGATTGGGGCAACAGTTAACGCGTCACGTTTTTTTTTTTTACTTTCTTTTCCTCCTTCGCGGTATGGGGTCGAGCCTGCCTACCTGCTACCATTTTTTTTTCTCAACATACACCTCCAAACACCCAGGCAACGCCATGCACCCAGGCTGGTTTACAAATAAACGAAATATTTTTATAACCAGCTGTGTATGTGTTTTTATTATCGTCAACGAGTGTATGAATCGAGAATTTACAAAAATTGATTTTTTTTTTAGAAATTAATAGACTTAAAACATTTGATGACCGGCCAATAGTGAAATATAACAGATGGTTTGACCTACAAAGTTTTCTTAAAGGTGTGGCACATGGGTATACCGCTTCGAACGAATGGGTTCAATTATTGACTTGACCATGGAATTATATCTAGTTAGTTTACGAAGATCTTGTTCATATTGTTACAGAAAGGAAACAGGCACTGTCGTGAAGAACTATCATAAGTGATTGAAGTTCTATAGAGCTACTAAATACAGAACTACATATTTAAGCCCAAGTCCTATCGAACCGGTTGTAGTGATTGAGTCTAAGCATGCCCCATTCTATGGTTCCCCCCTTGCCAAACTTTCACAAGAAACACTCGTTTAGCTGAAAACACTATCAATAATTCCCCTCACTCTTTATCTGTGCCTAAACCTAAACGTAGATTCCATGAACAAAGCTTCTTTCTTAGAACTGCACATCTGTGGAAATGTCTTCCGCTTTCCTGCTTTCTAGCTGACTACAATCTGATTGTCTTCAAGTCCAACGTAAAACAAGTTCTTGACGAGCCGTTCCACTTAAGTCAACAAATTTACCGAATTTCCATTACTAACGATTACTATATTGTCCAATTGACTACTGTACACTCTTAACCCTTATCCTCGAGTGGTCTATGGGCCTTGATAAGTGGTGATGCGCATGTAAAAAAAAAACAAAACAACAAAAAAAAAAACTATGTTATAAAGGAGAAATCGATTCATAAGAATTTGTATTTGAATTGTGTGAAGAGAAGATTATTTTCCTGTGCGTGATACAAACCAGTGTCGTTTGTAAAATACTAGACGGCAATAATTAACAGTTTAACTTTTTATTGAAATCCTGGATAGGGAAGACATCTTTGTGAATCGTAGTACCCAATCGACATTAGCATGTATACAAATTCCCCCTCACCTGCCGGGGGATACGGTGGGATTTACAGTCGTCTTTTGCTCAATTACATTCAAGGAAAAATGCCTCTTCGTAACCTCGCTTTTCATTTGTGACCTCACACAGAACTCTCTTTATCTCCACATTTCTTTCAATGTACAACAGTAATTAGGTACCTATTTACTATGCCTCCCCACGAGACAGAGTTAGACACCAGGGTCGTTTTTTAACGTGGAGAAAAGGTACAAAAATAAAAATTGTCTCAGTCGTGAAGAATTTCTCCTCCACCGAAAGAGAACAAGAAAATGAAGTGCAGCATCTGAAGAACAGATGGTATTTATTTGCTCCCCCACTGAGCAAATTAGGCACAAGGCCGTTTTTAATGTGAGGTAAAAACCAGCTCCCCTAAAAGTAGGCAAAAAGGGGGCACTCTGGTTACCAAAAATAATAATTGTCCCAGTATAGAGGGTTTCCCCTCCATTGACTGGTACAAATTATCTTAAGTGCAGCATCTGAAGAACAGATACTACACTTTGATCTTGTCCCGAAGGCCAAGAACAACAGTAATTAGGTAAGTGAGAATGGTACGAGGATTTCAAAATGGAATAAAAATGGTGAACCCCGTAGCTTCGATAAGTGGTTGCATTCAAAATTCAATGGCACAGGGCTCGATTGGAACATAGTGATAGCCACGATCAAGATGAAACCATTACACAACATTTATATTTTAATGAAAATATCCACATCACCAAACGCTGAGAAAAACCGACCTTTTTCACCTTTTTGTATTCTGCGTCGAGCAGGCTACGCAAGTATTTAGAAACTGTCGAAACAAATTATTAAAGCTAATAGTTTGATCTACGAAAAGAAGATAAAGGTAATGGGAGATAATTCAATACTTACACACAAAGCAATCGGAAAAACTATAAAAACACCTGCAAAGAAAAAAAAAACGTTGCTTAAAACATGAATAACTTTGAATTAAGCCAAACAAGAAGTTATTAATATATTAATATATTAATATATTAGACAATTATCTATGACTAACAGGCCCCCCGGCATTGCCCGGTCGTAAAATACGCTTAAATCAGATATTTTGATTAATGCAGATTTCGTATTTATTATTATATTATACTTGACCCAATATACCGGGTTGTGACTTGCGATGAAATGTGTTTTTTTTTACGACAACCGGCGACGCTCAGCTCAGTGGTTAGACGCCGACGAAGCTCCACGATACTTTCCGAAGACAGAATCGCACAAAAAGAAGGTCATGATGACTGTTTGGTGGTGTGCGACCGATCTCATTCATCACAGTTTTTTTTAATGTAGGCGAAACTATTACAGCGAAGTATCGTCAACAAATGGATGAAATGCACCAGAAACTTTGACAACAACATTCAGAATTAGTCAACAGAAAAGCCCAAATTCTCCTCCACGACAATGCCCGACCACACGTTGCTAAACCGATCCTGCAGAAGTTGAACGAATTGGGCTACAAAACTCTGCCTCATCCGCCATACTCTATAGACCTCTCACCTACCGACTACCACTTTTTCAAGCACCTCGACAACTTTGCATGAGAAATGCTTCAAAAACCTCAGCGATATAAAAACGCCTTCAGCGACTTCATCGCCACCAGAACGCAAGATTTTTATGTTACTGGCATAAATACACTAGTTTTACTTTGGAAAAAGTGTGTTGATTCTGATGGTGCTTATTTCAATCAATAAATTTTTGTTGGAGCGGAGATATTTTCATCTGATTTTAAAAGCTGAAAACAGCAAGAGCTTTCTTGTCAACCTGATAAATATATAGCGACAAATGGATAAAAACAAAACGACAAAATCTTTTGATTTGGTTATGTACGACTATTTGTTTTATATATCCCAACAAATATATTTGATGTACATATATCGGCCTGTATAGAGATAATGGATTATCTATAGTAAGGGATTTTAAGACGTTTGGGAAGATACGTTTTATCATTGCTTACACAGGATGAGGCAAAAATATCTCCCACATTTTGCCAAGCGATCTGCCCAGTTGAGCTCGTGCAGTTTCTGAGCAATCGTTAATTTGTATAGATGGAATGACATATCAGTGTATAGAAATCTTCTGAGTGTCCGATCAGACAATCCCAAGACCAATGCATGTTTGCGCGCTGAACATGTAGGAAACTGAGTAACAGGAAGTCTCTCAGCTCAAATACAGCCAGGCGTTCAAGCGCTTCGAGGCCTCCAGGTGGTTTTATTCTAAATGCCGAACCTGTAACTCTGAAATTTGCAACCCATAGCTGTATTGATTTTGGTGTGAGTGCTACTTTTTAAATCGTATTTCCAAGTTTAATTAAAGTTTTATGATATTTTTTTTTATTCAATTATAAGGTTGAAGTATAGAATAGGTAATAAACACCCCCCTCCCCATGTTAAGAATGGCTTTTTAAATAATAACGTTATTATTTACGTCCGGATCACTCTCTGCACTAGCACCTTGATTTTTTTTTCTGGAGCATCATGCCGTCCTAACTTGTAATGAACTCGGAAAGCTCAGTGTTGCAGTTACAGGTTCACCATTCTTCAAAAACGTTTCCACAATAAAAGTACGATCTGTACTAAGTCAAACTATATTGCTTTATGAGCGTATCTGAAAAAGAAAATTGCAAATTATTAGCCAAACAAAAACATTATTGGTGTTTACATAACTCCATTAGAAATATATATGAGAAAGTTTAAAATATGGCAGGTATTTCTGTTGCACCCTGTATATTTATATTTTATTTCATCTCTATGCCAGGTTGTATGTTTTCATTATCGTATTTCTCTTTTGGCAACTTTCTCCAGCCTCTACACACCTTTGCCTTAAAACACCCCGTGCATTGAATTTCATCTTATTTAAATCACACCGATCGCTCCCCTCTAGCTTCAACAACCCATAGTTATGTAATCATAGTTACCATCTCCCTACTTCTTGTTTTATTTGGTTCCCCGACAAAAGGAGGGTGAACCTGTAAATTCACTCTTGTAAATTCACCCTTGTCCGTTCGTCCGTTCATCCGTTCGCCTGTCCGCACTTTTCTCAATAACAACGCCTTGAAATTTTGCACAAACATTAAACATGATATGAGTAAAAAAAAAGTAACAGAACGGATTTTCCGGGAAAACTCCGGTTGTTTCTCTAGTAGTGTATGTCAAGTTAAAATGACTCAAATTAACACTTTTCTGCTTATCAAAAAAAAAAAAAAAAAAAAAGAAAAGGAAATTGATGCCTTGTATTTTTATAAAATCTTTTGAAAAGTTGTAACTAACTGATTTCTATATAATTTTGTTTGTCTATACTTCGTGATAACTCTTGGATGTGCCGCAGGGGCTCTTTTAGGGATAATAAAAACGTTCCATTTTTGGGACTATTTTACCATATTTGTCCAAAAGATGGACTTAATCATTTCTTTTTTTTGCATAGTGCAGAACATATGTTAAGGC
This sequence comes from Euprymna scolopes, assembly GCF_053919585.1. Lineage (NCBI taxonomy): Eukaryota > Metazoa > Mollusca > Cephalopoda > Sepiida > Sepiolidae > Euprymna > Euprymna scolopes. The sequence goes on from NC_136517.1 coordinate 50,664,025, forward strand.
ATACAACTGCACAGTTTGTTCATTTTCACCAGGATTTGACGTCCCCTGGGGACATTTGGGGCTAAATGGTGGTGGTGGTGGGGGGGGGGCAAATGCTGAGCTTACTAATTTTTTTTTATGTCTCTCGTTCACCGTGCACTCACAGGGGATAATGCATGTTTCACTTGTTTTTTTTTCTGCATTTACAATGTTTTATATTTCATTTATCATTCTATTTATTTTACATGTTCATCGTAATGTAGCCTAAGCTAGATGTCGTATTTCCCTATATTCGTAACCTAGTTCCTTTTAATTCTTCTTCTCCGCTTCGAAATGCCTTTCTATAAAGAGCGTTTATAAGCCCTCATGATAAATAGATTAATATGGACCTATATTTATTTTAATTTAAATTTCAGTATATATATATATATATAAAATATATTTTAGTCATCGACATACAGACCTGTTTCGTTGTATCACAACTCATCAGTGCCGCTAGACTAACACCTCTCCCAAGCCGAGGATCGAACCTAGAACCGTCGTGATGACAGTCGGCAGTCCTACCCCTTGACTACGGAATCGGTGGCCGAAATTAACCTGTCCGAACGATTATTTAAATAAACATCCGTCCGCTACTCGTAGAGGGCTCAAACGTTTGTTTGTAAACAAATCGCGAGCTTCGCATTATTTCAGCTAAATTAAGTAGCGAGTAAGATAATTTACGAGAGTGCTCTACCAAAGAGGGGAGCTATGTTAACATGAAAATGGGTGAGTCATAAAAGATGAATCGTTCGAAGTGAGGGTTGAACCTTCAATTTCCTCCGAGTTCTAGAAGGGCATAAATTAGAACTAAATTTGACTTAGTAATCTATCTGTTTACAACACGCCTCCTTGTCGGAGACATTAAAAATACATGTTGATATTATTTCAAACTTCTACCCGGTAATGGCTAACAGAACGAAAGCATGTTACCTTCGTGGATTAAACGAAGAGTTCCGTTCGAAATTTCGTGCACATTCTCGAATTCGACAGAAAGATTTACGATACGACAAACTACACCCGAAGAAGGTCGGAAGTTGCATCGGCCGAAACTTTGAGAATAACACTCAAGATGAGAACAGGTGTCCGAATAATCCAAATCACTCATCCAAAAAGTTCAAAAACATTAAAAAAAAACACACACACATAACTCACCAACGATGGATAATGTTGAAACCTTAATCATTTTGGAGAGTTTATATTCCTTTCGTTAATCCGACACGGAAGTCACGCTTTGATGTTAATTTTTATATAAATATTAACACTTGAAGTCGACGTTCATTGAAGAGTTTTCTCGTTGGAGTTGCTGATTACTTCAATGACGATAGAAGAGAGATCTGTCCGACCCTATAAAAAATAGAAGACAAAAAAGCTGAAAATAATGTAGGGTATTATCACACGCACGCGCGCGCACACACAAAAACACAAATATATATAGTAAATAGTAAGTTATAATATATATATATATATATATATATATATATATATATATATATATATGTCAATTAAGCTACACAGAATATTCCGCATTTCATTCTCGTGAGAATTCGTCGGTCTTATATATATATATATATATATATATATATATATATATATATATATATATATATATATATATTTGGTAAAACTGGTAATTAGTAAAAACCTGAAGAAAGTGCTCAATACTATTTCAGAGCAAATATGTGTTTTATGTTTTTTATTACCGTTTTATCTGTTTGGTTACATATGTTTCGGCTGTTGGACCATGTTTACGATCCAACAGCCTCGTCAGACCTTACAGAAATGGTTGTTAATACATGGAAGAAGTGTTTTAGAAGAAATATGAAAAGAAGAGAAATCTTCCAGTTTTGAAGGGTAAAATATATTAGATAGTATATATATATATATATATATATATATATATATATATATATATATATATATATATGAGTGTGTGTGTGTGTGTGTGTGTTTAGACACGGCTAATTGAATACGACAGAGGTATTCATTTTTCCGATCTTTCTGGATATCTTTTCTATTTTCCAGACGGTCTTTATAATTCCGGCAGGAATATTATATAGAATGGCGCACAAAAGTTGTTGCTCGGCCATATTTTTCTTTACTTATAAAAAACTGCAGCCCTTTTTAAACCGGATCTCATTTAACACAGGGACAATTATACTAACAGTATTTAATAACTAAGAAGAAACTAAATTAATAAATCATAAAATAAGAAAAATCGAAACTAAAAATAAAATAAAGTAAAAATAATTAACCCGCAACCCTTTTTCACCCACCTTTATAGCAAAAAAAAGGAAATATATATAAATACACCAAGCCTCAATAATGACTTGCTGCCAATATATATATATATATATATATATATATATATATATATATATATATATATATATAATATATATATATATATATATATATATATATATATATATATATATATATATATATATATATATGTAACAATTTTCTCTCTATATATAACAATTTTCTATATTCCATAGTCCAAGGTTTTATTCATTTTATCAATTATTTTTTCAAAAAAGAAAAAGAAAATAATACGTTTTACAGATTTCCTTCGTTCACAGAGAACAATCTAGATCCGTATGTTATTATTAATTAATCATTAACACTATACACTCGTCTCGCTTCTAAACAATTATTTCTTTTTCTTAATTTTTTATCGTAAATAGAGAACTTATTTTGGGTGAAAATTGTTTTCTGACCTTTTCAAACAATAGTGGGGGAGATTGCTGATACTATCTTTCAATTGGTGATACAAGCACAAAAATTGGAATTAGTCAGGTTTGCTTCTGCAGCCACCTTGAAAACTGGCAGCCATCTTGAATTTTCTGATGGCTAACGTTCTTTTCTTAAAATGTATGTTCTGACCGTCATCTGTGCGAATTTTGGTTCTTGTCTCACTTAGTGAAAAATTCTTATGGAATATTGAGATAACCTGCCCCACTACTAGGCAAAATTGACTTTTTTGACTCAGAAATACATAAACACGAGAAAGCTTTTCAATAAAAAAGAACAATTAAAGAAAAATACTCACCATTTACTTTTTATGGCAAATTATTTACTTTTTGAAGAAAATCAATGAAATTTTTTATTTCAACGGCAAAGTTAAAAATTAATATATTTTTGTTCTCTTAGTAAATTGTTGTTTTTTTTTGTATCTTCTTCTCATCTTCTTCTATCTATCTATCTTCTATATAAATAAAATGAACTCATTTTTTCCCGTCGGATTTTGACCTTAATAGGATTAAAAATCAAGATATTTCATGCAAATATAATATGCACAAACGGCAGAACAATATCTGAGGTGTGTTATAGGCTTATTATTTCTCAAATTCCTCGATAATCTTGGATTTCTATACTTTTTCTGCTGAGAAGTCACGGCCAAAATCGGTTAAGATCAATGGAAGTGGTAAAATATTTTCTCTCTAATAAATTCCTCCTCCCCCTGCCACCACTTAACACCGTTTGGGGATCGTTCACAAGGAACAGTTGAGAAGAGAACACCGGTTTGGCTTCGTAGTTCTTTCATGTGAAGTTATTTAAAATCACTAAACTAAGCTGCAGTGCTCTGTGGCGTAGTGGTTAGCGTGCTGGACAATTCACATTATGTTTTCACGTTCGCGCCGACCTACCGTAGTCGTTTTCTTTTTGTTTTTTTTTTCCTAAACAACTGGAATGGACTTTTCTTGGTGGCCGAACTGTTAACGTTGCAGATGTTTTTTGTTTTTTTTCACACTTTATTTTCCTACTTTTACTCATGACTCCGGGTTTGATCCTTCCTACTTACCTACCATAACATTTTTTAAAACTTCCCCCCCGTCCCGGAAACAAACACTCGGGCAACGCCGGGTACCCCCGCTAGTCTTCTTATGAATAAACTAAAAATTGTAAGAAACATAAACAATGAAACAACGAGTTTTACACATTTTTTTTTCTTTTAATACTGGTTGAGCTATTGGACCGGAATAAGTTAGGGTTAATTTATGGCTTTGCTCGGAACATGATGTCGTGCGTTCGGAACATGACGTAATGCGCTCGGGTTTGACGTAAGACGACGATCATCCATGCGCGACAAAGTAGCTTTTGGGGGAAATTATCTTTTTACATAGATACAGTTGCATTAAGAAATATTAACAATACATTCTACAGTTTACATATTGTTTAAAGCATACCAGAGGATTTAAAAAAAAAATATTTGAAAATGCTATATTTAAATTAATTCTTGATAAATTTGTAAATAAGTACCCTCAGATAGATCCCACTCTTCTCCAAAATTCCTCTTTTTTTGTGAGGGATTACCTGTTCGAACAAAAGATATATTTTAGAATTCCAGATGAGTGATTAGTTTTGTATATATACATTTAACGTATATTTATCACACATTTTCGGTCGGTAATCTATCTAAATTGCACCCTTTTCGAGTATATAACAATATATTTTTAGATGAGGGAAATAAATTTCGTGCTCTAGAAAAATCTATCAAACCGACCACATACTCTAAGTCCAGGTGGCAACAGTACCCCCAAATCCTTCCATTAATAATACCAATAACATTTAACTTCATATGCACCTTCATACAAAAAGAAAACAAATAATGAATAATCTATTTTTTAGATTTAACTAGAATATTTTTTTTTTTTTTTTTTTACACAGTGATCACCACTTATCAAGGCCCGGAAGCCACTCAGGGATAAGGGTTATTGCAAGTACATTACGTTAGTGTGGAGATTTGCTGAAGTGTTTACTTAAGGGGGCGGTTCATTAGTCATTCATGCTATTCAAACGCTATCTGGCCAGAAATCGAGTGATCATTTTATATTAAACTTATACGTGAATTCGATCCCTTAATCTAACTTCTAAAATAATTTGTTGTATGGCATGCACTCTAGGCGGGTCGAACCGGCTTCCTCTGAGGGAGCGAGTGTCAAGGTAATATTAAATTTCCTCGCGGTTCCGAGTCGCCTGTAAGGTCTGCATATGATTTAGCTGAACATTTTCGACGATAACAAAAATTAATCTTGAAGTTAGCATTCACATTACAATCTCTCTCTCTCTGTCTGTCTGTCTCTCTCTCTCTCTCTCTCTCGCTCTCTCTCTCATTTTTTTTTCAGTAAATTTGATTTTGGTGAAAATGTTTATAAATCTCTTAAAGTTAACGCAGGCATTAGAATACGCCGACTGCCCCCCCCCCCTTGCAGAGGGTAAAAGTCCCTCAATGGGCGTCCTGGATATGACCTTAAACTATATCCAGTGGTGAGGCCCCAGCTTGTGGGCTTTGGGGAGTGTGGAGCCACCCTTTAATTACCATTGCTCCCAGGTCCACTCTGACCCGGAGTGGTAGTACCTGTTTGGGTCCCAACTATGGGTTAAATAGAAACCGGTGTGAAAACAACAAATATATTCTATTAAAAAGATTTTTCTTCAAAATCTTTGGATTCGGCATTAAATAACCCGAAAAGGGTTGATATGCCGTAAAACAAAACCAACCAACCAACCAACCAACCAACCAACCAAAAGTTAACGCGTTGAATGCTTTAGTTTTCACACCCTGCTTCTATTTTATTTAAAAAGAAACAAATTGTCCAACTTTTTTGTTTGTACAAAAAAGTTTTTTTTTTATAAATAACCATTCACATAAATTAAATGGTTTATTTATATCCGAAATTGTGTCAAGTGTCTTTAATGGTGCGGTTACTACTTCTACTGCTATTACTACTATTACTACTGTCATGCACATTTACAGACCTCTTCATAAATTAAAACGTAACAGATTTAGCTGAGTCTACGATAACGCACTAGATAATCATAGTTTAATTTGCTTTTGAAGGAGGTTAACGAATCTATTATAACTTTATATCGTTTGCCCAGTTTTCTAATCTATCTATCTATTTATAAAAATTCGTATTCCTGTCTGTTTGTTTGTTTCTTTCTTTCTTTGTTCACAATTTGATTAATATATACAAAAGCTTCCTTACTTTACTCTCTTATTTATTTATATATATAGTATGATTCTTGCAAACTAGATACAATTAAGAGATCATCTCATTTGCATATTACATTAAGAAAAATCGATTTTATTAAATAGCGGTATCTTAGTTAATGTTTCTAGCGGGAGAATTGTTATAAGTGTTCCATTAAAAATCGTTATTTAATAAATTTGAAACAATAATTATATTGATAACATATTTAATTAAATTTATTTGGAATTATTATTCCAACATCGATTTTTAAAATCTTTGTTTTAGAATTATTTGCCCCCCCCTCGGAACATAAAGAAAAAAAACTATCACCAAATAAAGTAATTTCTAGCTTGAAAAAATAATTTCGAGTAGATAGAAAAATGTTTGGCTTTTATTGTTTTCTTAAAAATTAAAAAGAACATGAAAAATTGAAGAAAAGATTTCATGTGTTTGTTTTTATTATTCTATAAACGGCTATACAGAAATCGGTAATTTTTTTACGATGTGACCCACCTAAAAAAATAAAGATCTACTTTTTTGGGCCTAATACGTTTAAATAACCTTTATAAATAATATGAAAGAAATTTTGAAAAGAAAGAAAATTAACTTTTTAATGTGGCGGATCACTTTCATATTAATTTAACGTAAAATGAGAACCCACTTTTAGCCACCAAGCGTTCAAGGATACATGTCACCTCTAGCATTTTTACAAGTTTGGCGAACGAAGGGGGGGGATGACAAATACAATTTTTTTGGGTGGTGGAGGGCGGAATTAAAACATAATATAAATAATTTAATTAATTTAAATGAGACTACTCTGTACTTTCACCTAACAATTTCATAAACAAAACGAACTCCAAAATATGACAAATTACATTAGGGGGGGATTACAATGAAGAAAAATTTTAATTTAATTGTTTTTGGAATTAATTTTTGGTAGATCTTCATTTTTTTAGGGGTTCTGCCTACTTGGCTATTTTTTTTATTGCGATCACACGGACATTCGCTGCTATTTTTATTGAAACAAAAGTTGTAATGATTTATTTTTAATTATTTCTTTTTTTTTTTGGGAGGGGGGGGGGGTTCTTTCCAGTGCTCAATATCTGAAGAATAGTTTCTTCTCTTTGTATCCCTTCTGCCAAAATATCTGGTGGAGAGGGTATCATGTACTTTTTTTGGGGGGGGGGGCGATTACATTTTCATGTTTTATCCGTTCTTTTATTTTTGGAATTGTGTTGGGCGTATCCACCTTGCCCATGATAAAAATGGTTAGTATAGCAGGTGTCTTCCAAACGGAACTTCAAGTCAACCCAGGCAACGCCGGATATCCATGCTAGCATATATATATAAAGCTGAATGTGTGTATGTGTCTGGTCACAAATAGGCTCCTATATGGTTGACTATTATAGAAAACTGATCTCATATATTAATAGAAGATGTATCGAGACACAGGAATGGGTATGTTTGATCTGGCATAATGATGATTCATTAAAATTGTGGGGTCTGCGCACGCGTCTGGTCCACAAAGTATGGAAAAAAAACGTTTACAAGTGTTTTTGATATATATGTACATAATAATACTTTGATAATATGTTTTAACTTAAATAGGGATGGTATAATAAAATTGTGGGGTCTGCGTTCGCGCCTGGCCTCCATAGAATGAAAATAAGCACACACTTTAATAAAGACTTTTCATATCTATCTATATAAGTATACTTTGATAATATGTTTCAGTTTGAAGAAATATGGTATAATAAAATTATGGGGTGTTCGTTCGCGCCTGACTTCCATAGAATGAAAATATGTCACAAAGTTTTTTTTAAATATAGATCCACAGAATATTGTGATAAGTGTTTCAGTGTGAACAGGTATGGTATAATAAATTATGGGGTTTATCTATTTTATTTTTACTTTCATCATATTTTGCTTTGGTTTTGATACACCCCCTCCCCAAATTCAAAGCTATCTCTTTACAACCCTTGCTTTTCATAACCTATCATACTTTCATAAATCAGAGTCCATTTTCTGTAGGCCGTTTTTGAACCTAGTCAACGACGGGTACTTTTGCTAGTATATATATATATATATATATATATATATATATATATATATATATATATATATATATATATATATATCAAACGTCTGTTTATTTGTGTGGTTGTGTGGTTGTGCGTTTGTGTGTTCATATGTTTACTAAAAACTTTAGTCAGTCGCATCGGACCGGATCGAAACTGGTACCATCTGAAAGAATCACGTGTGAAAATTAGAAAAAAAAATATTGGTAAATGTTACCTTACGCTACAACAGAACATCGATCACTTTTCAATTTTTTTAGGGGTATTCGAGGTCGCTGACAACGAATCTGATAATCAAACCCGCCACAAATTTACTGTTTGCACGGTATTAACCCCTAGACCTTGGGACTATTTTGCGCCATTTCACCGCCTTCTTACATGATACGTTCGCGTGCAGACGGGCGTAGTGGGGTGTTTTATCATATCGCGTAGGAATCTTGGCATTTCAAATAAAGTTAAAAAAAGTGGTTTTTGTCGTACGTTTTTTTGTCTTAATGCTTTTTAATTTATCTAAAACAAGTTTTCACGAGCGGTTTACAAAGTCATAACCACCAAACATATTTTTATGTTTTTCGTTCTTTTTTGAGAGTGGGGGTATTCAATTATAGGACTTGTGTAGTTTAATAGGTGCTTCTGCAGTTTTATTAAAAATTCTGTTTACATTGGGGAGGGGACGGGAGGCGGCGGCGGTGGTGGTGCTGGAGCGCACGTGCCCCAACACCTCCACTGCCCTCTCCCTAATGTAAACAGAATTTCTGTGAAATGGTAAATGTCGGCGCATTACTTACGCAAAAACGGTTAATTAAACTGCAGAAGCATCTGTTAATGGACCCCCCCAAAAAGAACGAAAAAACATAAAAATATGTTTTTGCAAACCGCTCGTGAAAACTTTATATATTGATCAATTAAAAAAGCATTAAAAACTACGTAAGACGAAAAAAAAAAATGGACCACATTTTTTAAAACTTTCTTATTTGAAAGATTCCTACACGATGTGATCGCAGGCGAACGTATCATGTAAGAAAAACACTACCGACGGCGATGAAATGGCACAAAATAGTTCCAAGTCCTAAAGGTTCATACCATGCAAACGGTAAGTTTGCGGCGGGTTTGATTACCAGATCCGTTGTCAGCGACCTCGAATACCCCTAAAAAAAACAAATTAGAGTGATCAGTGTTCTGTTGTAGCGTAAGGTAACATTTACCAAACTATTAATTCTCTGGTGGTTAACTGGATCAGTTTTTGGAAGGGGGTCACTTTTCGCATCTCGTTTTTCGCAAGTCACACACGCATAAAAAACTGAAACTATTTAAAAAAAAAACAACAACAACAAAAAAACGTTATTTTGCAGCGTTGCAACCTCATAAGCAGTTGTGGTCCGATGGGCAAAAACGTTTGACCGTATCTTTTTTTTTTTTTTCCTTCTTTCACGTTTCGAGCCTTCCTTCCTACCGCGGCTTTTTTTTTTTTTTTTTTTTTGCGGTCGCGCAGGCACTCGCTTCTATTTTGATTCATGTTGTTTTAATTGACTTATTTTTTCTTTTGGAGGGGGAGGGGGATCCAGCGCACGAACAGCAAAAAAGTGCTTCTCTTCATATCTCTTCTGCCGAAATATCTGATGGGGAGGTTATTCTTTTTTTCTGGTCGATTCCGTTCTTTTATTTTTGGAATTTTTGTGAGGGTATCGATAAAAGGGATCAACATTCTTAGTATAACAGCTGTGTCCAAACTGAACTTCATGTGCACCCTGGCAACGCGGGGTATGCATGCTAGTATATTAATAGAGTAAAGTTATTTTTTGCCGTGAGACTGCAGTCACTATAGGAAAAAAAGGAACACCATGATAGACTATTCCGTAACGCTTTTCTATAAAGTCTGCGTTCAAATCTTCCTCATTTCATATTTATTCTATTTAATTCACATTCCAAAACAAATATTACAAAGAGATAGATAGCATCAACTTTTACTCGCTACTATAAACCTGCCACAAAAATAACGGTGTGCTAGTTTTCTATCATTTTAAAAGTTCAGATAGATCAGTTAATTCAGAATAATTGTTAAACGCATAGACATATTGTTATGATTTAATTTGTTGTTAAGAGTTATCCCCCTTGGGATTGACATTCATAATAAAAGCGCCCTCTGTTTCATTTTCCCGCTCGATCCTTTCAAGAGCGTACGTGTATTTTACAGTTAATAAAACCTTTCTAAAAGGCAATTCTTTACTTACTGATACTATTCACTTCAATTTTATTAACTGTAAAAAAAAAAAAAAAAAAAAAATAATGGATCGAATCTTACGTCCCGACAGATTCGAGGTGGAACCTACATGCCCTAATTCCGAAAAATCCTATAGGCATTGGAAATTAACCCTCCAGAATTATATCCGCTCACATAATAACGGATTAATCGAAAACACTTCAGATAATTTCTTTGCCTTGATCAATTGTATTTCAGCCTCTGTTTTCGATTTAATAAGCGATAAAACCGACTACGATAGTGCGTTAAGAACATTGGACGCCGCTTATTTAAAACCTGAAAATATTGTTTATAATAGATATCGATTGATGACGACGAAGCAACAAACAACACAAAATATAGATGCCTTCATACTACAATTGGAAATGCTTGCCAAAACATGTAACTTCGAAGCGGTTTCTGCTGAAGAAAACAAAAATCAATACATTCGGGAAGCTTTCATCGGTGGAATTTCTTCTTCGTCCATCCGACAACGACTGACTTTACAAGACACATATGCCACGGCCAGATCTCTTGAACAAGCAGAAAAGCATTCGATAAGCTACGCAAATAACTTTACTGTAGCAGCTACAAATAATCCTTCGGGCTACAATCGTATAGCTGTGACTAAAGAAAATATGCATCCAAAAGGGGTTTGTTTTTTCTGTGGAAAATCACGTCATCCTCGATATTTATGTCCTGCACGAAACGCCGAATGTAAAAAATGCAAAAAAAATGGTCATTGGGCTAAAGTGTGTAAATCTTCTATTTCTAACACTCATACTGCTGTTCTTTATGACGACTCTGACTACCCCTCACCTTCTCTATCCTGACTAGGAACTAACTCCAAAGATGTCACATTCACTCAATGCCAAATTAACGGGCACTTCGTGAACGCTATGGTGGACTCCGGCAGTGTAAAAACATTCATTAATGAAAATACTGCTAAAAAACTTAAACTCTTCACAATACCTAAAAACAAAACTATAGCTCTGGCTGCTTCCGATCAACATGCTAAAATAACTGGCGAAGCTGTCGTGGATTTAATACTGAAAGATAAAACCCATTCTGGAATAACAATTGAAATCATTGAAAACCTTTTCATTGATTTAATAATCGGAAAAGATATTTTAAAAAAATATAAAAAAGTAACACTTAAATTCGACGGTCCTAGAGACAAACTTATAATTGGAGCTATAAACACGAATAATTTTTTTCCTACCATAAACGTTCCACCCCCTCCTCTCTTTTCTAATCTTTCTCCTCATACTACTCCTATTGCGACAAAATCCCGACGTTACACTTTTGCCGCCAACAAATTCATAAAAGAAGAGACTGCTAGAATGTTGAAAGAAGGCATAATTGAACCTTCGATATCTCCGTGGCGAGCGCAAGTTCTTGTAACTTCGAATGAGAATCATAAGAAAAGAATGGTAGTCGACTACAGCGATACCATTAATAGATTCACGGAACTAGACGCTTACCCAATGCCTAATATCAATAAGATGGTAGACGACATCGCTCAATATAACATCTTCTCTACTCTCGACCTAAAATCTGCTTATCACCAAATACCTATAAATCATGCTGATCGTAAATTCACTGCGTTTGAAGTAAGTGGCAAACTTTTTCAATTTACTCGTCTTCCTTTTGGCGTCACCAATGGAGTAAGTGCTTTCCAGAGGAGCATAGACTATATTATAGAAAAAGAAAATCTAACCGATACCTTTGTGTACGTTGATAACGTAACTATATGTGGAAAAAATCAAGAAGAACACGATTACAATCTTCAAAAATTCTACAAAATTGCTAAACAATATAACATCACTTTAAATGAAAATAAAAGCATAATTTCTTCTAGTTCTATTACTCTACTCGGCTACACCATAGAAAATAATCAAATAGCTCCCGATTATCAAAGACTAAAACCATTACTCGAAATGCCATCTCCGCTGAATCTTAAATCTCAAAAAAGAATAGTTGGAATGTTTTCCTATTACTGCAAATTCATTAAAAAATTTTCTGATAAAATTTTATTACTAAATCAAAACAAAGAATTTCCACTACCTCCATCTGTATTAAAATCTTTTCAAACATTGAAAAATGATCTAAAAGACGCCACTTTAATAACGGTAGATCCAAATAAAGAATTTGAAGTAGAAACGGACGCTAGTAACTATTGCATTGCTGCAACACTAAATCAAGAAGGTCGTCCTATTGCATTTTTTTCAAGAACTCTCAATACTAACGAAATTAAGCACCATGCAGTAGAAAAAGAGGCAGCCGCTATTGTAGAAGCTCTCCGTAAGTGGCGACATTTTCTACTCGGCAGGCACTTTAAAGTCATCACAGATCAGAAGAGCATCAGCTTCATATTCGACAATAAAAGAAAATCAAAAATTAAGAATGACAAAATATGTCGTTGGCGTATAGAATTATCCCAATACAATTTCACTATAGTTTATCGACCTGGACCTGAAAATATTGCTGCTGACACATTCTCTCGCATCTCTGCTCTTACTTACAATCTACAAGATCTTCGTGATTTACATAAACAATTATGTCATCCTGGTGTTTCAAGACTAAGCCATTTTATAAGAACGAGGAACCTCCCTTTTACTTTGGATCAAATTAAGAATATTACTGACTCTTGCTCATCCTGTCAATTACTGAAACCCAAATTCGCCAATACCAATGGAGGGACTCTCATTCAAGCCATATTACCTTTTCAACGATTAAATCTTGATTTTAAAGGCCCTCTACCTACTTCTATACATGGCAACAAATATCTACTTACTCTAATTGATGAGTATTCCCGTTTTCCTTTCGCTTTTCCTTGCAGAGATATGACAAGCAAAACCATTATCCACTGTCTAAACAAACTCTTTTCAATTTTTGGTTTGCCTGACATGATACATACTGACCGTGCTTCTGATTTCTTAGCAAGAGAAATAAAGGATTTTTTACACAAAAAAGGAATTGCTACTTCTAAAACAAGTAGATACCATCCTGAGGGTAATGGACAGATTGAAAAACTCAACGGTACCTTATGGAAGGCCATTCAAACAACATTACATTCTAATCAAATGAAACTACCTTATTGGGAAGACATACTACCGGACGCACTTCATTCAATTAGATCATTACTTTGTACTGCCACTAATATGACTCCCCATGATAGACTATTTAAATATAGTCGTAAATCTGCTTCCGGAATTTCAATTCCTTCTTGGGTTAAACCAGGCCCAATATATATTAGAAACCACACTAAAACAAGTAAACATGACCCTCCTGTAACGCCTGCCACCCTAATAGATGTCAACCCCCACTACGCTTATGTTCAACTACCTTCTGGTACTGAAACCACTGTCAACGTTCGAGACTTAGCTCCAAACTCATCAAATGAAGAAAACTCTAATAATAATCCTACTACTTCAGAGACTTTATTTGAACCTTCTACTAATGAAAACATTGGTCATGAGGAAGACAAAAATCAATCGTCTGATCTTGAAGAAAATCAGATTTCACTAAAAAATAATACTGAAAATCAGCATTCCTGCCAATCTGTGCGGAGGTCGTCCCGAGTTCGACAATTCCCTAGTAAATATAAGGATTTTGTGACTAAATACTGAAAAAACTGCAGTTTGGGTTCATATGTTATTTGTAAATAAAATGATTCTTATGTGATTGTAAAAAAAAAAAAAAAAAAAAAAATTTGTCTATAATTAATTACCCCTTACTTGAATACTTTAGGACGGGGAAAATGTTATGATTTAATTTGTTGTTAAGAGTTATCCCCCTTGGGATTGACATTCATAATAAAAGCGCCCTCTGTTTCATTTTCCCGCTCGATCCTTTCAAGAGCGTACGTGTATTTTACAGTTAATAAAACCTTTCTAAAAGGCAATTCTTTACTTACTGATACTATTCACTTCACATATCAATAAATATGAACTCAGAAAAAGCAACTATTGTCCAATACGATTACGCATTTCCGCATCGTTAAACTTTGTGAGATATTCTCTCACCTCGGTTTTGCCATTGGCAGAATGAAAGAAAACAACCAGAAATCACAACAGGCTCACCTTTAAACTTCAACGTAAATTTTATTAAAGTAAAAAGATCCAAACTGCAAAAGATGCGTCATCTTTAGATATCTGCCGAGCAGGGCTGGTAACACCAGGAAAGGGTAATAGTTCATGTTTATCTTCTAGATTGCCGGATTCAATAGTCCACGCTGTTCGCCCACGTTGCAACACGTCGATGAGTGATGCCTTCCAAGGATGAATGCTGATAGTCCGGTAGTCATCATGTTCTATGTGAATAACTTTCTGAATGGCAAACAAAGGACAGGTCAAAATGTAGACCTTAATTTCGTCTCCGAGAGACGTTATATAAGTAATGATGAAAGTCAGAACACAGCAGTGTGCGATGAATACAATATTTCGCCTAACATAAGGGCAATAGTGTTTGCAAATTATAATAACATTTTGCCCCACATTAGAGCATTAATGCGTCTCCATGCGATAAAGAGGTTTTGAGGCTACAAGCCTCGAGCGAGTTTTCGTACGTCCATTTCGACCTGTTGTCTGTGTGAAAATTGGCGGGCTAAAAAGATAAATTTGGCGCTAAGAATACCCTCGGCAGTTAATAAGAACAATCAATCTGATAGGTTCAAACAAAATCGTGGGCGGTCAAACCGACCAATGTAGAGACTGCTTATTTCTGCAGAATTGCTTACAACTTTTCCGGGTTTTTTTTTTTGCATTTGAATTTAGTTGTTCCTTTCTTCGCTGAATTGTAATTTAAAAAATAGCATGACTATTTCATCATTGAAATTTAATACGCCAATAAACTTTCCATCCTAGTGCGGAAAAAAAGGAATGTCAGAATTACTTAATCACCTTAATATACAATAACATTTTCTTCGTATACTATATTTCAAATTAATAATTTTCGACTCATACAGATATTTTAATTAAAAATTTAACAATAATATTTCGCACAAACTGTTATTTGCCGGCATTGATATACGTAATCAGCCAGAAAATACCGAATAACAACGAACTGACGCAAATTTAAAACACGATTATGTTGTCAGAAAATTTATTTAACAACTTTTCATACAAATTCAATCAGTGTGTGTGTGTGTGTGTGTGTGTATGTGTGTGTGTGTATGTGTGTGTGTGTGCGCGTGTGTGTGTGTAAAAACAAAAATGTAAAACCATTAATATCCACAAAAACAGACTAACATTACAAAGAATTCCTGTCACGCAACAAACAAAAATAACAGCAACATAACTGATAAAAATAAATTCTACATAGATCTCCCCTGTAATTACATTTGTAATTTCCATTTCATTAATTACAAAAACAATTCAATTCTGACGTAAAAACATCAAATTCTAAAACAAACACCAAACATTTGGAAATGCTTTCATTTCATTTTTCATTCCTTCTGTTTTTTCTTTTTTCCTTTTTCTTTATTTTAACGCCTCTGTTATACGTACTGCATAATTCTTTTCCAAATTTTGCCAAATGTTCTGCTAAAAACCTCCTTTTGCACGCCTTTTCTGTCTATCTCTATTTTTTTTTCGCCGTTATTAAATAATTTTCAGAAACTTCGTGTTTTTGATAATTTCTTCCTGTGCTTAATTTTTTATTGTTATATATTTGTAAAAACATCTTGTCTGCACGACATTTCATGTTAGGATATATCGTGTATTTTATTGTCACATATAAGATAAGAATATTTTATCACGACCCTTAAATTAGATCGATAAATATTGTAAGAAATTTCTTTCTCACACATCTCAATTTCCTCCCTGCAGAAGCAAATGAATTCCACAAACAAAAGCCATACCTTTAAACTCAAAATTTATTCACAATGTAACAGCAATGAAAGTTCTTTGGTTCTGGTGTAGTCCTTTTGCAATACGGTGGCCCGATTTGCCTCCATACGTATGGAGCCTTTAGTTCGAATTCTTATTGTTGGAATGTTAGTTCGTTGTTCCTTTGGAAGGATCCATGAATGTTCATGGTAAATTCGGCGAGAAAGATGACATCCATAATTAGGCGTAATGTGAACACAACGGGACTCAAAATGAAATGAGATAAAATCCATTATTTGGAAAATAAACATGCAGAATAGTTCTTGAATGTCAGCCTTGATTTGGATAGATTCAGCAATATAAGTTGTCTCTGCTTAAAGAAATGTGTCATTCGTTCACCGACTGCTTAGTGTCCATGAAGGAGTTGACCCTCGAGAGAGAGAGAGAGAGAGAGAGAGAGAGAGAGAGAGAGAGAGAGAGAGAGAGAGAGAGAGAGAGAGAGAGAGGGCCGCTGAGTTGAGTCTGGCCCTTGCCGAATTTCTCTTAGACTGAAAAATAATAGCATGATACAAACGGTGCGCCAAATCAAATCACCCGACACATTCAAATTTAAACCAACCACAAACCGGCTACTAGAACTGTGCTGCCGGGCGAAACAAGAAAGATGGCGGTTGTATATGGAATTTCTCACAAAATATATACGCAGGTAGATAGATAGATAGATAGATAGATGGACGGATGCTCTGATAAAATTATTGCACTTGTGCCCCCCCCCCTCGACGTACATATCACCGATAAACCCGCTTAGCAACCTGAACTGTTGATATGTTCCTAAATGTCAAAAAGTATTCTACTCT
>NC_136517.1:50683528-50843528 GCF_053919585.1 Euprymna scolopes
TTCTTTTAGGAAATGTTGTGTCCTACAATATAAGTACCAGTGGGATGGCTGGAGGGTAAAATAAATCTGGGGAGAGGCATTATGCATGAATTCTAATTGTTGTCATAAGAGGATATATTTTCCTCTTACGATATGAAGAAATTATGATTTATTACACAAATGGTAATATTAATTATCCAAATGCCCCTCCAGGGGATTAATGGACAATCTCATAACGTCACTTCCGTTGATGACCTGACTTCCGGTATCGAGTACCGGTGCCCACAGTCTGAGATGGGTACGCGACGAAGCCGGTCGTGTGCAAACGCCTACTGTTGAGCAATGGTATACCCAACTCGACTTTGCCTGTAATTTATGTGAATACATGTTTCGTTCCTACAAATCCTGTGTTCCTTTCGTTTATTACCATTTAACCCCATAACAACTGGCGACTTTCACACGGGTTAACTCCACAAAAAAGGAAAAAGAATGGAATTATAATTGACTTCAAAAGAACTTAGAATTTACAAGCTAAGAATTCGGCTGGCATGACATCCTAAAAAACAACAACCCCCCCCGGAAAACTAACTCATGGAAAAGTTATCGACGAAATTGTGAGTAATCGTTTGTCTCTATATTTAAATTGAAAAGAACTGGGAGAAACGTATTTTTTATAATGTTTAAAAATTAAGTTGGTTGCCTATTAAAAAAAGAAGAAAAAAAAAGAAAAAGAGAAAAATGCTGACCTAATTGTAAAAATTAGGTCAGCATTTTTCTCTTTTTCTTTTTTTCTTTCTCGAGAACAATTCTATTTTCTTTTTTTTTCTTTCGCGAGAACAATTCTATCGTAAAATGTCGACTGCATATGCGTATGCAAATTTGAACATTTTTCAAAAGAAGTGAAAAGTATTTTTACTTTGTTTTTGCTGCTAACTTTATTCATATCTTAACGAGAAAGAAATGTTCTTTTTCTTTTTTCCCTTTTCGTTTTACTTGGACTAAAAGAAAACTACTTTTTTTTCATTGAGAGGAAGTTTCTGAAATATTCTATTTTTTAACTGTCGGTTCCAAAGTGAAAACTTTTTTTTTCTGCCGCGTGAGGACAACTCACTCCCACACACATAAAAAACAAAAAAGCTAGCCATTTTGGTTAACTGCCAGACAATTTCACAAGTATTTGTATTCTTTTGCAACTGTATGGTATAACAGTATACATTTTTTTTCTTGTTTTGTTTCGCAAGTAAAAAAAAAAGTAAATTTATTTTTATCCATCCTCATATTGGGTTATCTCTAAGGGTTTTACCAAGAAGCAAGAATTACATTGCTCCCTCCTTCATACGCACACACTCAAAGAAGGACATTTTCTTTTTTATTATTATTTTATCTCTCTTCTCCAGTCAAAAACGGAAATAAATTTTTTTCGTGAGTTTGGAAAAGCCATTAAAAGATGGAAGACGTTAAAGCAGTATTAATACAACTAATCAAAGCTCAGATGGACCAGCAACAGAAAGCTGAGGAAAATGTAAAAGAACGTGATAAACAGCTCCAGTTACAATTTCAAGAGAGGCAACAAGCGTTGGAGGAGAAAATATTACTTCAATAACAGAGACAAGAAGAACTATTGTTAAAAATATTCGGTAGAACGGAACACAGGGAGGACAGTTTTGCTTTTTCCGAAAGCACAATATGGAACGCTATAGAAACGTTCAACTACCGACCGGAGTTAGATGGGACGTTTGACGCTTTCTATCGGAGATATGAGGACCTATTCACCGTGGATTGTCAAGAGTGGAGCAACGCTAAGAAAGTTCGCCTACTTTTGAGGAAATTAGGGACCACAGAACATAGAAAAGTTTGTGGATTATATTCTCCCCGGGAAGACGAGTAAATTGGAATTTTCTGAAGCTTTTATCCGAACTATTCAGCCTGAATTTTACGCTCTTTCATAGAAGATGGAAGTGCTTGAACCTGCAAAAAAGCGACGACGATGATTACCTAACCTTCGCGTCCGTGGTAAATAAACACTGCGATGATTCTCGTCTATCTGACTTATCGGCAGATGACTTCAAGTGTTTAATTTTTGCGCAGGATTTAGTCTAATCCAAAAACGCTGAGATTAGACGACGTGTTCTCTCTAGACTTGAGAGCAAACAGGGCCTCACTCTCCAGAAGTTGGCCGAGGATTGTCAACGGGTTGTCTGCGTAAGGAACAACTCGAGATATGTCGAGGACAGGCGCAACATGCTTCAGACCGAAAAAATACTCACCATGAAAAAGCAAAGCTAGAAGTAAGAAAACTCAGGCTACACCTAATTAAATACACCTAGTCACAAGACCCGGACCCCCTAAAAGCCCGTATTATCGGTGCGGCGGGAAACATTGGTCGAGTCAATGTTTTTACAAATATAAGTAAACGAATGTGGCAAGAATGGCCACAAAGCGACCCAGTGCAAGAAGAACAAGATCAAGAACAACGTCTGACAGACTAGATTTTTGGCCGAAAACCGATTTAAAACATTTTCCCACATCTCAATACCCCTTATGTTAAATCTCGAGTCTGTAGACCGAAAATTTGAGATATTTGGTAGGGAAATACACACACACACACACACACACACACACACACACACACACACACACACACACACACACACGCACACACACGCACACACACACACAATTTCACTTTTATAGATAGATAGATAGATAGATAGATAGATAGATAGGGCGATTAAAGAAGCATATAAGGATTCTTTAAGTGGAGACTTTTCGATGTAATAAAAAGCTCGACATGCAGGTGGAGCTTAGATACAAGAGGAAAATATATTGATAATAGATTGTGTATAAATTTATTGAATAATTTGAAACTCCACCTGAAGTTTCGAAATGTTTTTAGAGAAAGATTGATAATTTATATTATTTGGATTATTGGAGTTACTGTTCTCATGTCGGTGTTGTTTTGACAACGTTTCGGTCGATGTAACCTCCGATCCTCTTCACGTGCATGTTGTCGAACTCGGGAATCTGCACGGAATTTCAAAAGAAACCCTTTGTTAAATCCACGGTTGCGCTACTTTTATCAGCTATGGCCGCAAACTCCCTCAAATAACCTGTAAGTAACGTGCAGCAAGATCCAAGCAATGAAATGCACAACTAAGCAATATAAATATACAGAAAGAACTGAACGCGGATCTCCACTACTCCTCATGCGAGGATCGCTAGTATAAAATACTGTCCGTCAAGAACCAAGAAAGCCGCCTTCCAGTCAAATTCTCAATCGAGCTAGGAATGCTCTGTTTTTTTTTTCAGGAACAATTGTACTTCGTGCAGAACAACAGATGACTAGTCTAGCGTCCGCAGTAATTGCCTCAAACTGCGATGGTCTTTGGTTGCACTTCCAGCAAACAACCTGCTCCGTTCTAGAAGTCACACTATCGTTATTATTTACTAGCTGACCGCTGAGCGTTATTTATGCAGATATCGTACTTATTATTTCAGAGTCAATTCTCTGTCGATTATTACATACTAGCATTTCAGTCCGATGTTGCCCGGGTGTTTGGAGGTGTATGTTGAGCAAAAGAAAAAAAAAGCGGTCAATTTTTTAAAACTTTGACCCCTATTATGACCCCTTAACATTTATTGGTTTGGGGTCAAATCAAGTTATTAAGTTAGATCCATGTCCAAGGAAGCTATATCTAAAATTTCAAGTGTTTAGGCCTAAAATTGGCGGAGGAGTTTGGTAGACTTCTGAAAGGTCAAATCGTTGAACTTTGACTCCTTAACAGGCAAATTTCTGGCCGAAAACCGATTACAAAGATTTTCCCAAATCTGAGTACCCTGTATATCAAATTTCGAGTCTGTAGACTGAAAATTGACAGAGATATTGTGTAGGGAAATGTACACAGACAGACACACAAAGACACTTTCACTTTTATAGATAATACTAGCATGGGTGCCCGACGTTGCCCGGGAGTTTGGAGGTGTATGCTGAGCAAAAAAAACAAAAAACAAAAAAAAAGGTAAATATTTTAAAATTTGACCCCTATTATGACCCCTTAACATTTATTGTTTTGGGCTGAAATCAAGTTATTAAGTTAGATCCATGTCCAAGGAACCTATATCTAAAATTTCAAGTGTTTAGACCCAAAATTGTCGGAGGAGTTTGCTAGAGTTCTCAAAGGTCAACTTTGACCCCTTAACAGACAAATTTCTGGCCGAAAACCGATCACATAGATTTTCCCAAATCTCAGTACTCTGTATATCAAATTTTGAGTCTGTAGACTAAAAATTGACAGAGGTATTGCGTAGGAAAATGTACACAAATAGACAGACAGACAGACACGCAAACACACAGACAGACACACACACAGACACACAGACACGTTCACTTTTATATATATATATATATATATATATATATATTGTATTGGGCACAATACCCAGTAGTTATTTAAAAAGTAAAAAAATATGACTTGGGTACCATCAGCTAGACTTGAAAGCAAAATATATAGCGCTCCACCTGTCGTCGTTACCGTTTGAGCTATCGTCAGATGGATTAAGAAATAATAAACAAAATGAACCGACTTTAACGTACGAATGAATATTTGCGTATGCGTAGAAGTTAAATGCCAAGTTAAATTGTTTGTTTTATTTTGACCCATTACAAGATATTACAATCCAGAAAATAACGGTTCACAAAAAATGCAATCGTTTGATCCGCATCGCGCTACTCTGCGACCTCGCGTGTTGGAGGAGATGCACTTTGAAAAAAAAATGGAGACCTACAGAAAATACACAGACATAGTGAGTTTTATCCATTAGGTTAACGCATTCACAGAGCCAGTGAAACCCAGAAAAAATTTTCGCCTAATTTATGATATTAAGTTTTCTTTTCATAGCTCGTTTTGTCATCGAGAATTATACATCGAATGCTATTTACTTTTAAATAGTGGTTACTTTTCGTGTAGCTGTACTGATAGCACTGGCCTGCGTTTATTATTTTTTTGCAAAGGTCGAAGGTTTTTCAAGTGATTTATAGTTTTTTGTTGTTTTTTTTTTTTGCACTGAATCCAAAAATTTTACTCGTTTCCTTGGATCAGGTCTAATTTTTTGAGATAAGAGAAGTGCAACTTTTAGGCCTTGTATAGTATTAAGTATAAGGAAAACAAGGCTGCAGGTATTGCCTATTCTTATTTTTTTATGCATAAAAATTATACTGTAGCAGCCCGAAACTAATACTGAAACCCAATGATGTCAATCAATGTCACTTTTTTTTTTTATAAGAATCTGTGTTTTTAAAAGAATCTGTGCTCCTTGTGTTTTTATTTTGGACACGTATCTTAGATTAACAGAAAATCGAACGAAAATGCACAAATCATCCTGATAGGTTCTGTTACATATGTGATAACGTGATTCTTCCTCGTCGACTAGCAAATATAACTGATTTTGTGTTAAGCTTGGGGACCAGGACAAGCCATTTGCATCGCATGTTAGCTGCAAAGCATGTGTCGAGAACTTGTGTGATTGGAGAAATAATAAAAAAAAATGAAGAGTATGCCATTCGCTGTTCCAATCGTTTGGAGAGAGGGTAAAGATCATGTGACACACTACTATTTCTACCTGACTAATCTTAAAGAAGTCAACCATAAGAACAAGCATTGTATTTAGTATCCTAATGTTCCGTCTGCTACACGAAAACTCCCTCGTGGTCCAGGCCTGCCAGTTCTCAAACTAGATGTTGCAATGGAATCTAGCTCTTAATCGGAATCTGATAACGCACTAGACAGAGCAGGAGGTGGAGAATATATGCCAGAAGAGAATGACCGGTGAGTGTCTCTAACACAAGCAGATCTCAATTACTTGACACAGGATCTAAACCTATCAAAGGAATCACCACAACTTCGTAAGAAAAATTTGCACCTGAGACAAAATTCTTTTGCTACCGAGAGCAAGAAAGAGAATTTAGACAGTTCTTCACAACCCATATCTTAACATGTCTTAATGTCATAATGACTCGTCATTAGTTTACTGCAACAACATTGCTTGTTTGATTCAATTAATGGGGGTGGACTATGTTGCTACTGAATAGAGACTCTTCATCGACTCTTCCAGCAGAAGTCTCAAGGCAGTCCTCCTTCACAACAGGAATAAATACTCTTTAATCAGTCATTCGGTGCAAATGAAAGAAACTCATAACAACATGGATCAGCTACTGTCTGTTCTGAACTACAATGACCACGGTTGGTTGATCTATGGAGATCTGAAGGTTGTTGGATTGGTTTTGGGACTACAGGGCGAGTACACAAAGTATCCATGCCTTTTGTGTTTGTGGGATAGTCGGGCTGATGATCAACATTTTGCCAGACAAGAATGGCCACCACGACAACGTTTGGAACCTGGATCACACAATGTTCAGGCTTGTTCTCTTATTGAGCCAACAAGGTCTTACTCCCACCTTTACATATCAAACTGGGGCTGATGAAGAACTTTGTGAAAGCAATGGACAAGGACGATATGGGATTTACTTTTCTTCAGCAGAAGTTTCCTTGGATAAGTATCGAAAAGCTTGAGGCTGGCATCTTTGATATGCCTCAGATAAGGGAACTTATGAAAGACTACATATATATTATTCTTTAATTGGAATCCATTTTTTAGATGAGCATTATATATATTAATTTATTTTTATTTCGGACTATTACTCTCATATTTTATTAGTTTTTGTTTTCATCTTTATTGGTTGTTGTTTTTCACGACGTTTCGATCAACTATTCCTCTGGCCTTCGTCAGGTGGTAACCGCGACGGATAGGAACTTCGAATTTCCTAACTGCATTCTCAGCAATCACTGCCATCCGTAGTTGTTGTCGTCTCACCACAACAACAAATAAAGATGAAAACAAAAACTAATAAAAGATGAGAATAATAGTCCGAAATAAAAATAAAATTAATATATATAATGCTCATCTAAAAAATGAATTCCAATTAAGGAATAATATATATATACCAATCGGTACGGACCCGACTATGGAAGATCAGATAATAAATAAACGTGGATTTTTAAGATCAAAGAATTCAACCTTGATTGCCCCGTCGGGGCCCGTGGCGCAGTTGATAGAGACGTTGAATCTCTACGGTTGCAGATGGACATTGTCTGAAGATAGCGGTTTCAATCCTACCCAAAACCGGCCATAGGTTCACCAAAACGTGGTGAGACGACAACAACTACAGATGGCAGTGATTGCTGAGAATGCAGTTAGGAGATTCGAAGTTCCTATCCGTCGCGGTTACCACCTGACGAAGGCCAGAGGAATAGTTGGTCAAAACGTCGTGAAAAACAACAACCAATAAAGATGAAATCAAAAACTAATAAAAGACGAGAATAATAGTCCGAAACAAAAATAAATTAATAGAAAGACTACATGTTTGACGATGCACTGAACGCAACTGAGCAGTCTGTTTGGTGGTCGCTTAAGTCAGTGATAAGAAACTTTCTAGGATAACCGAAGTGCAGAATACGAGAAAGAAGTCGATGAGCTCTTGAACAGCTATCAAACATTAGGGGGCTCGCATGTCAGTCAAAATGCACTTTCTACGGTCCCACTTTGATTATTTCTCTCAGAACTGTGGTGACTTCAGTGGGGAACAGGAGAACGTTTCCACCCGAATATTCGTGTCATGGAAGAACGCTACCAAGGCCGATGGGATGTGAACTTTCTTGCGTACTACTGTTGGTGTTTGAAATGAGACGTGGTGGCTTCCCAACACAGGAGAAAGTCACTGAAAAGGCCCTTCATCCATGATTATCCTCTTTATCTTCTGAACTTGTCAAGATTTTTTTCCCAAAATTAAAGGGAATAAATAGCACTAAGTGGCGTTTTAAATTATTTTTACCTCTTCGTATCTCAAAAAACGTGACCTAATTGAACAGAATTAGTGTGATTTTTAGATTCTGCATAGGAAATTACCCTAGACTAACCTATCGGATGCTTTATCTTTGAAACTTAGCAGACCAGTGCAGTTATTCAGAAATAAGAAGCCTAGCAGAGTTTAATTCTTGGAAAACGTGGGAATGGAATGGAATCGAATAAAATATGATGTCATCAACGGAAGAGAGAAAAGAATTGTAAAGTCATAAATGAATGTGAGCGAATTGAAAACACGCATTAAAATGGGCTATTAGACTGGAATAAATATAACGGTCTCCCGCATTCATGTGTCGACTGCTTGTAGTGCTTATGCACCGCATACAGTCTGTCCAATGGCAATTCATCTTGAAGTTAGCCATTATTTTAATTTTAAAATGCTATTCAATTCTATTCAGCCTTTAAAATAAAAAATCTTTCTTCAAATGTTTCTTTTTAGTAGTTCAGCTTTTTCGGCAGTTCAATCTCACAGTATTTTCAGAACTCCTTAGACGATTAAGTAAAGGCTAATATCTAAAACAGATATGAAAACTACAGGGTGGAACGATAAAATTGTCGCCCTAGAAAAGACGACAGGATTCGATTTCCATTTGATGAAAACCGGTTTTCTTTTCTTTTTTTTTTGTTACAGACTATCTACTAGTTGGCCAGTTGCGTACAATTCCCAAGAGCGATAGGAGCCTTCTATCATGTCTGAAAATGACACATTGTTCAACGAGCGAGATCGGAGATGCGCCGCTGTAAAACTCATGCTCTCTACTGGTTCAATTTATGACAATAGGACCATTGTAAGCAGCCTCAAAATGCAAATCCGGATAAAAGGGACGTGCCAAACGTGATGTTATGATCTTTAATGTGCTTTCAAGTGAGAGCCACATCATGCCACCTCACGTCTTCGAAGTCGGCTTGAAAGTTAAAATAAAAATACACGTGGATGTGCTGAAGAGTGTGGTGATCCCCTGGAGCAATCAGGTGGCCGCTGGGAGACCCTAGGCGTGACAGCAGGACTCGGCGCCGGCCCACAAGTTCAAAGAGACACAGGCTTGGCTTCAGAAAGAGTGCTTCGACTTTGTATTCTTCTCGCACTGCCCCCCCCTCCTCCCCGACCTCAACCTGCTGGACTACTTCGTTTGGTCATACGTTAGGAAACATCACCAACATGACCTCCCACAATACCCAAGCCAGCCTGATCGCCGCCATCTGCCAAATATTCGCCGAGCTCCTCCCCGGCGCTTATGGAAAAGACATGCCCTCAGTTCCGGACCCGTATCGAGGCGGTGATTGAGGCTGAAGGCGGCCACATTGAATAGATGTCAGCTCTATTACATAATAAAGTTACCTCAATTGATTTTTTTCAATAAAAGTTTTCAAACAAAGCTATATAGTGTTGTTTTTTTTTAGGGGGACAATTTTATCGTTCCATCCTGTCGATTACAGCCACACAAACTATATAACACGCGTATCAGCATACTGAAGTTGACAAAACAATGGGTATAAATATACATCGACAATAGTTGATGAACTGTACTTTACTAATAAAGCATTATTGGTCAGCAGAATTAGAAATAACAGACGTTAGAAAGCAGTTTGATATATTTCTGGTTTATCATAATGCGTAATCGTATTGGCACACCGATCCTCGTCAGATCACGGAAGTTAAGCAACGTTGAGCCTGGTTAGTACTAGATGGGTGACCATTTGGGAATTCTAGGCGCTGTATGAGCTCTCCGCTTATCTCGGCATTTGTTTCCAGACACTTCACTTGCCACTGGTATTTTAACAATGTCGATTCAGGAGAGGTGTACTCCTGCCACAAAAATTTCACGCCCAGGCACCCCTTCGTAGGTATCCATAATCTGTTAAAGACTGAAGGAGCCTGTTTTATTTTATTATTTTTTTAAAAAATTTCTAATGATAGGTGATGCAGAAAAACTGCAATAAAGTTTTTATATAAATACATTACTATATAAGATAATTATACCACTTTTTATCTGTATATAACAATCAATTTTATTTTAATCAATTAATAGTTGCAAACAAAAAAATAATAATGTTTGCTTTTAAAATAAATGAAAATATGAAATTAAGATGATTTGTTTATTTCATTCATTCATTCATTCATTCATTCATTCATTCATTCATTCAAGTCGTGGCTTGCCTTGTTCAGGCGTTGACAGCTATGACTCTCCATCTAGTTCTTTCTCTCGCCGCATTCGTGAATTCATTGTTACTCATCATTCATAATCCCATTCACGATGTTTTCTCGAAAGTGTTGGATGTATTGCCACAGCTTTCTGTGCAGTTGTACAAAAAGTAGGTTGCAGCTTCTTCTTTTGCAAGTAGTGCCCATGCTGGACGATTATCCAGACCATTGTACCTAAAGAGATATTCTGGCCAGCACAACGAAATACGAAACCATGAATAGAATTATACCGGACTGCTTCCGTATTACATCAGTCACCTGCTTTCCATGACCTCACGTTACCCCGATCGAAGGTCGAAGTGGATTCCCATACAGAGTAGTGGAAGGAAGGCCCCCCATAGAGTAGCAGAAGGAAGTAGGGGCGAACTTTTCCTTTGACAACAGTACTGTCCCGCTAATCTATACTGTGCCTAGTATTTCCAAATGGTCAACCATCTAGTATTAGCCAGGACCACCGTTTCTTAACTTCGGTGATCTGGCGGGAACCGGTGTGCCAACGTGATTATGCCGTATACCATTTATTATACGTGATTGTGCCATACATATTTATTATACGTGATCATATATATACGGCATGTATATATATATATATATATATATATATATATATATATATATATATATATATATATATATATATTGAAGGTCTCCAGAGGTTTCAATCTGAAAGCTTAAGGCAACTGAAAGAAAACAGAGTAAGAGCAAAACGACTACCAGCCGCACCAATATCTGCAGCATTAATTCCACATTCATGTTCTATTTGTGGCCTTGTCTGCAAGTCCCTTGCTGGACTAAAAAGTCATCAGAGGCAAAAGCATAAATGAGTTTTAGAAATATGGGTTGTCCGAACCTCATACGTCGAAATCGACGGGAGAGTCCATCATATATATATATATATATATATATATATATATATATATATATATATATATATATATATATTAAAATTAAAGAAAAGAAATAATTAAAATTAAATCACCGCAAGCTATAAATGAATATTCTCATGTCCAAAAGTAACAGAAATATGTTGACAAGTTGAAATGAACATTTTATATTCCAACTTGCCGATATATTTCTGTACGCGTTATTCATCCATCCAAACAAAGATTTGACTCGTTATAAACCATTCTTGGTCCATGATAAGTATTTCCTGTTAATTTCGGTGTTATGTAACCAATA
Source organism: Euprymna scolopes (assembly GCF_053919585.1). Classification (NCBI taxonomy): domain Eukaryota; kingdom Metazoa; phylum Mollusca; class Cephalopoda; order Sepiida; family Sepiolidae; genus Euprymna; species Euprymna scolopes. The sequence continues at coordinate 50,694,810 of NC_136517.1, forward strand.
GTTGTAAAGTTTATCAGCTAAATATTTTCACATATAGACACAGACGCACACACATACATATATACATCTACATCTATTTATATAGATTGTTAAATAATGACTTCTCTTCATAACCGGTTCCAACAAGAACAGCATCATCCTTCATTTCCATGGGACTAAAAAAAGCAGTATCAAGAATAACACCGTCTTTTGAAAAAAAATCATGTGTTAGATACCTCCAAAACGCACTATAGAATTAAATCTCCTATATATAACACGATGCAACATTTTTTTATTATCATAATTTCTGTATTATTAAAGAAAGTCTAAAAGTCTGGAAATAATTTTAAAAAATATTTAAAAAAAAAAGTACGAAAATATTGAAAATGCGAGACTAAAATCGTGTTTATATTATTAACGCTTTAAACCAACCATATAATGCAGTGGCCATTTTGAAAGTGCCGCGATACATGTGTTTAATAAATCTAAGAAAAATCAAATAATAGTCAGATTTTCACGAATTTTTTTTTATACTTGTTCACGTTGGAATTAATTCATATTTGAAATGCAGAACACAAAAATGACAACCAATACTGCCATCAAAACATCCAAACACAGATTGGCAGGGCACATAGCTAGACCACATTACAACAGATGGTCCATCAGGGAAACGAAATGGACACCTCATGAACATAAAAGGCCAAAGGGAAGACCAAGAACGAGATGGGGGAATGGTCTGATTCACTACATGAGCCCCACATAGCAGCGGATAGCTCAGGACAGAGATAGATGGCTAAAGTCCAGGGAAAGTTTTCTCATTGAGTGAGAAAACCCTTATTGATATTGATATTGATATTAATATTGATATTGATATTAATATTGATATTGATGTTAATATTGATATTAATATTGATATTGATATTGATATTAATATTGATATGTATGTTGATATTGAAATTAATATTGATATTGATATTGATATTGATATTGATATTGAAGATAAAAAGTACCTCTCTTTACATATTTTCCGGTTCCAACAAAATCCGTATCATCCTCCATTTTTATGGGACTAACAAAAGGCCAACAACCAGAACAAGATCGCCATTGAAAAAAAAAATCAGGTGATGTATCCCTTTACAAATGATGAAAGAAGTATTTTAACAGAGTTGAAATAAACCTAGTCTCTGATTAAATTGAAGATTTTTAATTCATAAAAATCAACAAATGCAAAAAAATAAAAATAAATAAAAAATACGTACATATATAAAACATATTTGAAACAACTTTAATATTATTTGAATAACAACACAACAACACAATAACACAATAACACAATATATATATATATATATACAAAATATATTTTATTCATACAAATATTTTAGCTTCATATGTTTCATACATGTTTCGACAAAAGCCAAAATCTGCAGAAATATCGTCGGACCAAATATTCAAATATGACTACAAATTCAAAGAAACTTATATTTACTAGCCTAACAATACATTAGACATTCTCGAAATTCGTTACAAAATGTATAAACATAAATAACTAGAAATTTTCGTAAAAAAAATGTATATTTAATAAACAACTTCATTAGTACTTGAGTACTATTATACAAATAAAGCAAGATTAATATGATTTTTTATCCCCAAAATATTACACCTAGGATATATATATATATATATATATATATATATATATATATATATATATATATGTATATATATATATATATATATAATCTGATCGACGCTTCGAATCTTGTCATAGTTAGCCACGCTGACGAACCGCAGTAACGGCACAACACAAATATATGTACATATATGTGTGTGCGTGTATCTGTGTGTATGCGTGTGTATACACTTGCTGAAAATGTAGGGTTACGTTACGTATGTAGTGGATGAAGCTCTCCTCAAATGCTCAATAAGCAAAAATTATCAGTAGCTGTATTACAGCCACTTATCACTAGGGATGAAGAAAATAAAGCAATATATTCGTATAATATTATATATATATATATATATATATATATATATATATATATATATATATATAATATTATATATATAAAATATTATATATATATATATATATAATATATATATATAATATATATATATATTATATATATATATTATATATATATATATATATATATATATATATAAAATGGTTGTAGCTTCCGTGATAGAAGCGCTGATTAAATTTTAAAATGAATACGTATGTATTAGATACATTTTAAAGCCGAATCACAACGCAATATTATAAAGGATAAACAATACTTGTTTCTTTGTTCACCAATTAACAAACAAATATATATTGTTAATCCTTTATAATATTGCGTTGTGATTTGGCTTTCAAACATAACTAATACACATGTATTTATTCTAAATTCTAATATATATATATATGTATATATATATATATGTATATATATATATATATATATATATATATATATATATATATATATATATATATAAGAATTCGAATGCAACTCACGATAAATCCATTGAATTACATTAAATTGAGAAATTGAATAAGAGCAAGAAAAAACAGATGAACATGAAATCCATATTCAAAATAAATGATATTTTTATTGAAAACGAAACAAAAAAAAAATTGTCCTGACATTACATTATAAAAATCCAAACAAATTTATAGTCGGGTAGAATGTAGAACTTGAACACTTTCTGTAGTGATATTTTCGCAATTTTTAGAATGGTATTTATTGCGTTTAACGTGTGACATCTATCTCCACTATATATATATATATATATATATATATATATATATATATATATATATATATATATATATATATATATATATATATATATCCACATAAACTTATTATATAGCGTTTGAAAATTCGATGGCATAACTTCAGGACTATCTTTTATATGTTAAAAGACCTTCTTTGTGTGCGAGATTCTTCTGTGATATCAGTCTCCCTTACTAGTTTGATATCTTTTGTTGCTCATTTCTTCCTCTCCATGGTTCATAGTACTGTTTATCCTACACAAAAACACTGTACCAGAGAGGACATGTATGCATACAAATTACATATAAATTTCATATATATATATATATATATATATATATATATATATATATATATATATATATATATATATATATATATATATATATATATATAGTAAGTTATAAAAAATATATATATGGCAATTAAGCAACACAGAATATTCCACGTTTCATTCTCGTGAGAATTCGTCAGGCTTATTAAAACGAATTCTCACGAGAATTAAACGCAGAATATTCTGTGTAGCATAATTGCCATATATATATATATATTGTTATAATTTATTACCTAGCTCTACCTAAGTATTGAACACTGTTGAATTAAATACTGAAAATTTACGCATAAAATTATATATACGTACATTAATTTATGTAATTAAATGAAGTAGTCGCACACACACACACACACACACACACACACACACACACACACACACACACACATATATATATAAACACAATTTTAGACTAAATTATAATTTACAAGAATTTATTGTTCGACATAATACGCAAAAAAGAAATAATAAGGAAATCTTAATATTTCTTTTTGCGTATCTCGTGGAACCATAAATTCGGGTAAAGTATAATTTACAATTTTAAATTATGTTCATTTGTGACGAGCTCTATTTCCTATATTGGTTGCACTGAGCTTTTTATTTGGTTGGGATTACTATATGAATATTAATATATTATATTTGCTGTAGTTTACAGAAGATTTTGTCTTGTAAACTTAATTTTTCCTTCTCTTGATATATAAACGTCTTTTCCGTGTCGTATTATATATATATATATATATATATATATATATATATATATATATATATATGTGTGTGTGTGTGTGTGTGTGTGTGTGTGTGTGTGTGCTTGTGTGCGACTACTTCATTTAATCACATAAATTAATGTACGAATATATAATTTTATGCGTAAATTTTCAGTATTTAATTCAACAGTGTTCAATACTTAGGTAGAGCTAGGTAATAAATTATAACAATATATATATGGCCATTAAGCTACACAGAATATTCTGCGTTTAATTCTCGTGAGAATTCGTTTTAATAACCCTGACGAATTCTCACGAGAATGAAACGTGGAATATTCTGTGTTGCTTAATTGCCATATATATATTTTTTATAACTTACTATATATATATATATATATATATATATATATATATATATATACATGTATATGTATATATACATACATGTATGCATGTAAAGCTCCCCTCTTTGGTAGAGCACTCTCGTAAATTATCTTACTCGCTACTTAATTTAGCTGAAATAATGCGAAGCTCGCGATTTGTTTACAAACAAACGTTTGAGCCCTCTACGAGTAGCGGACGGATGTTTATTTAAATAATCGTTCGGACAGGTTAATTTCGGCCACCGATTCCGTAGTCAAGGGGTAGAACTGCCGACTGTCATCACGACGGTTCTAGGTTCGATCCTCGGCTTGGGAGAGGTGTTAGTCTAGCGGCACTGATGAGTTGTGATACAACGAAACAGGTCTGTATGTCGATGACTAAAATATATTTTATAAAGCTCCCCTCTTTGGTAGAGCACTCTCGTAAATTATCTTACTCGCTACTTAATTTAGCTGAAATAATGCGAAGCTCGTGATTTGTTTACAAACAAACGTTTGAGCCCTCTACGAGTAGCGGACGGATGTTTATTTAAATAATCGTTCGGACAGGTTAATTTCGGCCACCGATTCCGTAGTCAAGGGGTAGAACTGCCGACTGTCATCACGACGGTTCTAGGTTCGATCTTCGGCTTGGGAGAGGTGTTAGTCTAGCGGCACTGATGAGTTGTGATACAACGAAACAGGTCTGTATGTCGATGACTAAAATATATTTTATATATATATATAAATATATATATATATATATATATAAATATATATATATATATATATATATATATATATATATATATATATATATATATAAGACAGCAATGGGAGATCTAGTTGTCTACTCCTTTATTCAAAACATGTATTGCATCTGTGTAACCAAATAATGTTTAAGTACGCATCTTTATACTTATTCTATATATTTTCTATATGTCTAAATGTGTATATATAATTCGGGTTGTGTTAAAAACTAACTCCTATTTAAAAAAAATTAGAAAAAAAAAAAACACATTCTAGTAAATTTTTTAAAAAAGTGAGAACGTCACCAAACATATTGGATGTTTATATTAGGTCTCTCAAGAATTTAAGTTCTCCCAAATGTATTATTGGTTAATTTCCACCGCTTTGTTGCGGTTAGCATTAAAGTTAGTTATTTTAGTCTAAAAACAATTGTTACTGTCGTCATAGCATAAACATTTATTTGATGTGATGTATTTGTTTCCGTCATAGTTATTGGCTTATCATAAAGTACAGTTGCTGCATATTGAGAAAATATAATTGAGTTTTTAATTGATGTAATAGTAAATACTAGCATGATCTGTGGAAATTACACAGCAGACTCATCATTTGTAATATAGTGATATTAGCAATCTGTGGATGATCAGCGCAAATGGAGATGTCCTGATATTATTGTAGCTCTTTTGTTAAAACTGCAAAAATATTTATCTAAGCCAGCAGGGACGCCCGGCATAGCCTGGGCATAAAATACGCTTAAATATGATGTTTTAATTTATGCAGATTTCGCATATATTATTATACAGTTAATTTTCTATCGATTTTTATATATTATAAAGTTGTACATATACATATATACATACATATATATACATATACGCGCGCGCGCACACACACACACACACACACATATACACATATATATGTGTGTGTGTATATATATGTTTATATATATGTGTATATATATGTATATATATCTATATGTATATATACATATATATATTTATATATATGTATATATATGTACATATATATATGTATATATATGTATATATATGTATATATATATTTATATATGTATATACATATATATATATATATATATATATATATATATATATATATCCATATGATTTGGGCGCATCAGCTTGAATCGAAACCGAAATTTATGAAAAATACTTGGTAAAATTATTTACTACAAAAAATGGAAGGTCATAACAATTAAACGAACAGTCACTCGGAAGAAAAAAAATGTAAGCGTGACGCACAAAATAACACACGCTATCGTATTAATATATAGATAATGATATATATATATATGTAGATGAGTAAAATCTCCTCTTCAGCATGATAGACGCATATAGAATCATTGAATAAATATATAAATTGTTTTAGAAAGTTAGAAAATTATTATAAGATATAGTTAACATTTTTCCTGCATTTTTATATGAAGTGTTGCTGCACATTAATAAGGTGCACCAACTGCATTTTTCGTAAGTGTTAAATTTATTCACGTGCATAAAGCAGGCAAAGAGATTTATCGTATAACGCCTAGAAAGTATTTGAAAAGTACTTACGCTGAATACCACCAATTTGGTTTTCATCGAACATATTTCTGGCTAGTTTAAAAAAATCTCTTTTATAAAATAGTTTAAATAAGTGTTGCCTACTCTCGGATACATGGGAGGTGAAATTATTGAATTAAGCCTTTAAATATATTAAAAATGGCGCTCACTCATATTAACTTACTCGAGCCATTAGTCGTTGTCTTCACGTCATATTGTTATGACACGTCATAAAAAAACAGTCGGTGTTTGTTTCATTTGGCGACACCCGCCAAATTATGTTTCGCGATTCCTTGCTTGTTTTCAGTTCAATATTGTTTTTAAATATGATAAATGATAAATTTTAAATATAATGCATAAACACCTTTAAATATAATAATTTCTTTTTTTTTTTTTTTTACATATAATGAAAAAACTTTAAATATAAAAAAAACTTTACATATACTAAAAATACTTTAAATATAATAAATAAATAAAAAAAACTTTTAATATAATGAATAAAAAAACTTTCAATATAATAAAAATTAAATATAACAAATAAAAAACTTTATAACTTTATAACAAATAAAAAGCGTTAAATATAACAAATAAAAAATTTTAAATATAAAAAACTTTAAATATAATAAATATAATAAATAACTTTAAATATAATAAATAAAAAACTTTAAATATAATAAATATAAAACCTAAAATATAATAAATAAAAATCTTTAAATACAACAGATAATAAACTGATTGTGTTTTATTCAAACAAATGTAAAGTTACCCGGGAACAAACACGTTGTATGCAGTGCCAGTCGCACAGGAGACAAAGACCAAGAAAAAAAAACTTCAACTCGTTTTTCTTTGTAACAACGGCATCTATTTCCTCATTGTTACGGCCGGGACATCAGCCACAATTTGTCTTCTTGAACGTATCCACTCTCGAACGTTATTTCGTTTCGTGCTCCACGTTTCCAACGTGATCGTTCTCTTTCTTTTTTTTTTATAGTCCTTTTCTTCTTTACCGGTGACGTAATTTCGCATGCATTTACATACGCGAGTCCCAGCTATATTACACACATATGTTTATTTATTTTTAATGAACTTTTCACATATATGTTTATTTACAGACACATTTTCACAGAAATAGTGAATAAATATTTGAAAAAAAATATACGCAAGTAAGCATATTTCTTTGAATAAAGAACAGTTTACGAATACTTTTATTTATTCCATTTAAAGCAATATATTATTATTATATATTATATATATTATTATATCAAACAGCTGTGCGAAAATAGAAGGAAACGAAGAAATCATGGAACATAATTAAGTAGGGGTCGCCAACTTTACTAACACCGCCTATTTTATATAACATGCTATTACGCTATGTTATTACACCGTCTATTTCATATGACGTGTCATGGCGTGTCATGACGTAGGCAACAAGAAATTGCTCGAGTAAATTAATATGTGTGATCGCTTTAAAAATTATTTATGATGAGATTCTAATTTGTTTCCAAATTGAATCTAATTATTATTATTATTAATATTTCTTTTTGCGAATAATCCGTGCATGCCGAAATGGCAAAATCGACGCCCAAAGCCTCGTTACATCATTAGGGGCAGAAACAGCACCGCTAGCACCAAAGGATACATCGGAGAATACTTGCAGGAACCTGTAGAAAAAAAAAACAAACAAAAAAAACGATTATCTTTCAATTTTATTTTTATTTATTTATTTATTTTTTGCATAGCAATATTTTTTAGACTTATATTTGGATATGTTCCGAGAATGCCTACAATATCACAATCGGCTACCAATTCCAATTCTCCAAGAGGATATCGTTTAATATCGAAATAGAATCATTTGTCTAAACACATACTGTAAGGAGACTGTTACATTACTCATCATTTAAGTTATACCCACGCACGCTTCAAGCATACAGGAAATGGGGCACGTGCCTAAAATCCACGACTGCAAATGACCCGACTAAGATATTACTTGCATTAATTTTTAATTTTCTTATTTTAATAAATTAATAATTGTAAATAAAACAGTAATGTAAGTTTTTTTTTTTTTTTTTTTTTAAATAACTTTAGAATATGAAATGAACATTGTGTATCTCTAGATGTACTCGTCTGGGCTGACATATATAAAGTGTTTGTTTCAGATGCGTGGACCTTTAAATCGACAGATCTTTTTTTTTATTGCAGATTTGGCAACTATCGATAATGTTAAGTTAAGCTTGGTTTGGCAATGTTATATAAACCTGTTATTATTATTATTATTATTATTGAATGTTCTTATTAGTAAGGATAAGGATAATTGTCTTAAGAGAGATGAGACAGTCTTAGGAGAGTTCATGTGTAAGTGTTCATATTGTGAGAGATGGGATCATTAACATTAACATTGTAAGAGAAGAGATGTGGACATTAACAGGTATACATATAAAGTGAAAGTGAGAGTTTATAAATGAGCGAGATTGCATATAAATACATTTTGAGAAAGTGTTTTCATATCTAGATAGACAGACCGATAATTGAGAGGTTTGCATTTATGCCGATGGATTGACAGGTTGGCATTTATGCTTTGACAGTTCGTATGAACGGGAGTGTTTGTATAACATAAATAGACACATATACTTTCTAACACATATATATTTTTAGATGATGAATTTCAAATAGATTGTACACATAAATAGACAATACCTTTTTCATGTAATGATGGACACAGGATACGGCAGTATAAAAACACATTGAACATTTATTCTTCCCTGACCGGTTGGGGCTTTGCGTCTAAGAATTCAAAGCTTCACATATTAAGTTTCAAAGTGACCGTCTCGCTTCCTAGACGTTCGAATTCTAAACTCCAGACTATCGTCTGTCGTTCTCAAACTCCCTCTGAGTTTCTCACTGACTAACTAACTAACTCTCACTTCCTATATTGAGAAATCCATGCATGTCCGGCCACGTGACCAAACTCACGTGCCACCAACATGCGCGACTTGCACGTTTCCGACATTCTGATTTCCCAATAACCTATTTTTTCTTTTGTTGTTTTCACAAAGGAATTCAACCTGCATATCTAATTCATTTAACCCATATTTTATTATCCACATTCTTTCTAACAATTGAATAGTTTATTTATTATTTATTTCATCAGAATGCACAATTTACTGGACATTCAATTTAAACCTATTGTTCTTTAAAACCTATTTCCAGGGTTCGATTTCTGCTTTCTCTCATTTTATTTTCATTTTAAGTAGATCTCTCTATTTTTATACTTACATGAAAAGGGGACAGCCCTTATCATGTAACAGCAATTCATTATGAAGAGACTGACACCCGGGCAGCGTTTGCAAATTGCAAATGATACGGTCAATTTACCAAGAGAAACATTTGATGAACGAAAAATTTCACATCAAAAGAACGGACTCGCACAATTCCAGGAAAGATGTTAACAATTTAATTTCCGGGACGTCAGAATTTGTATCACACGATGTTTTGTATAACGTTAATCATTTTGAAATAATAATTAAAAAAATACTCAAGTTTATCTATATTAAACATTGGAAAGTTACAATTAATAACATTACGTATGAAACCAGCAATAACATTTCCATCTATTAACGAGATCGTTTAGTTTTCTTTCGATATAGTTTCACCTTTTTGTTTCAACTTACCTGTTACTGATTAATCTCCATATGTTAGTTGGGTTGATTTTGGACTCAAAAAAGAGATTATTATTATTATTATTATTATTATTATTATTATTGTTGTTGTTGTTATTATTATTATTGTTGTTGTTAATATTATTTTGCTATTATTATCATTATTATTATTGTTATTATTATTATTATTGTTATTATTATTGTTATTATTGTTGTTATTATTGTTGTTGTTAATATTATTTTGTTATTATCGTTCTTATTTTTGTTATCATTTTTAGTGTTGTTGTTATTATTGTTATTATTGTTATTGTTGTTGTTATTATTATTGTTCGTCTTGTTCTTTATTATTATTATTATTATTATTATTATTATTATTATTATTATTATTATTATTATTTGTTGGTTAACATTTTTCATCAGTTAAATGGCAGATGTTTTCCTCGCCACAGAGACATAATAAAAAAATTCGAAGCAAACCAATAATTTTAAGAAATAAACGAATGGCGTAAAGAATAAAGAAGGGTTGTAAAGAAAATAAGCGAAACTTATTAGTCAAATCAACACATGCAATATTCATGTGTTTGCACGATTAGTAGGGAATACTATACCATACCAATAGGACATTGCATTGATTTAAACCGGCTCAACAGCGCAAGGCCAAATGTTCCTTTAAACACACCCACATATAAGAATCAACACAAAAAATAAAACCTATAATTAATGAAAAAGTTGGGAAACAGGAAATAAATACATGATTAAATAGTGAAGAGATCGCCGATGCGTAGAAAGCTGAAACGGAAATAGGTGAACGAGATAAAAGATGTTGACTTCTGGTCGACTCACCTTCAAGCCATGTAAACATTGCATTTAGGTTGCTAACAAAACAAGGAGCATTCTATTTTTCATACGACGTTTTTTTGTTTGCAAAATTCACCCCTGAAAGATTCATTCGTCCTCCTCGTAAGATCACACAGGTTTCTTGATACTGGAATGGTACACGGTCAATTGGGTGTACTCTATAAATGCCGACTCCAAAATCTTAATGTCTTTTTCCCCTTGAATACCAACAATTATGCGATGCTCTGATTTTGGTCTACATTCTCATCAATAGGCATGATGATATGTCACAAGACATGTTATTCACTCCTGCACCAGAAAGAAGTATATGCGGATACTACAAGAAACTATTTCACCGCCGATTTCGACTAAACGAAAAAGGGAAGCTTTCTCAATCAGACTCCCTGAACATTAGAATTGACTTCTAAGTGAGGTAATAAAGTCACCAACAACGAAACAATTCAAGGTGAGTTTGGAAAAATTTTGGACTATTGTGCATTCCTTGGTGTAAATTCTTACCACCAATTTCTTTGTATGACGTTTAAAGAACGATTGTTTTATGCTTTGCTTAATAAATTGAATCAGATTGAATTCAAATTGAAATCAAGTATTAAACCTTACACGTTTATTATAAATAATAAGAGGATAATAAATCAACAATTTTAAAACAAAAACATATACAATATTTGATAATAATGTAGCGAAGCTATATCTATCCGGAGATACCATGTGACGTTCCTACAATCGAATAATGCAATATTATATTACATTAGGTATACACAGTTTAATAACGTCGTGTCACATGACTTGATTCGACATATACATGTAAATGTTTTAAAAGATTAATTATTTGTTTCCATTTAAGTCTATTTTTAAATACAATCATAGTAGAATGTACGATTAATATGATTTACTATAAAGGTATCTATGTTCTAAAAATTATGTGAAAGAGAAATTAATATTGACAACAAAAAATAATTTAATGAGAATGTACTGGTTTAATAACATGCACCAACGTTTACCAAAGAATGCTGACCAGCAGCAAATATAATGGTGTAAAATGAAATGCTGTTAAGGTTTAATATAGAAATCAGATTAGCTACACTTTTTTATTAGATAACACTTATTTCATTCGTTTTCGGGCGTTTTATAAATTAAAGAAAATTATGTTTTGTAATATCGTCTTCTGAAACGAAAGTTAAAATCTTTTTAGTTAATTGAAAACACTTAAAAACTTTTTCGAAACACTTTGGCTTTGGTTATAAATAAGGTCACAATTCTAAGATGAAATTGCATATAATATTATTACATAATCAGAGAGTTATATATTGTTCTCTAAACGGCAAATGGGCGAGATATATTGTTTTTATAACGGCACCCGTTATAACGTATAAATTGTATATGTGTTGTTTAGCCAGGGGATATGACATCGACGTATAAACTGAGTCATGTTGTATCAGAGAGTTATCACACGGGTATATATTACAGTTTATATTTACATAAAGGTATCATTTTTTATAAGAAGAATAATATATGCTTCATACCTTTTCTTTCTTCAAGAGTTCTTCTATCTTCACTGCTGAACTCCGTGATGGAACATGAAATGACCAACACCATAACCAATTGAGATCTCTTTCTTCTTTTGTGAAACGACAGAACAACACTTTACATTTTTAAAATATAAATTTATTTCAGCTGTCTCAAATGGTCTCACTAGGAGTCTGTATTTCGTGTCAATATGCTTGTTCTTCACAGCCTCGCTTCCTGGCTTGAAGCACGTCTGTTCAGTTCCGTGACCAAACTCAAACTCTACTCCTTTCTCTAACCTTCCCGACCTCTTGACCTCAGTTCCGTTATGTCATCACGCAAAAAAGCACACGTATCTCAATGTGCAACCTTTCCACGGATGCCTGCCCAAGGTCATTTTCTTTGAATCAACCTAGCTAATTTATGTAAACATCTTCAGCTAAAACCCATTGCTACACTTTATTCTATAAACAATAAATAACTCACAACACACACTATTTTAGCAATATAACTGAATAGATAGATAGATAGACAGATAGACAGATAGATGATAGATAGATAGATAGGTAGGTAGAGAGACAGATAGATCGATAATAACTAATTTAACTTTTAGCCATATTATTATCTAACAATATTAAGCTGATTACCTTGATAAAATATATAGTGTGGTGGGTTGCTTGTATTTGCTAGTACATTGTTATTTGTTGAATACCCACGGTGCCTGGATGTGACACACGGTCGAGCTTGATGTGTCGAACCTGATTACCTATAAAACTTTATCAGTCCATGAAGAGTTTCATTACCTGGAAATAAAACAGTTATTACACTTTCATCCTAACTAGAGAATAAGTTAAAAATTTAGAAGGTAATTAACGAACTCTTCAAGATTTAATCTTTGTAGTTCCTTTATAGACATATATTACTGAGAATCGTCGATTCATTGAAAGGTTGAGTGTTAAAGGTAGGCGGAAACAATCTAATTCACCGAGGGAAAAGAACAGAATATGTTTATCGTCTTCATGTTTAAAAACCTGAAGCAAAAAAAACAAAAACAAAACAAAACAAAAAAACTAATGATTACCAAGCCGTTAGATTTCCCTTAGATATCTGCAGTGTTTGTTGCTATAATGAGAAAGAAAATCCATACCTGATTGTGTTGTTGTGGTGGGTTTATTTGTAGTAAGTTTTGTTGTTTTGGGTTTGTTTGTGGTGGATTTGGTTATCCTAGGTTGGATTGTGGTGAGTTTATTCGTAGTAGGTTTTATTATCCTGGGTTTTGTTATGGTGGGTTTGGTTGTTGTTAGTTGTGTTGTCTTGAATTTGGCTGTGCTAGGTGTAGAGGTTGTAGATTTTGTAATTCTGGGTTTTGCCATGGTTGATTTGATCGTTGTAGGTGGCATTGTCGTGTGCTTATTTGTCGTAGGCTGGGTTGTCAGTTTAATTGTTGTTTTAGCTTGGGGAGAAGAAAATATTAATATGAATTTCACGGAATGCGAGGATTATATTTTGTTTATATGAAAGTTAAAATTAAAAAAAAAATCTCCTTCACGGGTCTTTGCAGAGAACTCCATTCTAACGTTTGACAAAATACATCCGAAGAAAATCGGAGGGGATTTCGACCAAAATTTGTGCGAATATCGCTAAAGAATACGGAAGTAGCCGGAATAACCAAATTAATATTGACTGGTCAACTCGTGAATTATTCGAACTACTGTTCTCAGTTTGAGTGTTATTCGCACAAGGTTTCAGTCGATGAGACCCTCGCCTTCCTTCAGGTGTATCTTTGCCAATCATGAATTTTAAACGGAAGCCTCTATTTAATCCACTGGAGTAGCATGCGCTCGTTCGATAAGCTATGACTGATTAGAATTCTTAAGTAATCTACAAGTTTAACTTATCACTGACTTACATAATCATGAATGTTATCCGCTAAGCCAGTGGTTCTTGTAGACAGAAATACTTTTTGAAGATTGACAAGTGTGGCTTAATAAGATGTACGAACGTTTAACAAATAACACTGGGCAGCAGCATATATAAGTATATAAGATGAAATGCTATTTAAGTTTAATTTATAAATGTGATCACCTAAATTTTATTGGACTAGTTTACGGACATTTTGGTAATCTTCTGTCTATCTTCTTCTATTCTATCTTCGTCTTCTATATAAATCTCTTATATTATTATTATTATTATTATTATTATTATTATTATTATTATTATTATTATTTATATATATATATTATATTATTTATATATATATATTACATATATATTATTATATATATATTATATATTATTTATATATATTACATTTATTATTATTATTATTATTATTATTATTATTATTATTATTATTATATAAATAAAATGAACTCGTTTTTCCCCTCCGATTTTGACCTTAATAGGATTAAAAATCAAGACATTACATGCGAATGTAATGTGCGCAAACTGCAGCACAGAATCTGAGGTGTGTTATAGCTCTATTACATCTCCACTTCATCGATGATCGTAGCTCCCTATATTTTTCTGGTGAGAGTTCACCCCCAAAATCGGTTACAATCAATGGAAGTTGTAAAACCTTTTCTCTCTAATAAATTCCTCCTACTCCCGCTACCACTTGACACCGCCGAGGATGTGTCCACAAGGAACAGGTGCGAAGAAACACCGGTTTGGAATCGTAAAGGTTTATTTATGCTATTTTTTCTTTTTTCTCTCTTTTTGCCGCTTCTCAAAACACGCCCATCAGCTTTTCCCCTTATTTATGCTTTCTGTTTTTCCCATAAAAATGCACAAAAGGTCCAATTAACATTATATTTTTTCCTTTTTGTTTTTTTTTTATTTACCGTAGAGCGCACACTGCGTGAATACTCGGTTTTTACTTCCAGTTTAGACGACTTACCGAGGAATCTGACTATGAGCTTTATTTACTGGTGCTTCCATCTAAAAAGTTATTATTAATCAAATATTTTTTATTTACACTTTATTATTACAACGCAACGATATTCCATTTGAAAACCAAAACCAGAAAAAAAAAAAAAAAACACGCGATCAGGGTCCGATTATGATGAGATTTATTTTGGGGGCATTTTCTCTTACCGTAACACGCACACTGCGGGACTATTCCGTATCTAGGAAACTAACCATGAGCTTTATTTAGTAGTACACGTTCTTCCCCTTTTCTTTACACACATTTACATATGAGAAAATATGATTGCTTTTTCTTCAATAAAGAAATTGTTACGTATTTACATTAAATATTATGAATACTTCTTCTTCATTAACGAAATTAGATTCGATTGTTTTCTTTTTGCTTTCGGTTTACCGTAAGAACACTTATTGAAATAATGCGAAAATATGAATGCTTTTTCTTTATTAAAGAATTTGTTACGTAAAATGCATAAATCTTTTCGGCAGATTTAACGTTTAGTTGTACAAATATCCTCAAAACAGGTACTTACTAAAAGGGACTCTTTAAAGTCAACATCGGTATCGAACAAAAGGTTTTTTTTCTACATCTTTTACAAACTTAAAGTGGATAAAATATAATCACATAATTATTGAAAATGTGATCATGGGATTATATTTTACACATACATTTGAAACAGTTGTCGAAAAACAAATGTATATCAAATATTATCAAAAGCAATGGATAACTTTATAGTGTTTTCATTTCATGTAAAATGTTCATTCGGCTCGAAAAACACAGCGTTTACCGCTACATTTGAAAATTACAAATGCCGACAGACTGTGTTACACACGTTAAGTTTGGGAAAATGAGATAACACTAAAAACATCTGTCACGATAACATATATTCGGTGGGTTTCTGACACTGTTTTGTATAGATTTTAACTTATTTTCCCAAACTTAACATATTCAACAGAGTCTGCGACCATTTGTCTTTTTTTTTTGACAACTTTTCCGAATCTGTGTATTGTAACGCCACCCCTTCACCCAAATACTAATTAAAAACTCACATTTTTTTAATACAAAAAAAACAAAATAAAAAACTCGATTTAGCGTTTCAACATTTTAGCAATGTTCGGCTTAATCCACTGATTGTTGGTCGAATCCAATCCATGCTGGACGGAAACTCCCGAGGATCCGGATCCAATTCTGCAAGAGTACCACTTAAAAATTTTTTTTTTTTACATTTTCGCCTTTTTTTCACTTTTTGAATGGATTGCTTTACTAAGAATATAAGAAACATGCATTTTCTCTTTTTATTAGACTTTTCCATTACAACAAATTGAGCAACAGCAACGCGTGGCAGGGTAAAATAAGAAATATTTGTTATCATAACAAAACATCCATACCTGATGGTTTTGTTGTGCTGAGTTTATATGCAGTAGGTTTTGTAGTTTTGTGTTTGGTTGTGGTGGATTTGGTAATTCTGGGTTGGTTTGTGGTAAGTTTCGTTATCCTGGGTTTTGTTGTAATGGGTTTGGTTATAGTTAGTTGTGTTGTCTTGAGTTTTGCCGTGGTATGTGTAGTGGTGGTAGGTTTTGTAGTTATGGGGTTTATCATGGTGGATTTGATTGTTGTAGTTTGTTTTGTCGTGTGCTTGTTTGTCGTGGGCTTCGTTGTTAGTTTAATACTTGTTTTATCTTCGGAAGGAGAAAATATTAATATGAATTTCACGGAAAGCAAAGATTATATTTTATGTTTATATGAAGATTAAAGTAAATAAAAATAATTTTTACGGGTCTTTAGATAGAACAACATTTAAACGTTTGACAAAATACACCTGAAAAAAAAATGGGAAGGGACTTCGATCAAATTTTGTATCAATATTGCTCAAGAATACGGAAGGAGCCGATTAATCCAATTAATACTGTATGTTCGACTCTTGAATTATTCGAACTGCTGTACTCAATTTAGGTGCTATTCGAAAAACGTTTTGGTCGATGTAACCCTCGACCTCCTTCAGGTGTACATTTACTAACCATGAATTTGAATCAGAAGCCTGTATTTAATCTAAAATAGTAGCATGCTCTCGTTCCATAAGCCATGATTGCATAGAATTCCTAAGTAATCTACAAGTGTAACTTATCACTGAATTGCATGATCATGTACCTTATCTACTACGCCATACAGAAATATTTGTTAAGTGTGGTTTAATAACATGCAATAGCGTTTGACAAATAACACTCGACAACAGCTTATTGAATTATATAAGATTAAATGCTGTTTAGGTTTAATTAAAAATTTGATCAACTAATTTTTTATTGAATAACTCTGATTGCATTAGTATTCGGACATTTTGGTAATTAAATAAAAATAGCGTTTGTAATGACTTCTAAAACGAAAATAAAATGTCCTCCAGTTAATTGAAATCACTTAAAAATAATTTGTTTTCCAAAGACTTGGCTTTGGTTTTAAATAAAGTCATATTTGAAAATAAAAATACATGTAACATTAAGCTGAGCAAATAGATAAAATATATGGCCCGTTGGTTTGTTTGTTTTTATTTGCTAGTACATAGTTATTTGTTTGAATATTCATGCAGTCTTTATGCTACAGAATTTCGAGCTTTATATTCGGTGTTCCCTGTCGTAATTTGTTACTTAAAATATATCTGAGTCTATAAGAAATTGTATTTTCCTGGGAAATACAACTAAATAAAACTTTGATCCTAACTCGCTGACTGGCTAAACATGTAAGGAATAAATTTACAAATTATAACGAATTTAATCATTGTAGTTACGTTTTAGATATATATTAGTGAGAATTTGCGATTCGTTCGGATGTTGACCGTTAAATGTAGGCCAAAGGTAACCCGTTCACAGAGTGAGAAGAACAGATTATTTTTTGTGAGAAATTCCATAACAACGCCATTTTGTTTTCCTGCCTAACATGATTTGTTAGACGGTCTTTGATTGGTTCAATTTGAATGCGTCAGTTCGGCGCTAATTTTGTATACATGTGCGTTTATTTTTCAGTCGAACAATGAACACGGAGCAATAAAGACTCACACAGCAGTGCTCTGTTATAGAGTGTCAGGATTTTACCTTCATTGGACACCATGCAGTGGGTGGACGAAGGACATTTCTCTAAATACATAGACAACATAATTGCTGAACTTATTCTACCCAAGGATGATTTTCTGCATTGTTCGGCATAATATATTTGAAATTATTCCTATTTCTTTCAGAGACCATGTGGTCCCATATATGCCCGTATTGGGCACCTATCATTCACGCCGTGTTCACCATGTACAACATGGACATCCTTCTCAGGAAACTCCGAACTAACATTCCCACAGAGGAATCATAACTAAAGGCTCCATTGCGGATGGATAGCAAATTCGGCCACTGTTTTTGCAAGGACTTAATGTGAACAAAAGAACTTTCATTTACTGATACATCTTGAATAAAATTTGAGTTTTAAAGGTATGGCTTTGTTTGTGGAATTTCATTTGCTATCTGCAGGGAGAAAATTGGGTGTGTAGGGAAGGAATTTCTTACATTTCATTGTCCTGATGGTTAAAACCCTGATACGAAAGCAAAAAAAAAAAGATAAAAGTGAGCTATTGATTACCAAACTGTTTGATTTCCTCAAGATATCTACAATGTCTGTTGCTACCATAACAAGAAATACATACCTGACAGTTTTGTTGTGGTGATTTTAGTTTGTAGTTTTAGGTTTGGTTTTTGTGGATATTGTAATCCTAGATTGGTTTGTGGTCGGTTTAGTTGTAGTAGGTTTTGTTATACTAGAATTTGTTGTGATAGGGTTGGTTTTAGGATATTGTATTGTTTTGAGTTTGGTAGTGGTATGCATAGTGGTAGTAAGTTTTGTAGTTCTGGGTTTTGCTATAGTGGATTTGATCGTAGTTTGCTTTGTCGTGTGCTTGTTTGTCGTGGGCTTGTTTGTTAGTTTAATAGTTGTTTTATCTTCGGAAGAAGAAAATAATAATATGAATTTCATGAAATGCAACAATTATATTGTATATTTATATAAAGATTAAAATAAATGAAAATCATGTTCACGGCTTTTTACGGACGACAACATTTTCGCGTTCGACACTATACATCTGCAGAAAATTGGAGGTTATATCGACCAAAACTTTGTGCGAATATCTTCCAAGAATACGGAAGTAGCCGGAATAATCCAAATAATGCGGACTGTTACACTCTTTAATTATTCGGATTACTTTCCTCAGTCAGTTTCATGAAATGCAACAATTATGTATATAAAGATTAAAATAAATGAAAATCATGTTTTTGTAGTTTTGGGTTTTTCCACAGTGGATTTGGACGTTGTAGGTTGTTTGGTCGTGCGCTTGTTTGTCGTGGGCTTGGTTGTTAGTTTAATAGTTGTTTTATATTCGGAAGAAGAAAGTATTAATATGAATTTCACGGAATGCAAAAGTTGTATTTTATGTTTCTGTAAAAATTAAAATAAATTAAAACCACCTCAACGGTTATTTGCGGGCAACAAAATTTTCACGTTCGACAAAATATACCTGAAGAAAATCGGTGGGTTCATCGATTTAAACTTTGTGCGAATATCGCTCAAGAATACGGAAGTAGCCGGAATAACCCAAATTATACGGGATTACACTCATGGATATTTCGGACTACTTTTATCAGATCAGTTTGAGTATTATTCGCACAACGTTTTGGTCGATGTACCCCCCCCCGATTTCCTTCAGATATATCTTTTGCTACCATGAAATTTTAAACGAAACGCTGTATTAAATCCACAGGAGTAGCATGCTCTCGTTCCATATGCCATGACTTGGTAAAAGTCTAAGTAACTTGCCAATGTAACTTATCACTGAATTACATGATCAAGTACATTATCCGAAGTGCAGAGAAATAGTCCTAAGTTTTACAAGTGCGGTTTATAAACATTCACAAACATTAAACAGCTAACACTGGGCAACTGCATATATAATTATATGCGATGAAATGCTGTTTGGGTTTAATTTTACAGTTCCATCGACTAATTTTTTTTTAATCAAATAATACTTTTTGCATTAGTTTTCCGGCAATTTGGGAGTTAAATAAATATAGCATTTGTGATTTCGTCATCTGAAACAAATGTTAATTTTCTTCCATTTAATTGAAAACACTAAAAAAATTGTTTTCCAAACACTGCGATTTTAGTTTTCAATAAAGTCACAAATCGAAAATTGAAATGCATATAACGTTGAGCTTACCAAATAGGTAAAATATATGACGCAGTGGTTTAGTGTTATTTGCTAGTAGATATTTATTTGTTTTAATGACGAGAAAATTTTGATGATACAGAATTTAGAATTCACTTTTCAGCGTTTATTGCCGAAATTAATTACTTAAAAGTACCTAATTCTATTAGAAGATTTCTTTTACCGTGGAAAAAAACATTTATTACATTTCAATCTTACTCGATAAACGGCTAAAAGTGTAAAAAATAATTTACGAAATGTACAAGATATAATCTTTGTAGTTCCGTCATAAACATATATTATTGATAAGTAGCGATTCGTTGAAATGATGGCCGTTAAATGTAGGCGGAAATAACTCCGTTCACACAGCGAGCAGTACATATTATTTTTTATCGTCCTGATGGGTAAAATCCTGAAGCGAAAGCCAAATAAAAAAAAAATTAGTTATTGATAACCAGGCTGTTTGGTTTCATCTAGATATCTACAATGGTTGTTGCTACTATACCAAGAAATCCATACCTGGTTTTATTGTGGTGATTTTAGATGTAGTAGATTTTGTTTCGGGTTTTGTTTCGGTGGATTTGGTAATCTTGGTTTTGGTTGTGGTGTTTTTTTTTGTAATAGGTTTTGTTAGCCTGGGTTTTGTTGTGATGAATTTGGGTGTTGTTAGTTGTGTTGTCTTGAGTTTGGCTATGGTAGGTGCAGTGGTGGTAAGTTTTGTATTTCTGAGTTTTGGCATGGTGGGTTTGATCGTTGTAGGTAGATTTGTCGTGTGCTTGTTTGTCATGGGCTTGGTTGTTAGTTTAATAGTCGTTTTATCTTGGAAGAAGAAAGTATTAATACGAATTTAATGAAATGGTAGGATTATGTTGAAGTTTTATAATGTATAAAAATAACGTCCACGATTTTTTGCAGACAACAGCAATTTTCACGTTTAACAAAGTTGACCTGGCGAAAATCAGAACTTACATCGACCAAACTATGTGCAAATACTGCTAAAAATACGGAAATAGTCGGAATAACCGAAATAATACGGACTGTTTAACTTTTGAATTATTCGGACTACTTTTTCAGTTTGAGTGTTAATCGTACAACGTTTCGATCGATGAAACCTTCGACCTCCTTCAGGTGCATTTTTTCTAACCCAGAATTTTAATGTAACCCTGTATTTAATCCACAGGAGTAGCATGCTTTCGTTCCATAACCTATGAGTGGGTTGAAGTCCCATGTTACTTACAAGTGTAACACATTACTGAATTACATGATCACGTACATTATCCACTACCCAACTGGTTCTTGCAGACATAACTATTCCTAAGTGTGGTTTTAATAACATGTACCAACATTTAACAAATAACACCGGGCAGCAACATATATAAGTATATCAGATCTAATGCTGTTTAGGTTTTAGTTTAAATTTGATTAACTAATTGTGTTATTGAATAACACTTAATGCACTTAATTAATTAGGTTTCCGGCATTTTGGTGATTAAATAAATATAGCGATTGTAATAGCGTATTCTGAAACGAAAGTTAAAGTTTTTCTAGTTAATTTAAATTACTTCAAAAAATTTGTCTTCTAAACACTTGGCTTTGGTTATAAGTGTTGTCACAAATCGAAAATATAAATGCATGTAACATTAAGCTTACTAAATAGATAATATACAGGCACGGTCAGTTGCTTTTATTTGCTTGTACATAATTATTTGAATGAATAACCACGTAGTTTGGATGTTACAGAATGCTGAGCATAATATTCGGTGTTCACTGCCGGAAAAAATTACTTAAAAATATCTGATTATATGAGAATTTTTGTGAATTGAACAGTTATTACACTTTAATCCTAACTTGATGACCGGTTAAATATGTAAAAAGATAAGTAACGAACTGTACAAGATTTAAACTTCGTAGTTTCGCTATAGACATATATTATTCAAGATTTGGCGATTCGTTTTGATGTTGACCGCATAATGTAACCGAAAACAACCCCGTTCACAGAGTGGAAAAAACAAATTATTTTTTATAGTCATGAAAAATACTGAAGCGAAGGCCCAAACAAAATAATGATAACCAAACAGTCTAATATCCGCTATATATCTACAATAATTATTGCTACCATAACAAGAAATCCATACCTGATTGTGTTGTTGTGATGGGTTTGGTTGTAGTAGGTTTTGAAGTTTTAAGTTTGGTTGTGGTTGATTTATAAATCTTGGTTGCGTTGTGGTGAGTTTGTTTGTAGTAGGTTTTGCAATCTTTGGTTTTGTTGAATTAGATTTGGTTGTAGTTGTTTGGTTGTGTTGTCTTGAGGTTGGCTGTGGTATGTGTAGTGTTGGTAGATTGTGTAGTTCTGGGTTTTGTGATGGTTGATTTGATTGTTGTAGATTGCGTTGTCGTGTGTGCTTGTTTTTCGTCGGCTTGTTTGTTAGTTTAATAGCTGTTTTATCTTCGAAAGAAAAAAATATTAATATGAAATTTTATGGAATGCAAAAATTATATTGTATGTTCTTATGGAGCCCACGGCTCTTTGCAGAACGCACCATTTTACTGTTCGACCTAATACATCTAAAAAAAAAAAAAACACCGTAGGGTACATCGACCAAAACTTTGTGCGAATATCGCTCAAGAATATGGAAGTAGTCCGAATAACCGAATTCATACAAACTGAATTATTCGGACTACTGTTCTCAGTTCGAGTATTATGCGAACAATGTTTCTGTAAATTTAACCACTGACCTCTTTCAGGTGTATTTTCTATAATCATGGAGTTTAAGCGTATCCTGTATTTTATCCACATTAATAGCTTGCTCCATTTCAATAAGCCATAACTGGCTAGAATCATAACTTATTTACAAGTGTATCACAGAATTACATGATCAATTACGTTTCTTGTGGAAAGAAATATTCCTAAATTTGACAAGTGTGATTTTAATAACATACACATATGACACGGTGGGATAATTTTATTTGCTAGTACATTGTTATTTATAAACACGAATATTTTATGTAAAACAGAGGTAGAGCTTAATAGTCAGTGTTCACTTCCGAAGTAATTTACTTAAAAATATATGATTCAATAAGTTTTTCTTAGCCTGGGAATGAAACAGTTATTAGACTTTGATCCTAACTTGAGGACTGGTTAAAAATGTAAAAAGATAACGAACTGTGCAAGACTTTATTTCTTTTTATCGTCCTGATGATAAAAATACTGAAGTGAAAGCCAAATTACATATAAATGAGCTCATGATTACCAAGCTGTCAGATTTCCCCTATATATCTACACTGTTTGTTGCTACCATAACAAGAAACCCATAGCTGATGGTTTTGTTGTGGTAAGTATATATGTAGTAGGTTTTGAAGTTTTGTGTTTAGTTGTGGTGGATTTGGTAACCTTGGGTTTGTTTTTTTGTAAGCTGTGTTGTAGTAGGGTTTGTTGTGATGGGTTTGGTTGTAGATAGTTGTGTTGTCTTAAGTTTTGCTGTGGTACCTGTAGTAAAGATAGCTTTTGTAGTTCTGGGTTTTGTCATGGAGGATTTGGACGTTGTAGGTTGCTTTGTTGTGTGCTTGTTTGTCGTGGGCTTGGTTGTTAGTTTAATAGTTGTTTTATCTTCGGAAGAAGAAAATATTAATATGAATTTCATGGAAAGCAAAGATTATATCTTATGTTTATATAAAGACTAACCGGGGTACCCGGCGTTGTCCTGGTGTGTAGAGGTGGTGTAGTAAGGAATCCGGGGTGGAGAAAGGTGTACAAAGAAGTGGTAGTAGCGGATGGGGGAAATAAAAACAACAGTAGTCAGTCCTGGTAGAGAGACGTGTTTAAAAAAAAGTGCCAGTAGGCAGGCATGCTCGAATCCGTAATGCGAAATCGAAAAAGAATGTTATAAAAAGCGAAACATCGTAGCCGGTACGTCCATGGCGAGTCGATAGCCTTGGAATTAAGGCTAGTCAATCCAACTGAGACGATGACTTGCAAAGATGTCGATGGTAAAAGCGACCCCTCTTTGTAGAAAACTGGCCAATTGTAGGTGAAGATATTAATGTGGGCAATTTTTCGATCTTTATCGTCCTAACGACCGAGGTTTAAGACGATGTGCTTCGTACGGTTCCGTCGCGTGTGACGGAAGTTTTTGGCAGACACACAAACACACACACAAACACATATACACACATTTTGCCTTTTATTTAACAGATTAAAATAAATAAAAATCACGTCCACGGCTTTTTGCGGACAACATTTTCACGTTTGTAAAAAAAAACTCTTGAAGTAAATCGGAGGTTACACCGACACTAGTTTGTGCAAATATCGCTCAAGAATACAGAAGTAGGCATAATAATCCAATTAATGCCGTCTGTTAATCTTAATGATTCAAACTACTTTTCTCAGTTTCAGTGTTATTCGCACAACATTTCGGCCGATGTAACATGATCTTCTTCAGGTGTATCTATTTAAACCCAATAATAATTTAAACGGAACCCTGTATTTAATCCACAGGAGTAGCATGCTATCGTTTAATGCCATGTCTGAGCAGAAGTCCTAAGTAATTTACAAGTGTAACTTTATACTGAATTACATGATCAAGTACTTTATCCAGTACGCGAGGTGTTCGTCGAGACAGAAATATTCCTAACCCCCTCGACCTGCTTCAGGTGTATTTTTTCTAACCCACAATTTTAAACGGAACCATTATTTAATACACAGGAGTAGCATGCTCTAGTTCCATAAGCCATGAGTGGGTAGAAGTTCCAAGTAATTAACAAGTTTAACTTTACATTGAATTGCATGATCAAATACATCATCGAAAGTGGTTCCTGCAGACAGAAACATTTCCAAGTTTGACAAGTGTAGTTTTAATAACATGCAGCTATTTTTAACAAATAACACTTGACAGTAGCATATATAATTATATTAGATGAAATGCTGTTTGGGTTTAATTTCAATATTTGATCAACTAACTTTTTTTAATAACAGTTATTGCATTAATTTCAGGTATTTTTGATGATTAAATTAATATAGCTTTGTAATGTCGTCTTTGAAACGAAAGTTGAAGTTCTTCCAGTCAATTGAAAACACGTAAAGATTTTTATTTTCTAAACACTTTGGCTTTGATTATGAATAAAACAACTTTGTTCACAGAGTTATGAAAAATAGATTATTTTTATCATTCTGATGGTAAAATACTGCAGCGAAGGCCAAATAAAAATAAGAAACAGGCTATTGATTACCAAGCTGTTAGATTTCCCTTATACATCTACAATGTGTATTGCTAACATAACAAGAAATCCACACATGATTGTTTTGTTGTTGTGAATTTAGATGTAGTAGTAGGTTTTGTAGTTTCGGGTTTGCTTGTGGTAGGTTTGGTAATACTGGGTTGGTTTGTGGTGGGTTTGGTTGTAGTATGTTTTGTTATGCTGGATTTTGTTGTGATGGGTTTGGTTGTGGCTAGTTGTGTTGTTTTAAGTTTGGCTGTGGTAAGAATAGTTGTAATAGGTTTTGTAGTTCTGGGTTTTGCCAGGGCGGATTTAGCCGATGTGAGTTGCTTTGTAGTATGCTTATTTGTTGTGGGCTGGGTTGTAAGTTTAATAGTTGTTTTATCTTCGGAAGAAGAAAATATTAATATGACTGAGCAAAGGTTTTATTTAATGTTTATATATAAATTAAAATAAATGAAAATAGTAACGTCCACGGCTTTTTCCAGACAACAACACTTTTATATTCGGCAAAATACACCGGAATAAAATCAGAGATTACATCAACCAAAACTTTCTGCGAATATCGCTGAAGAGATCGGAAATAGCCGAAATAACCCGATTAATACGGTCTGTTACACTCTTGAATTATTCAGATTACTTTTCTCAGTTTGAGTGGTAATTTTTTTTATTGAATGGCACTTATTGCATTACTTTTCCAGACTCACCTGAACAAAATCGGAGGTTACATCGACTAAAACTTTCTGTGAATATCGCTTACGAATACGGAAGTTGCTGAAATAACCCAATTAATCAGGAGTTACACTTGAATTATTCGGACTACTTTTATTGTATCTTTCCCAACCCTTAACTCTTTATTTAATCCACACGAGTAGCATGCTCTTGCTCCATAAGCTATGACTTGGTCGAAGTTCATTGATAATTTACAAGTGTAAATTATCAATGAACTACATGACCAAGTACTTTATTCACTGTAGTAGTGTATGTAGTTCATTGATAATTTACACTTGTAAATTATCAATGAACTACATGACCAAGTACTTTATTCACTGTAGTAGTGTATGTAGTTCATTGATAATTTACACTTGTAAATTATCAATGAACTACATGACCAAGTACTTTATTCACTGTAGTAGTGTATGTAGTTCATTGATAATTTACACTTGTAAATTATCAATGAACAACACGACCAAGTACTTTATTCACTACGCCAGTAGATCTTGCAGACAGAAATATTCCTAAGTTTGACAAGTGGGTTTTTATAACATCGACCAAAACTTTATGCGAATGTCGCTGAAGAATTCGGAAATGGCCGAAATAACCCAATTAATACGGTCTGTTACACTCTTGAATTATTCAGACGACTTTCCCAGTTTGAGTGGCAATATTTATACACTTTGATCCTTATTTGATAATCGGCTTGAATGTAAAAAGATAATTAACGAACTGTACAAGATTTAATCACTGTAGTTTAGTTATAGACATATATTTATGAGAATTATCGATTCGTTCAGATTTTTACCGTTAAATGCAAGCGAAAACAACCTTGTTCACAAAGTCGGAATAACAGATTATTTTTTATCGTTCTTATGGTAAAATACTGCAGCGAAAGCCAAATGAAAATAAGAAACAAGCTATTAATTACCAAACTGTTAGATTTCCTTTACATATTTTCAAGGTTTGTTGCTAGTAAAAAAAATTAATACCTGATGGTTTTGTCGTGGTGATTTTAAATGTAGTAGGTTTTGTAGTTTCTAGTTTGGTTGTGGTTGATTTGAAAATCCTGGGTTGGTTTGTAGTGGGTTTGGTTGTAGTAGGTTTTGTTATTCTGGGTTTTGTTGTGATGGCTTTGGTTATGGGCAGTTGTGTTGTCTTCAGTTTGGCTGTGTAAGGTCTAGTGGTAATAGATTTTGTAGATTTGGGTTTTGGAATGGTGGATTTGATCGTTGTAGGCTGCTTACTCGTGTGCTTGTTTGTTGCGAGCTTGGTTGCTATTTTAATAGTTGTTTTATCTCCGAAAAAAAGAAAATATGAATATGAATTTCTTAGAATGCAAAAGTTATATTTTATGCTTATTTGAAGAATAAAATAATAATAACAAATTCTAACTTATTACTGAATTACATGATAAAGCACCTTATCCACTACGCAAGTTGTTCTTGCTGACAAACATATTCCCAAGTTGGACAAGTATTGTTTTAATAAAATGTACCAATGTTTAACAAATAACACTGGGCAGCAACATATATAATTATATCAGATCAAATGCTGTTTAGGTTTTATTTTGATATTTGATTAAATAATAGTTTTATTGAATAACACATTACATTAGTTTTTCGGCATTTTCTTTATTAAATAAATATAGCATTTGTAACGTCGTCTTATGAAACGAAAATTAAAGTGCTTCCAGTTAATTAAAAACACCTTTAAACATTGTTTTCTAAACTACTTTGGCTTTCACTAATTGTCTGTATTTTTGAGATGAGGTGTTTTCATTGATTGAGATTGTCCGACTGACTTCCTCATCTTGGTTGTTATCGTCACAACGTTTCGGCCGTTTTGCCCTCCGGCCTTCATCAGGTGTTTTGTATCCTGAACGAAGGCAGTAAAAAAAGTAACATTCAAAACAGAGAATCAGCAACTATGTCCCAGAGCCTAGCTGAAGTCCGGACACGGTACCCCCGTAATAATAATAATAATAAAGGGTTGGGTTCGAGACTCCTAACAAACGGTTCCCCAGTTCGATACAAAACACCTGATGAAGGCCGGACGGCAAAACGGCCGAAACGTTGTGACGATAACAACCAAGATGAGGAAGTTAGTCCGACAATCTCAATCAACTTTGGCTTTCGTTTAAATAAAGTCACAAATCGAAACTAATGAATATAACATTACGCTTACAAAATGATTAAAATACATGACACGGTAGTTTGCTTTTATTTGCTTGTGCGTAACTACTCGTATGAATAACTACACGTATGAATAACTACTCGTATGAATAACTACTCGTATGAATAACTACTCGTATGAATAACTAATCGTATGAATAACTACACGTATGAATAACTACTCGTATGAATAACTACTCGTATGAATAACTAATCGTATGAATAACTAATCGTATGAATAACTAATCGTATGAATAACTACACGTATGAATAACTACTCGTATGAATAACTACTCGTATGAATAACTAATCGTATGAATAACTAATCGTATGAATAACTAATCGTATGAATAACTACTCGTATGAATAACTAATCGTATGAATAACTATACGTATGAATAACTACTCGTATGAATAACTACTCGTATGAATAACTACACGTATGAATAACTATACGTATGAATAACTAATCGTATGAATAACTACTCGTATGAATAACTATACGTATGAATAACTAATCGTATGAATAACTACTCGTATGAATAACTAATCGTATGAATAACTACACGTATGAATAACTAATCGTATGAATAACTAATCGTATGAATAACTACTCGTATGAATAACTAATCGTATGAATAACTACGAAGCATGTTACAGAATGTCGAGCATAATATTTAGTGTTCACTGCCGGAACAAAATATTAAAAAAAATATGATTCTCTTAGAAGTTTACTTTTCCTGGAAATTAAACAGTTATTCCACTGTGATCCTAACTTGATGACAGGTTAAACATGTAAAAAGATAAGCAACGAGCTGTACAAGATTTAATCTTTGTAGTTCCGTTACAAACATATATTATTGAGAAGTGGCGATTCGTTGAGATGTTCACCGTTAAATGTAAGTGAAAACAAACACGTTCACAAAGCGAGAATAAGATTATTTTTATCGTCCTGATGGTAAAATACTGAAGCGAAGGCCAAAAGAAAACAAGACACAGACTATTGTTTACCAAGCTGTTAGATTTACCTTATATATCTACAATGTTTGTTGCTACCATAGTAAAAAAAAATCCGTACCTGATAGTTTTGTTGTGGTGATTTTAGATGTAGTAGGTTGTGTAGTTTCGGGTTTAGTTATGGTGGATTTATTAATCCTGGGTTGGTTTGTAGCGGGTTTGGTTGTAGTAGATTTTGTTATCCTGGGTTTTGTTGTGATGGATTCGGTTGTAGGTAGTTGTGTTGTCTTTAGTTTGGCTGTGGTGTGTGTAGTGGTAATAGGTGTTGTAGTTCTGGGTTTTGTCATGGTGGATTTGATCGTTATAGGTTGCTTTGTCGTGTGATTGGTTGTCTTTGGCTGTGTTGTTAGTTTAATAGTTGTTTTATCTTCGGAAGAAGAAAATATTAATATAAATTTTACGGAATGAAATGATTTTATTTTACATTTATATAAAGATTGAAGTAAATTAAAAAAACGATGTCCACGGCTCTTTGCATATACAAACTATTTCACGTTCAACAAATACACCTTAAGAAAATCGGAGGTTACATCGACCAAAACTTTGTGTGAATATCGCTGTTTAATACGAAAGTAGCGGGAATAACCCAATTGATACGGGCTGTTACACTCTTGAATTATTCGGAATATATTTCTCAGTTTGAATGTTCTTCGCACAACGTTTCGGCCGATGTAACTTCTTCAGGTGTATCAATTTAAACCCAATAATAATAATTTAAACGAACTCCTGTATTTAATCCACAGGAGTAGCATGCTATCGTTTAATGCCATGACTGGGCACAAGTTCTAAGTAATTTACAAGTGTAACTTTATACTGGATTACATAATCAAGGACTTTATCCAGTACGCGAGGTGTTCGTCGAGACAGAAATATTGCTAAGTTTTACTAGTGTTATTTTAATAAAATGCACCAACATTTAACAAATAACACAGGACAGCAGTATATATATATATATATATATATATATATATATATATATATATATATATATATATATATATATATATGTGTATATATATATAATTATATCAAATGAAATGCTGTTTATGTTTCATTTTAAAATTTTATTGAGCATTTTTCATCGAATAACACTTATTGCATTAGTTTTCAGGCGTTTGGTTTTTAAATACTTTAAAAGGCATGCAACATTAAACTTGCCAAATACATGGTACGCGGAGTTGCTTTTATTTGATTGTACATAACTACTTGTATGAATAACCACGAAGCCTGCATGCTACAGAATGTCGAGCATAATATTCGGTGATCTTTACTAGAATAAATTATTTAAAAATATCTGATCCTATGAGAAGTGTTCTTTTTCTTGGGAATAAAAAAGTTCTATCTCGATGACCAACTAAAAATGTAAAACGATAATTGAAACGAGCTATTGATTACCATGCTGTTAGATTTCCCCTACATATCTACAATGTTTGTTGCTTACATAACAAGAAATACGTTTCTGATGGTTTGGTTGTGGTGGCTTTAGTTGTAAGAGATCTTGTAGTTTCAGGTTTTGTTGTGGATGATTTAGTTATCCTGAGTTGGGTTGTGGTAGGTTTTGTTGTATATGGTTTTGTTATCCTGGGGTTTGTTGTTGTGGGATTGCTTGTTGTTAGTAGTGTTGTTATGAGTTTTTGTGTGATAAGTGTAGTGGTGGTAGGTTGTGTAGTTCTGAGTTTTGTCGTGGTAGGTTTAATCGTTGTAGGTTGATTTGTCGTGTGCTTGTTTTTCGTGGTATGGGTTGTTAGTTTAATGGTTGTTTTATCTTTGGAAAAAAATATATGAATATGAATTTTGTTGAATGCAAGGATTGTATTGTATGTTTATGCGAAGATTAAAATAAATTAAAATCACGTCAACGGGTTTTCACAGACAACAACATTTTCGACAAAATTCACCTGAAGAAAATCGAGGGTTACATCGACCAAAACTTTGTGCGAATTTCGCTGAAGAATACGGAAGTAGTCGGAATTACCCAAATAATGTTACTGACTTTTAAACTTTTGAATTAATCGGATCACCGTTCTTAGTTTGAGTGCTATTCGCACAACGTTTCGGCCGATGTAACCCGGACATTCTTCAGATGTATCTTTACTGACTAAGAATTTTAAACTGACACCTTTATTTAATTCACAGGAGTAGCATGCTATGGTTCCATAAGGCATTACTGGGTTAAAATCATAAGTAATTTTCTAGTGTGACTTCTCACTGACAATCGAATAAGGTAGTATTACCTCACGTAATTTTCTATAGACACAGTTTAAGAATATCGTATCCCATGACTTGATTCGAAATTTACATGTAAACGCTTTCGGAAATTACATATTTGTTTCATTATAAGTTTATTTTGAAGTAAAACAAGTATTTTAATAGTTATTTAGTATGAATGAACGGTAGTATGCTCGATTGATACTCTTTACTATAGAGGTAGCCACGCTTTTAAAACTATTCCGAAAGGGAAAAATATTGACATGAAATTAAATCGACTGAGAATGTATTGGTTTTAATAACATGCACCAACGTTTAACAAATATCACAGAGCAGTAGCATGTATCATTATATCAGATAAAATGCTGTTTAAGTTTAATTGTATAATAAGATCAGCTAACTTTTTTTTTAATTAAAAAAACACTTATTGCATAAGTTTTCGGGTACTTTGGTAATTCTGAAATGAAAGAAAAATTTCTTCTATTTAATTGAAAACAATTAAAAAACGTTATATTCTAAATACTTTGTCTTTGGTTATAAATAAGGATAGATTAGGAAAATGAAAATGCATGTCATATTAAGCTTACCACCTAAGTAAAATATATAACACCGTGGATTGCTTATATTTGCTAATGCATAGTTATTTGTTTTAATAACATCGAGGCGTTGATATGACACAAGGTAGAGTTTAATATGGAGTGTTTGCTGTTAAATTTGATTAATTAAAAAAATATGAGTCTATAAAATGTTCTTTTGGTAATCATAAAGTTATTGCACTTTGATCCTAACTCGACGACCAGATAAAATTGTAAGGAGATAATTAACTGACTGCATGAAATGTAATATTTGTAGTTAGGTTATAGACATATATTATTAAGAGTCGGCGATTGGTTGAGATGTTGATCGTTAAATTTGGGTGAAAACAGTCTCGTTCACAGAGAATATAGAACAGGGTATTTTTACCGTCTCGTCAACGGGTTTTCACAGACAACAACATCCTGTAGCGAAGGCCAATAGAAGAAAAGGGAAAAACATAGGCTAATGATTAATAAGCTCTTAAATTTCCCTAAGATATCTGCAATGTTAGTTGCTACCATAATAAAAAAAGCATCCATACCTGATGGTTTGGTTGTGGTGGGTTTACTTGTAGTAGGTTTTGTTGTGAAAGGTTGTGGTGTGGTGGAGTCAGTGATCTTGGGTTGGGTTGTGGTGAGTTTGATTATAGTAGGTTTAGTTATACTGGGTTGTGTTGTGATGGATTTGGTTGTTATTAGTTGTGTAGTCTTGAGTTTGGTTGTGGCAAGTTTAGTGGTGGTAGGTTTTGTAGTTCTGAGTTTTGCCATTGTGAATTTGATCGTTGTCGATTGCTTAGTCGTGTGCATGATTGTCTTAGGATTAGTGGTTTCTTTAATAGTTGTTTTATCTTCGGAAGAAGAAAATATTCATATTTTATGCTAGGATTATATTGTATGTTTATATAAAGATTAAAATAAATAAAAATCACTTCCAGGGGTATTTGCGGATAACAACATATATACGTTCGAGAAATACACCTGAAGAAAATCGGAGGTTACATCGGCGAAAATTTGTGCGAATATCACTCAAGATCACAGAAAGAGTGGGAATAAGCCAATACAGAGTGTTAAACTCTTGAATTATTCGGGCTACAGTTTTCAGTTTGAGTGTTATTCGCACAACGTTTCGGTCGATGTCCCCCCTGACCTCCTCCAAGTTGATCTTGTTCAACACGGAATTTTAAACGAAACCCTGTATTTAATCTATGTAAGTAGCGTGCTCCCGTTCCATAAGCCATGACTGGGTAGAAGTCCTAAGTAATTTGCAAGTGTAACTTGTCATTGAATTACATGATCAAGTACCTTATCCACTATGCCAGTTCGTCTTGCAGACTTAATTATTTCTAAGTTTGACAAGTGTGGTTTTAATAACATGCACCAACGTTTTACAAATAACAATGGGCAGCATTATATATAACTATATTAAATGAAATGCTGTTTAGATTTAATTGAAAAATTTTATCAACTAATTTTTATTTAATAACGCATTCAATTTATTGCATTTTAGCAATTAAATAAATATAGCAGAGCGTTTGTAATGTCGGCTTCTGAAACGAAAGTGAAAGTTCTTTCAGTTAATTGAAAACACTTAAAAATACATTATTTTCTAAATATTTTGGCTTTGATTATAAGTAGGGCTAAGACAATAGCACATTCTTTTCATTGTTTTGACTCTCGAGTGTGTATCTCTTGATATCTTATATGCTTTTATATAGAGTGATGTGGTTCTCGGTTGATTAACTGTGTCTAATTGTGTCGGATATATACTCGAGAGTCACAACAATGAAAAGAATAGGATGTTGTCATAGCCCTAGTTATAAATAAAGTCACAATTCGATAATAGAAATGCATGTAACATTAAACGGGAGTCTGTATTTAATTCACAGGAGTAGCATGCTATCTTTACATCAGCCATGATAGGGTAAAGATCCTAAGTAATTCGCAAGTGTAACTTAAAATTGAATTACACCAGTGGTTCTTTTGTTCAGAATAATTCCCACGTTTGACAAGATATATCTTAAGAAGCCAACATTTTGTGCAATTAACAATTAAGATGAGAAACAAATCCGAATAATCCAAATAACACGAACTGTTTGAAATCTTCAGTAATTCCCAGGTTTAACTTAAAACTGAATTTTACCAAGTTATAATAGAAAGACTCCAAACTTCGACAAGATACACCCGAAGAACATCGGTGTTGTTTAAAGTTAGCAGAAGGAAATGAGAAAAAGAAAGGGAAAAACAGATCAAACAAACGCGTGTGTGTCGGGCGAGGTTGGGCGAAAGAAAGAGAGAGAAATCAAGATGGCGCCTATAGTTTTAAAAGGTGTACTCTGGTGGAAGTCACGCGAAATCACACGAAATCACGCCGGAGACATGTATAAAAGGAGTTGACAGGTTATGTCGGGGCGAGACAGACGAACAAAGGTTGGTGCCAGTGGTGATCTTTTTTCTTTTTTTATTTCTTTAATTTTGTTGTCCTAAACCAGGAACACTTCAGATGTGCGAATAACAATCGAGATGCAATAATAAAAAAAAAAAAACAGTCTGAATAAGCTAAATACTACGGACTGTTAAGCTCTTTCGCAATTTCGTTAAAGTTTTTATTTGCTTGCAGCAACTCTCTAATCTGAAGCTACGGTGGTTGACAGTGTTTTAGCAGTCGAACTTCACACAGTTTTTTTCAGTTGAACAGCGGATGTTTTACTTAATGCAGAGACATACATTGGAATAAAAACAAATTCGATGCAAACCAATGATTTAAAGAAATATTCAAATGGTGTAAAGACAAAAGAATAGTTGTAAAAAAAGCAAACGATGTCACATTAACACATGCAATATTTATGTGTCTGCAAAACTAACAGCGAATAATCATACCAAAAAGAACATCGCGTTGATTTAAACAGGCTCAGCAGCCTAACGCACAATGTTCCTTCAAGCACATCCCCATATAAATACAATCAAAACAAAGAGCAAATCTGTAATTAATGAAAAAGTTAGAAAACAAGAAATAAATACACGATTACATAGAGAAGAGTATCACAAGCTATACCAGAAGAAGATCGAAAGTTACACCAGCCAAAACTTCGGGCGATCAACAATCAGGATAAGAAAACCAAACCCGAATAGTTCAAATAATACGAAATGTTCGAAGTCTTAAGTAATTCTAATAAAAAATCAACGAATGGCGTAAAAAAAAACAATACGAATGGTTGTAAAGAAGTCAAACAAAACGTATTATTCACATTAACACATGCAATATTTATGTGCCTATAAAACTAACAGCGAAAAATTGTAGCAAAAAAGACACCGCGTTGATTTAATCGGGATCAACAGTGCAAAGTCAAATGTTCCTGCAAGTACACCCCATATAAATAGAACCAAAAACACAAAGCAAACCTGTAATTAATGAAAAAGTTGGAAAGGAAAATAAATACATGATTAAATATTAACAAAATAGACGATGAACAGAAAGATGGGACGTTAATAGGTAGAATGAGATAAAATATCTTAATTTTCCGGCCGACCCACCTTCAAGTCACATAAGCATTGCATTCACGCTGCTAACAAACCACGGAATTCTCCATTTTTCAAAAGACGTTATTTCTGCAAACTCACTTCTGAAAAATTTATTCGTTTCCCGCGTCAGATCACAGGTCTCCTTTTTTATGTTTGATCCGTGATACCCAGAATCTGGAGGGAGTTAAAAAACTAGGTACCCGTATAAAACAGGATCAATTGGATCTGCCCTAGAAAATCCGGCTTAAATATCTTCATCTTTCGTTTATATTGAGCACCAACGATTACGCGATGATCTGGTTTTGGCCTACTATCTCATAAATAGATATTATGATATACATAAGGACCAATTGTTTACTCCTGAATCAGAAAAAGATCTAAGCGGATACTACAAGAAACTATTTCACCGCAGATTACGATTGAACCTAAGGGGGTGGTTTTCCCAAATCAGAATCCCTGAACATTTTAATAGAATCCAAGTGAGGTCGTAAATAAAGCAACAATGTAAGAATTAAAAGTAGATTTGGGCATGGGTTGCACTACTGGTTATTCTTTGGAGTACATTACTACCGTATATTACTCTGTATGATAAATGAAGCATAATTGATTTAATTTTTAGTCAAATACATTGTGTATCAGATTGAATAGTAATTGTAATTAAAACGTGAAAGTATTAAACCTAACACGCACATTAATTTATAAATAAAAAGTGTGCAATAAATCAATGATTTTAAAACAAAAATGTATTATATTTGATCAAATGTATTATATTTGATCAAATATATTATATTTGTGGATAGAAAAAACTTCCAAGTTTTCCAAGATATATCAGAGGAATATCGGAGGTTACACTGGCCGAAACGTCGTGCGATCAACAATAACGTAAGAAATAAAGGTGGATTTCTATATGACTTGTACTACTGATGACCTTTTAATGTAAATTATTCCCGTTAATTTCTCTTCATGACAGTTGAAGTATATATGTTTTAATTTATAATCAAATGAACTGTATCATTGAATTAAAATTGTAATCTAAACGGAAAGTATTAAACCTAACGCGAACATTAATTTATAAATAAGAAAAGGATAATAGATCAACGATTTTAAAACAACAAAATAATAATATATTTGATAATAATGTCGCGAAGTTGTATCTAGCCGGAAATACCATGTGACGTTCTTACGATCGAATAATGTAATGTCATACGACGTTTTTTTCTGCAAACAGTTTAAGAACGTCGTGTCACATGACTTGGTTCGATATTGACATGTAAAAGGTTGTATAAATTACACATTTGTTTCCATATACGTATTTAAAAAATAAAATCGTATTTTTAATAGTTTTTAATAGTTTTTAATAGTTTTTAATAGTTTTTAATAGTATGCATGAACAAAAGAATCTACGATTAATGCTATTTACTATAACGGTAGCCAATTTCTGAACATTATTCCGAAAGAGAAAAAAAATAATGTTGACAAAAAATAATCCAATAACAATGTACTGGTTTTAATAACATGCACACACGTTTAACAAATAACGCTGGGCAGCAGCAAATATAACGGTATCAGATAAAATACTGTTTAGGTTTAATATCTATATCACATCAAATAATTGTTTTTATTAGATAACTGTTATTTCATTCGTTTTAAGTTTTTTTTGGTAATTAAAAAATATAGCATTTTGTGATGTCGTCTTCTGAAACAAAGTTAAATTTCTTCCAGTTAATAAGAAAACAAAACAAAAAAAAATTGTATTCTAAATACTTTGGCTTCAGTTATTAATAATGTCACAATTCGAAGATGAAAATGCATATAATATTAAGCTTACAACCTAGATAAAATGTATGGCACAGTAGGTTATTTATATTTGCTAGTACATAGTTATTTATTTGAATGACCACGAGATGTCGATGTGACACAAGGTAGAGCTTAATATGCGGTGTTTACTGCCGAATTTGCTTACCTATTAAAATATCTAAGGCTATGAGGAGTTTTCCTGGCCTTAGAATAAAACAGTTATTACACTTTGATCCTAACTCGACGATCGGCTAAAAACGTAAGGAGATAACGAACTACAAGATATAATCTTTAGACATGTATAATTGATAATCGGCGATTCGTTTAGATGTTGGTCGTTATATTTGGGCCAGCACAATCTCGTTCATAGAGAGAAAAAGAACAGACTATTTTTATCATCTTCATTGTTAAAATACTGACGCAAAAACAAAAAGAAAATAAGAAATGAGCAAATAATTACCAAGCTGTTAGATTTCCCTTAGAGATTTGCTAGCATAACAAAAAAATCCATACCTGATGGTTTGGTTTTGGTGGGTTTTGTTGTAGTAGGTATTGTTGTTTTGGGTTTGGTTGTGGTGGATTTGGTTATCCTGGGTTGGGTTGTGGTGGGTTTGGTTGTAGTAGGTTTTGCTATCCTGGGTTTGGTTGTGGTGGGTTTGGTTGTTGTTTGTTGTGTTGTCTTGATTTTTGCTGTGGCAAGTGTAGTGGTTTTAGGTTTTGTAGTTTGTGTTTTTTTCGTTGTTTGTATGATCGTTGCAGGTTGCGTAGTTGTGAACTTGTTTGTTGTGAGCTTGGTTGTTGATTTAGTAGATGTTTTATCTTTGGTAGAAGAAAACATTATGTATTTCATAAAAGGCAAGGATTATTATTTTATGTTTATATGAAGAGTGAAATCAATAAAAATCACTTCCACAATTCATTGCAGACAACAACATTTTCATGTTCGGCAATATACACCTGAAGAAAATCGGAGGTTACATCGACCCAAACTTAGTACGAATAGCGCTAAAGATTATGGAAGTAGTCCGAATAACTTAAATAATACGGACTGTTAAACTCTTGAAATATCTTAACTACTGTTCTCAGGTTGAGTATTATTCGTAGAGCGTTTCAGTCGATGTAACCCACGTTCTACTTTAGGTGTATCTTGTCAATCACGGTATTTCTAACGGAACTCCGTATTTAATCCACAGCGTTAGAATGCTCTCATTCTATCAGCTATTACGGGTAGAAGTCCAAACTAATTCGCAAGTGTTACTTACAATTGAATTACGTGATCAAGTACCTTATCCATTACGCCAGGCGTCCTTGTGAACAGAAAAAAAACTCATCATATATATCAGAAGGAGATCGGAAAAAAACAAACTCATCATATATATCAGAAGGAGATCGGAAAAAAAAACTCATCATATATATCAGAAGAAGATCGGAGGTTACACCAGCCGAAACTTTTTGTGAGCAAAAATCAAGATAAGGAAACAACTCTCAATAACTTAAATAATTCGAAATAAAATCGGGTTTACACCAGCCGAAACGATGCTAGAATAACAAGCACAAGCAAGATGAAAAGAAAAATCAGTCAGAACGAGCTAAGTAATACGGACTTATACTCTTTTGTAATTTCATTAGAGTTTTATTTGCTTCTTTCATCATCATCAGCGAATAAGTGTCTCCAATCTAAAACTACGTTGGTTGATATTTTTCGTCAGTTGAACCGTAAATGTTTTACTCGTCGCAGAGACATACGCTTGAATAAAAACATATTCCAAGTAAACCAATAATTTAAAGAAATGAACGAATGGCGCAAAGAAAAGAAGTTGTAAACAAGGCAAACGGATCATATTAGTCACACTAACACATGCAAAATACATGTGTGTTGCAAAACCAACAGCGATTAATTTTACCCAAAAGGACACTGCGTTGATTTAACTGGGCTTAGCAGCGCAACGCCAAATGTTCCTGAAAGCACACCCCATATACATAGAATCAAAACGAAAATCAAGACTGTAATTAATAAGAAAAATAGAGAAAAAAAATAAATACATGATTAAATTTTGAGGAAAATCGCCAATGAACAAAAAGACGAAACGCTGATAGGTAAAATGAGATAAAAGATATGAACTTTCCGGCCGACTTAGATGAGCCATCTAAACATTGCATGTAGGCTGCTTACAAAGCATGGAACATGCTATTTTCCATACGACGTTCCTTCTGCAAACTCATCCCCTAAAAAATTAATTCGTCTTCCTTGTTAAATCAATGGTCTATTCTTTATTTGTAGTATCTGATATCCAGCAACTGAAGAGAGTGCAATAACTCGAGATCAAAATAGTACAGGATTGATTAGATTTATTCTATAAAAATTGACTCAAACATCTTATTTTCATTTTACTTTTAGCGTTGACGATTACGCAATGATCTGATTTTGGCCTACAACCTCATCAATAGGCATTATTATATACATAAGGACTAGGTGTTCACTCCTGCATCAGAAAGATGTTTATGCGGGCACCATTGCACTGCCAATTACGATTGAACCGAAGAAGGGTGGGTTTCCCAAATCAGAATCCCTGAACATTGGAATAGAATTCAAATACTGTAACAACGTAATAGTTAAAGGGTGATTTTGACATGTGTTGTACTACTGCTTATTGTTTGTTGTAAATTACTACAACTCATTTCTCTGTATGACAATTGAAGCATAATTGTTTGAATTTTTAGTGAAATAAATTGTATCAGATTGAATAAAAACGTGAAAGTATTAACCTAACGCGAACATTAATAAATAAATAAATAAGAAGAGGTTAATAAATCAACAATTTTAAAACAAAAAATATATATATACTAGCAGTTCCGCCCGGATTTGCTCGGGCCCTATGCACTGTTCATAAGGTTATGTGCATATGTATATATTAAAAAGTGTGAATATGTAAAGTAATGCCTTTCTGTATAATAGTCTTACTTAACTACCATGGAGAAAAGACAGACAGACATTTTCCCTTTTATAGATATATATATATATATATATATATAGATGGATAGATAGATTGGATGCAATATATAATAATGATTTAAAAAGTGTAAAAAAAAAAGACGCATGCGCCATCACCGATAATCGAAACCAAAACGTCCAGCTCACGATTTATTTTGCCTCTGTCGTCAATGACTGGACAATGCAAACATGTTTACTTCACGGCTAAAAATTAAAACATGAACCAATAGCTACTACGTTATGCATTGTTAATGCCGGCGTTCGACATTCGCCTGGCAATTTTCATTTTGTTTAATTTTCACACTTTTGCACCGATTTTTTCGGGATAAAACCCAAATATAAAGTTTTGCATGGATTCAAATACCTTCTATATGAAGTTTCATGCCTGTAGACAAAAAGCTCTAGTAGGAGTTTGGTAGGCAAAATTTGTTAAACAAAAATATATACGTATACATAAATATATATGGAAACAGTTTTGTGCTTACTATAAACATTTTACGCAAATATTATGCAAGTATAAATTATGTAGAATATCTGCATGAATATAATTACACGCAATACTTCACTAAAGATTATTCTCCCATTAGAAAACCGAAATAACTAATAGGGAATTAATTAAAATGAATGTTTAAAAGAATATGCAAATTAGCTAGATATTTTGCTAGTGAATGCAATTCCACAACCCATATATAAAAAATTGTATTTTCTTTTTAAATAAATAGAAAAGAGGGTTGCCTTTTTTCTGTTGTTCTTGGCCTTCGGCCGTGATCAAAGTGCAGTATCTGTTCCGACATATACTGCAAGTAAAGACTACATGTGGGGGCGACTCCACATATGACCTTGGTCAATGTAGGGGCAATCCTTCATACCAATTGTCACTATGCAGCTCCCCTACTCCCCGGGGAGTTGATCCCTATTTCCCCTTCACTCCTCACTTTAAAAATCGGCCTTGTGCCTAATTTGCCCAGTGGGGGAGCAAATAAATACCTCAAAGTGTAGTATCTGTTCCGGCAGATACTGCAAGCAAAGACCATATGTGGGGGCGACCCCACATATAAGACCTTGGTCAATGAAGGGGCAACTCTTCATGCCAATTGTCACTATTCAGCTCCCCTACTCCCCGGAGAGTTGGTCCCCATTGCTCCACTCCACTCCTCACATTAAAAATCGGCCTTGTGCCTAATTTGCTCGGTGGGGGAGCAAATAAATACCCTTTTGTTCTTGGCCTTCGGACCGGGATCAAAGTGTAGTATCTGCTCTGCAGATGCTGCACATGAGTTGGTTGGCCCTTGGTCAATGTAGAGGAAACCCTTAACACTGAGGCAATTACTATTTTTTTGGATACTGCCAGAGTTCCCCTTTTTACCCTTGTTTTAGGTGAGCTGGTTTAACCCCACATTAAAAACGACCTTGTGTCACATGTTGCTTTCGTGGGGAAGCAAATAAATACATTAAATAGAAAAGAGGGGGGTTTAATATGAATATCAATACACACAAATGAAAAACGAATTTATAGGAGTATAGATTGGATAATAATGTAACGAAGCTGCATCTATCCGGAGTTACCATGTGCCGTTCCTACAATCGAATAGAGGAGTACATGACGCATTTTTTTTCGGTAGACACAGTTTAAGGACGTTGTGTCACATGACTTGATTCGACATTGACGTGTAAATGTTTTAAAAGGCAATTTATTTGTTTCCATATCAGTTTATTTTAAAATAAAATCATATTTTTAATAGTAAATTAGTAGTAATGTACACTAGAATGTACGATTAATACTATAAAGGTAGCTACTTTCTGAAAATTACTTCTAAAGAGAAAAATTTTAATTTGAAATGAAATGGAAAAACAATGTATTGATTTGACTAACTTGCACCAACGTTTAACAAATATCACTGAGCTGTAACATATGTCATTATATCAGATGAAATGTTGTTTGCGTTTAATTTATGATAAGCTCGACTAATTTCTCATGAAATGACAGTTTTTGCATAAGTTTTTCGGGCATTTTTGTAATTAAATAAGTGTAAAATTTTGTAATATCGTCTACTGAAACGAAAGTTAAATTTCTTCCTGATAATTGAAAGCAATTAAAACTAAGTTGTTTTGCATACACGTTGTCTTGGGTTAGAAATAAAGTCACAATTCGAAGACTAAATTGCATGTAATTTTAAACTGACCACCCAGATAAAATATATGTTGCTAGTACATAGATATTTGTTTGAATAACCACGAGGCGCGAATATGACACAAGTTTTCACTGCCGAGTTTGATTACTTATAAAAATTTCTGAGTCTATGAGGAGTTTTCTTGCTTTTCAATAAAACAACCGCGAGATGTAGATGTGACACAAGGCAGAGCTTAATATGCGGTGTTTACTATCGATTTTGCTTACCTATTAAAATATCTAAGTCTATGAGGAGTTTTCCTGGCTTTAGAATAAAACAGTTATTACACTTTGATCCTAACTCGACGACCGGCTAAAAACGTAAGGAGATAACGAACTACAAGATATAA
Source organism: Euprymna scolopes (assembly GCF_053919585.1). Classification (NCBI taxonomy): domain Eukaryota; kingdom Metazoa; phylum Mollusca; class Cephalopoda; order Sepiida; family Sepiolidae; genus Euprymna; species Euprymna scolopes. The sequence goes on from NC_136517.1 coordinate 50,738,166, forward strand.
TCTTTGTAGTTATGTAATAGACATGTATAATTGATAATTGACGATTCGTTTAGATGTTGATCGTTAAATATGGGTGAAAAACAATCTCGTTCACAAAGGGGAAAAAGAGCAGACCATTTTTATCGTCTTGATGGTTAAAATCCTGAAGCGAAGGCCAAAAGAAAATAAGAAATGAACGAATGATTACGAAGCTGTTAGATTTCGCTTAGATATCGGCACTGTTTTTGCTAGCATAACAAAAAATTCATACCTGATAGTTTGGTTGTGGAAGGTTTGGTTGTGGTAGGTTTAGTTGTAATAGGTATTGTTATTTTGGTTTTGGTTTTGGTTGAGGTGGTTATTCTGGTTGTTGCTAGTTTTGTTGTTTTGAGTTTGCCTTTTATATGTTTAATGGTTGTAGATTTTGCAGTTTGGGGTTTTGTCATGGTGGGGTTGATCGTTGTAAATTGCATAGTCGTAGGCGTGGTTGTTGGTTTAATCGTTGTTTTATCTTCGGAAGAAAATATTAATATGTATTTCACGGAATGCAAGGATTATATTTTATGTTTATATTAAGATTGAAATAAATAAAAAAAAAAATCTCGTCCACAGCTCTTTGCGGACAAGAACATTTTCACGTTCGACAAATACACTTGAACAAAAAAAAAGTTACATCGACCAAAACTATGTGCGAATATCGCTCAAGGTTAACGAAGTAGTCGGGATAAACCAAATAATAAAGACGGTTAAATTTTTGAATTATTCGGACTACTGTTCACATGTTGAGTGTTATTCGCACAACATTTCACTCGACGTAACCGATGGCCCTTTTCAGATGTATCTTGCCAAACACGGAGTTTCGGACGGAACTCCGTATTTGATCCACAGCTGTAACATGCTATCGTTAATCACTTACGACTGGGTAGAAATCCGAAGTAATTCGCAAGTGTAATTTACAATTGAATTACGTGTCTGGTACTATATCTACTACGCCAGTAGTTCATTCGTACAGAAAGATTCCCAAGTTTTACATGATATATCTGAAGAAGAAGGTTACACCAGCCAAAATATTGTGCGAATAACAATTACCATGAGGAAAAAAAAAATCAGATTAATGCAAATAATATGAACTGTTAGAAATCCTAATTGATACGCAAGTGTGACTTACAACTGACTTTTACTAAATGCTTTATCTGCTATGCCACGGATAGAAAGATTCCAAATTCGACAAAATACACCTGAAGGAGATATGGTTTACACTAGCTGAAACGTTGTGCGAATAACAATCAAGATGAAAAAAAAAAACCAGTTAAAATTAGCTAAATAATACGGACTGTTAAACTCTTTCGCATTTTTGTTAAAGTCGTATCTCTAAGCGGAAGCCACGTTGGTTGGCATTTTACATCAGTTGAACGGCAGATGTTTATCTCGTCACAAAGACATACATTATAAAAACATATTCGAAGCAAACCAATGATTTCCATGCTTCTGTTCAGTCTTGGAAGACAAAGGATACTCCTTAGGAGCAGTAGCGCGTGTAATTGTGAGGCAAGGGTTGCGCAATCCCTAACCACACCGCTTCTGAATCGGCACTGTTTGAGTCCAATGGCAAGGAGAAGACCAGGACGACCGGAAACAATGCCGATATAAGCGTAGAGCACACACAGCACCTGGAAGTCCCAATTGGTCACCCATTTAGTACTGATCAGGTTCAACGTTGCTTAACTTCGGTGATCCAGCGGGAACCGGTGTGTCAACGTGATTATGCCGTATATCATATGATTTAAAGAAATAACTGAATGGCGTAAAGAAGAAAAAGATGCTTGCAATGAAAGAAAACGAAACTTATTGGTCACATTAACATATGAAATATAGGGTGGGGCAAAGCAACTTGCTTATTTAAATTTAATTGATATTCCAAATAAGCAAGTTGCTCTGTCTCACCTTATATTTACATGTCTGCACGATTAGCAGTGAACCATTTTTTCCCAGTGGGACACGGCGTTGATTTAAACCGGATCAGCAGTGCAACGCCAAATGTTTGTTTTTTTAAAGCATATCCTCATAAAAGATTAATCCAACCAAATAACAAGCATGTAACTAATAAACACATTAGGAAACAAAGAAATAAATACAAGATAATAATAGATACAAGATTAAATAATGAAGAGAATTGCCGATGAGCAGAAAGCTAAAACGGAAATAGATGCACGAGATAAAATATCTTGAGATTCTGATCGACTCGTCTTTTAAGCCATCTAAACATTGCATTCAGGCTAACAAATCAAAGAGCATTATATTTCACATACAGCGTTCTTTCTGCAAACTCACTCTTGAAAGATTTTTGTCACTTTATGTCTCCTTCACCAAATCACACGTTTGTTTTCCATGTCTAATCCATGATATCCAGAGTGAGTTCAAAGACTTAATACCCGAGTGTTACAAGATCACTAAGGTTTGTTCTATAAAAGCCCACTTAATCGTTTTTATCTTTTCTTTTCCTTGAGCACCGACGATAACGCGTGAATATCTGATTTTAGTATTTGATTATAATATACCTCAGGGCATGTTATTCACTCCTGCTCCAGGAAGAGATTATGTTTGTATTTATTTGATTCCCCACTGAGCAAATTAGGCACAAGGCCGTTTTTTCATGTGGAGAGATTGGGGAAATGGTGATCAGCCTCCCTGGGGAGTAGGGAAGCTTGATAGTGACAATTGGTATGAAGGGTTGATCAATAATTGATTACTACAAGAGTAATGGTCTTATATGTGAGGTTGCCGCCACATATGGTCTTTGCTTGCAGTATCTGCCGGAACAGATGCTACACTTTTTAACTTTGATCTTGGCCAAAAGGCCAAGCAATACCTTCCTGTTCCAGAAAGAGATCTATGCAGATACTACAAGAAAGTATTTCACCGCCGATTTCGACAGAATCGAAGGAGGGCGGCTTTCTCAAAATCTCTGAACATTAGAATAGACGTCCAAGTGAGGTTATAAATGCAGCAACAACGCAACAATTCAAGGTGAATTTGGACAGGAGTCCGATAACGGTGCCTCTTCCGGTGTTAATTGTCACGCCCGTTTCTCTGGTTGGCAATTGAATCACAGTTGTTTTATTTTCCAAATAAATTTAATCAGATTGAATTTTAATTGAAAATAAAACGTGAAAATATTAAACCTAACGCGGGATTCATTTATAAATTATAAGAGAGTAATAACTCACTAATTTTAAAACGAAAAATATATATTTGATAATATTATAACAAAGCTGCATTTATCCAGTGTTCCTATGTGCCGTTATTGCAACCGAAGAAGGTAATTTTATATGAGGTATTTTTCTGTAGACATAGTTTATTTGTTTCTATATAATTTTATTTTGAAAAAAAAAAAAAATTCAAATGGTAATTCAGTAGTAATAATGTACGATTTATACTATTTAATACAAAAGGTAGCCACATCTGAAAATTATCCCGAAAGATAAAACTTAATATTGATAAAGAAATTAAATCAAGTGAGAATCCACTGGTTTTAATAACATGCACCAACGTTTAATAAGTAACGCTGAGCAGAGCAACTATAATGGTATCAGATGAAATTCTGTTTAGGATTAATATAAAAATCAGTTCAACCAATCGTTATTTATTAGATAACATTTATTGATTAAAATAGGATAAAAAATCCGACGAGATGATAAAAATGGAAGCAGAAAAAATTATTATTCATGAAAATATTTTAGACACTCGTTAATTTTTTTTTTCTATTAGCACATATTGTATATATACATATGTAAATATGTGTAATATACTGCCCCCGCCCCCTTTATATATATATTATTAATCTTCTCGTCAGTTGCATTTCTACTCTTGAAAAAGCCCGCACTAAACGGGCGAAATCTCGTCGTCGAGATCTTTTTTGGGTCTTTCCACCTCCATTTTTGTCATATTTATTTCATTCGTTTTCAGGCATTTTGGTAATGAAAATAATCATTTTGTAATGTTTTCTGAAACGAAAGTTTTTTTCGCCAGTTAATTGAAAACACTTTAAAAAAACCCTTTATCATGAATAAGGTCACAATTCGAAGATAGAAATACATGTAATATTAAGCGGATGACCTAGATAAAATATATGGCACGTGTGTTTGCTTATAATTACTAGTACATAGTTATTTGCTTGAATAAGCACGAGGTCTGCATGTGACACAAGGTCGAGCTTACTATGCGTGTTCCCGGCTGAAATTAATTAGGGTGGAACGATAAAATTGTCGCAATAGAAAAGACGACATGCTACAATTTCTCTTTGAGTAAAACCGGGTTTCTCTTTTGGTTGCAGACCATCTATTAGTTAACCAGCTGTATACAAATCCTAAGAGCGATGGAAGTATTCTATCACGTCTTAAAGTGACACAATGTTCACCAAGCGAAATCGAAGATGCGCCGCTGTACAACTCATGATCTCTACCGATCCAAGTTGTGAGAACAGGACCATTACCAGCACCCTCAAAATGCAAATCTAGACGGCTCAATGCTTAAGAACAGAGCTCAACAAAGTTTCCGGCCACGATTATGGTGTTTGGTGCGGTTTCAAGTGAGGATCACATCATGCCATCTCGCATCTTCAAACTCGACTTGAAAGTTAACACCAAAGTGTAACTGGATGTGCTGAAGAGTGTGATAATCCCTTGGTGAAATCAGATTGTCGCTGGCAGACCGTGGGTGTGGCAGCAGGACTCGGCGCTGGCCCACAAGTTTAAAAAGACCCAGGCTTGGCTTCAGAAAGAGTGCTATGACTTTGTACCTTTCTCTCACTGGATCCTCTACTCTCCTGACCTGAACCCGCTGAAATACTCCATTAGGTTATACGTCGAGAAAATCACCAACATGACTTCTCACAACACTAAAGTCAGCCTGATTGCCACCATCCGCCGAGTATTCGTCGAGCTACCGCCGGTGCTTATGGAAACGGCATCCATCCAATTCCGGTCCCGTATCGATGTGGTGATTGAGACCAAAGGCGGCTACATTGAATAGATGTCAGCTCTAGTTACCTGAATTGATTTTTTTTTTCAATAAAAAGTTTAAAATAAAGCTGTAGTGTTGTTTTCTTTATGACGACAATTTTAGTGTTCCACCCTGTAAAAACATAAAAGGGAGAAGAACACAACAATTTTCATCGTTTTGATGGTTGAAATGCGAAGGCCAAAGGAAAATGAAAAAAAAAATGAGCTAATGATTACCAAGCTGTTAGATTTCCCTTAGATATTTCCATGACAAAAATCCATACCTGCTGGTTTGGTCGTGGCGGGTTTAGTTGTGGTAGGATTTGTTGTCTTTGGATTGATTGTAGTGGATTTGGTTATCCTGGGTAGGGTTGTGGTGTGTTTTGTTGTTCTAAGTTGTGTTGTCTTGAGTTTGACCGTAGTAGGTTTAGTGGTGGTAGGGTTTGTTGTTCTGGGTTTTGTCATGGTGGGTTGGATCGTTGTAGGTTGCTTAGTCGTGGGTTTGATTGTCGTGGGTTTGTTTGTTGATTTAATAGTAGTTTTTTCTTCGAAGAACAAAATATTAATAGTCATTTCATTTATTGCATGTTTATATGAAGATTGAAATAAGAAAAAAATCACCTCATGACAAAAGTCGTGTATTTACAGGTTTTAAGTAGAACAGGACAAACACACACACACACACACACACACACACACACACACACACACACACACACACACACACACACACTCTTTCTCTATATATATCTCTCTCTTTCTCTCTCTCTCTCTATATATATATATATATATAGATAGATAGATAGATAGATAGAGAGAGAGAGAGAGAGAGAGAGAGAGAGAGATTGGAATGTATATATATAATATATATATATATATATGTATATATACAGTAGCGTCCAAAACTAAGGGACAAAATTTTAAAACCTAATATTTGTTAGAAATAACAACTGTGAAAAGCTGAAATTTTCACAACTGGTAGTCGTTATCAACCATAATAACATACAAAAATTTGAATCATTTGCAAAGGATAGAAAAGGAATTATAACTATTATTTATTTATTTTCAAAATAGAAACGTCCAAAAGTAAGGGATTAAATTGAGGAAAAAATATATATATTGATTATAAGGATTAATTATAAATTATGAATCAGTTTCAACAGAGAAAACAAACAAAATCAACTTAAGTGTACGAGCGTATCGGAAACGATATTCATTTTATTTACAATTGAGAAAATTCATTGAGAATAATTGTATTTGAATATTCATCTCCTCATCAGCACAATAAGGAAGGTGGAGAAGGGAATTTAAGACACTAAAATAAAACTAGCATTTTGTGGTAAGTTATGTGGATGGTCCTTATTGAGATTCATTAGGAAATTTGCTTTAACTTGTTCAGTAAATTTTTTATTTAACTGAAAGCAAATTTTACAGTATTATATAATTTGTAATTTTACGGGATTTCAGTATTTCATTTTAATTATTTATATATCCTTGACTACCCGTGACTCGTTGGGTCAGTATACATTATAGCTAGCTATAGAATAGTGAGTGTACAAAATTAATGTATAAAAGTGCAAGTGAGTATACAGATTTAATGTATAAACGAAAAAACTTTGAATGCACGCACGCGCGAAAACAAATACGGCGACTAGTGGAAACAGTAAGGAATACATTGGATAATAAAGGAATTAACATAATTACCCTTTGATTAAATGAAAAATACATTATATAAGAGGAGTGTAATCCGTTGTAAAAATTGAAAAGAAAAAAAAAACAAAAAAAAAAAAACAAACGAACAAACAAAAAGAAAAAATAATGCAAGGAGAGAATTGATTGAAAAGGTCAATCCTTGTTTTTGTGTTAACATTCTTAAAATATCAGGAAATAATAATTAACAAATTAATTAATATTTAACGGTGAGACTTTTTCAAAGCAAATTTAAAAAAACAAAAAAACAAAAATGAAAATCTCCCAACACATTTTGAAGTGTTTCTACGTATTTTTAAAATGTTTTATAACTTATGACCTCATCCCCACCCTCATTTCCACTTTCTGTCCCTACCCCCACCATCATACTTGAAAAAAAATGCTAACTATTACATGTCTCGCTACGTCGCCAAGAAGTGAGGTCTTATTTTGCGCTAAATTTACATAGGAAAATAATCCCCCACGTTGAAATTGTAAATTTTAGTTACTTAAAAAAATTCTTCTTCCAAATTATCTTTAAAGGCCGTTGAAACATATTAGCCAAAAAAGTAGATTTTGATTTCTTTTTTGGAGGTAAACTACGCTGGGTTAGGTAGTAAAAAAAATACTAAATATTATTATTAAATATGTAAATTGATCAAATAGTTTATTACATTAGAAAACATAGTTGCTTTGTTTTTGTTTTTTGAAAACAATTCCAAATTGCAATGAAAAATACAAATAAAGTAATCGTAAATAAATAATTTTGGAAACGAAACACGGAGTTTTTTTAAATCAAAAATTAGTTTTAATCATGCACAACTTTGGTAAAGAATATATATTTTTTTAAATATGTAGGTGCACCTGAACAATCGGTACCCCCTTACAATGTATTCCTTTTCGTCTTTTTTTCAACTATTTCTGCTGATTATTGAACAGTAAGCTACTAGATTATAAAAAAATGAAAACAATCAATATTTAAAGATTTGGAAGAGGGTTCAATTTCGCATACAATCTAATAAATCGATTCCCCATTTACAGAACCGATTTGACGTTGACCTCTTCAGCACCCCATTATTATTATTATTATTATTATTATTATTATTATTATTATTATTATTATTATTATTATGTTTTCTTTTTTTGCGACTTTTCACTTTGAGAAAAGTTCGATCTGCCCCTCCCCCTGTCATTTATTTTTATTTATTTACGATTTCTTAAACGTTTTTGCATTTAACGACCTGCACTATTTTTTTTTTTTAAATAGTATTAGTCTACCCGTTGGAGCTTAAAGTGTTAGATAAAGAATGTTCAAAATAAAAGTGATTTTGTGATTATAATGTCTTTTATGGTCTCGAGAAAACAATTTTTTAAGTTATAAGTGACAAAAATAAAACGCAGTAAGCTTCCAGAGCACGAGCGCAAGCACTGATTAAAATTAAGGAGACCATACTAAAAGTACTGCTAAAACCAAGTTTCTTCCTCTTCCCTTCCTGAAGAGAAAATATTTTTTAAGTAAGGCCAAAAAAAAAAAAATTGTCAGAATCCATAGGAATGCTACTAAAAGCAGTAAATACGTTTATAAATATGATTATAGTTATATATTGTATATTTATATTTAAAGCAGTTTTTTTTTAACTCAACATGGTAAATGACATTTATTTGTAAGGGGGGAAAAACGTCAAAATAAATTAACACAAAAATATTGTTGACCTTGTACATGCTTTGAATAGCAACAGTGGCTTTTAATATCGGACTTAAGTAAGAGCGGCCATGAAATAGATAACTAGACGATTTTTTTGAAACCGGAAGTCACCAACCGGATGGACGGTTTAAACGCTCAAGCAAGCAAGCCGATCTGAGTTTATATATATATATATATATATATATATATATATATATATATATATATATATATATATATATAGTAACAACCACTAAACGGACTTATTACTGAGTTATATATTGTTATTATTATATACATTTTTATCGTTTATTTAACGTAAATACCTAGTCTATTGAATAGTTGCGATAATGTAATAATCTACCCGTTATAGAAGTTTTTATTGTGCCTTATTTACTGATATGACTTAAACAGGGCATACTATCAAGAGACAAAGAGCGCCACCCTTCCTCATTCTAACCAATGCTAACAGAGGAGCAACACGATAATTATAACAGCCCCCTTTTTTGAATATGTTCATTTACCCCTTGTATCTACCTTGTTATTGAAATGTTTTCTTGTCTCCTAATTGAATGTTATCTATTAATTCCCTTTGCAGTTCTTACGGTGATTATTAAATAAAATTGATGAAATCAATATAAAGTGCCAAAGCCCGTTTCTTCCATGGCGGGCAGGTAGTTACATGCAATATTATCGTTATGTCGACTTCTGAAACGAGGATGTTAATTAAATACCTTCACTTTATGCACTTTATGTTTATTGTCTATCTTCTAAATATTGTATAAATGTGATAGGTGTATTTTAAATCCGTGACTATTTTTTTTTATTTTCAGAGGACGCGAGAATTCTGATTTTTTTTTTCATCCTTAATAATCAAATCGCAGCAGATGAGATATTTTTTGCCTATCACTTGAGGTTTCCTCATTAGTTAGAAAATGTCTACGGACACAAACAGCATTTTTTATGTTTGTATAAAGTGCTCCCTTTTTGAAGGTGTTGTATTTTCCCCACATGATGATAATCATATCAATAGGGACAATTTATCTTAATTTATCTTAATAATTATAAATTAATCTTAATTTATCTTAATAATTATAAATTTATTTTAATTTATCTTAATAATCATAAATTTATTTTAATTTATATTAATAATTATAAATTTATTTTAATTTATATTAATAATCATAAATTTATTTTAATTTATTTTAATAATCATAAATTTATTTTAATTTATTTTAATAATTATAAATTTATTTTAATTTATTTTAATAATTATAAATTTATTTTAATTTATTTTAATAATTATAAATTTATTTTAATTTATCTTAATAATTATTAAACTTTGGGTCAGAAAGTAGAATTGAGCTGGGGAGGAGCACTGTGACCCCCCCCCCCCGCAAATCCTTGGACAGCCCCATCGGTATTTCTCGGTCGGGGTGTCACAGGCGATTAGCAATAAAATAATCCCTCTTCAATAAGAAGGTAAAGTTTGAGCAAGTGAACCGCCTAGAACTGCACAAGATCAGCGACATGCAGCAATCAATAAGGTAAACGCCATTTCAGAAATGGCCCACGCTTTGCTGATTTTGGTGCCGAGTGAAAAAAAATCCCGGAGCGAATATAAATTCATATTACTCAGCTGAAAATGCATGCAATGCGTAGCTAGGCAACCAAATAAAATAAATAAAAAATCAAGAGTTTATATTTCCTATGAAATATAATTTTTTTTTACACGGTGGTCATCACTTATCAAGGCCCGGAAGCCACTCAGGGATAAGGGTTATTGCAAGTACAGTACGCTAGTGTGGAGATTTATTGAAGTTTTTACTTGAGGTGGCGGTTCATTAGGACTTTGTTTACGTTGGATGAAGACATCCAGGTTGTAGTCAGGTGGGAAGCAGGCAGACGGAACAGTTCCACAGGCATGCAATTCTAAGAAAGAAGCTTTGTTCATGGAATCTACGTTTTGATTTAGGCACAGATAAAGAGTGGGGAAAATTTTTGACAATGGATTCAGATAGACGGGTGTTTTTCGTGAAAGATTGGCGAGGGGGGACCAGAGATTGGAGTTCAGACGAGCACCTGCCATGGAAATAACGATAAAACAAGGATAGGCTCGCAATATCTCTTCTGTGGGAGAGAGTTTGCAGGGAAGAGAAAAGGACATCCTCCACTAAGCCACAAAATCTATTTTGTACTCTGTCAAGGCAGGATAAGCTGTTTTTAGCAGCTCCTGCCCAGATATGACAGCAGTATTCCATCCTTGGACGTACTTGACTTTTATATAGATAGAGAATTGCATCAGTAGTGAAATATCTTCTGGAGCGGTAGAAGGATCCCACCATCTTTCCAGCGACCTTGGCAACAGACTTGATGTGCGTGTTCCATTTCAGATCAGGAGTAAAGGTCAAACCCAGAAGCTTGTCAAAACATGGGGCTTCTCCTAGACGAGAGCCATCCATTTCAATTGATGCCAGATGGGGATTAGAGCGTTAGTGATGTAAAGATAGGGGGTTGGTTTTAGATGCATTAAAGGTAACCAGCCACGTCTTCCCATCTGAACCACGCACTCGAGATCAGAGGAGAGAGAATCAGAGAGAACTTTGTCATTTACAGCCTTTGATGTGTTGCCGTAGATGGTCGTGTCATTAGCATAGATGTCAACGAATGATTTAAGTATGTGTTTAGGGAGATCATTGATGTAGATCATGAAGAGAGTTGGGCTCAGGATTGATCCTTGAGGGACTCCAGTATTAATACTGCAGGCCTCTGATTTTTGTCCATCGACCACTACTCTTATGAGCCTATCAGAGAGAAATGATTTAATGATTGAGAAAACATTTCCAGTTATACCGTAGCTGGAAATCTTGTGAAATAGGCCCTTATGCCATACCTTGTCGAAGACCTTTGATATGTCAAGAGCAATTGCCCTAGAAAGGAAGCCTTTATCAAGAGATTCACTAATCCTGTGAAATATAACCGTTAACACATCTGCGGTAGATCTTGCAGAACGGAAACCATATTGTGTGTCACTAAGAAGGTTATTTCTGCTGAGGTGGTTGACTCATAACAGACAGGAGACTTATCGGTCTGTACTGAGAGAGAGATGACTTATCACCTGAATTCTTAAATACAGGGCAAACTGATGAGGTTTTCCAGGGAGTCGGAAAGCACTTCTCCTTAAGGCAACGCTTAAACAGTTTCGTAAGTATGGGAGCAAGTTCTGGTTGAAGATTTTTTAACACTATAATTGGGATGCCGTCAGGGCCAGTTGCTTTACTGGAATCAAGGTTCTTGATTAGCTTGGCGACCTCATGCACAGATATTTGTATGTTATCTAGCGTGTTCTGTGTTATAGGAGGAAATATGGCAAATTGATGGCCTTCGTCGCATCGGGTAGAATTAGCTGCAAAGTTCTTTGCAAATAGTTTGACCTTGTCTGATGCTGACGGGATGACCTCTGGTGCATTGATGATGATTGGAATAGAAGGCACACTTCTGTTCAGGATCCTATTTTTTATTTGCCAAAACTGGTGGGAACCAAGCCGCTAATCAGCTACTTTGGATTTAACAGACTGGGAATATAGCTCTCTTGCATTTTTTATTACTCTTTTACAGTGGTTGCGGGAGTTCCTGAAAGCAGCTTTAGCCTCAGTGCATCTATTACGTTGGTAGCTATGGAAAAAGTGATTTCTCTGGGGAGAACCATGGCTGGTAGGTTTTTGTTGGAATATTTTAGATGATATGTCGGTTTATGCCTACAATTAATCATTCGGTCAGATCTGATACTATAGAGGACACATCCTTTTTAAACATGAAATGAAGAGGCAGATCAGATATGAATGTACGGAAGCTATCCCAGTCAGCCATAGAGTATCGGTATACAGTAGGGTGGAGGGGTACGCCTGGCGACTTATTACGTTTCATTTTTATCTTAACTGATACGACGGAGTGGTCGGAGGATCCTAGAGGAGAATGAACGGAACATGAACATAGCTCAGGGGAAGTTGAGAGAAAAAGATCTAGGAGGCTTGCATATTGACCAGTAGTATCGGGCACACAGGTGGGTTCGCGAACAATCTGAGTGAGGTCATAGGCAATGGCAAAATCATGACAAAACCTCCCCTCATCGTCTGTCTTATTTGAATGGATCAGCCATTCCACGTTATGGACGTTGAAGTCACCAGAGATGTGGATGTTAGCCGAGGGATATGTAGACAGGATGTGGTCTATTTTCTCAGATATACTCTTAAAGATAGTAACTCAGTTGTTATGGGGCCGATAAAGGGCAAATATAAATGCAGTGGTGTAAGCAAGTGCAACCTGGAAACACATATAGGGTATATTAGGATCTTCTCTAGAGATATCCCTGCCACACGGGAAGCCATCCTTAATGTAGGCACATATTCCATGCCCATGGCGATCTTGGGGGTCAGATTTAGCTGTTAAGAGTATCCGTTAATTATGAACTCATCTAGGGAAGTGGTCGGCCCTATTCCAGTTTCGCTTAGAAAGAATATGTCCGGTTTCGTCTCCTGTAATTGGGTTTCAGTCTCTGGAAGGTTGGAACATAGACCCCTGATGTTGGAGAAGGAGACCTGGTAGTAGGGGTCTACGTTGGGAAATGGGGTTCTAAGTTTATTCGAGTTTTTTTTTTCTGGAGATTAATGTATTACGTTTTTGAAATTTTGAGATGAGGATTGGTTATTCGCATTATTTGGATTCATCAGACTACTGTTCTCATCTTGAGTGTGATTTTCACAACGTTTCGGTCGATGTAACACCAACCTTTTTCAGGTGTATCTGGTCGAACTCGGGAATGTTTCTATCGAACTCGGGAATTTAGACTGGATTTTGAATGGAACGTTTCATTTACTTCACGGGAGTGGCATGCTCTCGTTCCGTCAGCCATGACTGGATAAAAGTTCTAAATAATTCGCAATGTATTTTTGGTCGTCCACACTGACAATTAAACTTTTAACCTTAATGAGAAGATCAATTTTATAATTGATTTTTACAAGTCATCTCACCACTGCGCCATGGGTCCATGTGGGCCAAATTCCCGAGTTCGACAGACACGTTTCCGAGTTCGACAAGGTACAACTAAAGAAGTTCGGAAGTTACAGCAGTCGAAACTTTGTGAAAATGACATCCAAGATGAGAACAGTAGTCCGATAAATGTAGGTAATACAAAAGATACTGTAGTTGTTATTTTCCTGCCTCTCCACGAGGCTTGGATGTGACACATAGGCAAGCTTAATGTGAACAGGTTTCATAGCCGGAAACAATTACCTATAAAATTGCCTGGGGCAAATGAGGATTTTTCCCTGCAGATTGAGGATCAAACAGATACTACATTTTGATTGTAAATTAAAGACCGAATAAAAATCCTTACCATGACTTTGGATCACTCCGGGATCGGAGAACACCTGCCTGATTTCTGTCCATCTTATTGGTGACTGATTTTATGGGTTTTTATTCCACAGTAGCTTTGCTAGGCACTCCGGGTTTACAACACTATTAGCACAAAGGTAAGTATCCACATAGAGTACCTAATATATATATATATATATATATATATATATATATATATATATATATATATATATATATATATAAAGCTGAATGTGTGTGTCTGTGTGTGTGTGTGTGTGTCTGTGTGTGTGTGTGTGTGGTCACGAATAGGCTCCTATATGGTTGACTATTTTAAAAAACTGATTACATATAATGATAAAAGATTTATCGAGGCACAGGAATGGGTATGTTTGATCTGGCAGAACGGTGGTTCATTAAAATTGTGGGGTCTGCGTTCGCGCCTGGTCCACAAAGTATGGAAATAAAAAATTTAAAAATAAAAAAAAAAAACGTTTACAAGTGTTTTTGATACAGATGTACATGAGAATACTTTGATAAGTATGTTTTAACTTAAATAGGGATGGTATAATAAAATTATGGGGTCTGCGTTCGCGCCTGGCCTCCATAGAATGGAGATAGGCACAAACTTTAATAAAGACTTTTCATATCTATCTGCATAAGTATACTTTGATAATTATGTATCAGTTTGAAGAAATATGGTATAATAAAATTATGGGGTGTTCGTTCGCGCCTGACCTCCATAGAATGGAAATATGTCACAAAGTTTAACAAGGTTTTTTAATATAGATCCACAGAATATTGTGATAAGTGTTTCAGTGTGAACAGGTATGGTATAATAAATTATGGGGTTTATCTATTTTATTTTTACGTTCATCATATTTTGCTTTGGTTTTGATACCCCCAAATTCGAAGCTATCTCTTTACAACCCTTCCTTTTCATAACCTATGATACTTTAATAAATCAGAGTCCATTTTCTGTAGGCTGTTTTTGAATCCAGTCAACGACGGGTACTTTTGCTAGTATATATATATATATATATATATATATATATATATATATATATATATATATATATATATATATATATATATATAGTAGATCTAAATTATTTAGTTTCTTTTGCTTCAATAAGTTGTTTTGTCTGCTATTTATTATGCACATTAGTCCGTGTTCTTAAACAATACAAATAATATTTATACGGTGTACGATCTCCCCATCACCCGAAATTTTATCACACGACTATTAATCACTCGACATTTAGTCACATGTTTTTTTCATCACATTGACACTTAATCACATCGAAACATTTAGTCACGTGGGGATTTCCGAAAGCGTTTGAAAGATATTATTTTTTCACCACATTATATTTGTCTATTTTTTTTTAATCCTCTAAGAGTATTCTTCATATACTGTATATCAGGTTTCATGTAATAGTGGCCAGGCTTTGGAGACCTGAGTTTCAACGTGGTGATGCCAGATATCGAATAAAAATACTGAAAAGAAATTCTTTTATCAATTTAATCTTTGTAGTTTAGTTATATGTATATAGTATTATTATAGTATTGAGCATTAGTAATAGTTTTAGATGTTGATTGTTGAAGCTGGACGAAACGAATCTAGTATCTAAAAAAAGAGAAGAACTGTTTTTCTGGTCAGGGTGTTCTTTTTCTTCTTCTTTTTTTAAATACAGAAGCGAGACCAAAAGAGAAACATTATAAGTTTTAGTGAATTATGTCCGCGTTGTTAGTTTGTTGTTAATTGTTCGTGTTATGCGTTTGCGACATGATAAATAAATCATACCTGATGGAGCTTTTGTTGTTGTAGGTTTGGTTGTGGTGAGTTGGGTTGTTGTGGGATTGGTTGATGTTTTAACCGTTGTTGTTTCTTTTTTTTTTTTTCGGAATAAAAAATACATGAATTAATATTGTTGTAAAACATGTTTATATGAAGTTTGAAAACATGGTAAAATGTCAAGACAATTACGGACATTTACAAGTTTAACACACACACACACACACACACACACACACACACACACACACACACACACACATATATACACACATATATGTATATAGTAAATCTAGATTATTTAAAGTTTCTTTTGCTTTAATAAGCTGTGTTGTCAACTATTTATAATACACATTACTCCGTGTTCTTAAACAATGCAAATTCTATTTCTATGGTGTACGGTCTTTTCATCACCCAACATTTCATCACACGACCATTAATCACGGACTATTAATCGCTAGATATTTAATCAAATGATTTTTTCATCATGTGGACACTTAATCACATCGAGACATTTAATCAGGTGGGGATTTCCGAAAGTGCTTGAAAGGTATTATTTTTTAACCGCATTATATTTCTCTATGTTTTGGAATCTGCATATTCATGTTTGTCCTCATCTTCATCTTTTATGGTATTCTTGATGAAGTACGGTATTGTTTGTTAACATTAATAAAATAAAAAATAAATAAACAATTTGGAGAAGTTTGTTTACATTTCTAGATGAAAAATAAATTGATTAAAATAAGTGTTATATTTATTGTCTATTTGTTAAAAAGTTTTTCAAAAGTGGCTGATATTTACTTTAAGTGAACAGATAGGCTCTCCTCTAACCCTAGCGTGATTGGCGGAGGGGGGGGACAATTTGACCCTATAAATTTTAATCTCCTCGTAAAAATAACCCCCAAATTGTCAAAGGAACTAAAAATTTAACGTAATAAAAACATAATCACATAAATGACATTATTACATAAATAAATATTTTTCTTTGGAAGGTGATTAATTGTCTCGGTGTCGAGTGATTAAGTGTTAATGTGATGAAAAACAATGTGATTAAATATCTAGTGATTATATGTCCGCGAATAATAGTCGGGCGATTAAATGTTGGGTGATGAAATGTCGGCAAACCATTTCTAATCGGTTTTAATATGTTGTATTTAATCCTAGTGATATTTCATTTTGGATTCGTATAATTATAGAGGTAGAGAGAGAAAGCTAATCAAACGTTATCAACTACTCTTACTGTCACATATCTACAATCGTATCTCACGAACATCAAAACACGCTCCGAACGCCCATGCACAGCCATCGTTTATCGCTGGCAAAAGTGTACTGAGAATAGTGATGACTATGTAAAAAAATAAATTATGGAGTACAAAAGATCGCTCATTATAATTGCACCACTTCTGTCTTCGTAGCTCTTCATATGTTTAAGCTTAATAAAAATAGGAAGCTTTAATTTTGGAATGATCTTCATACTTATGTTTGGTATGCACCGGTTCTTTTTTTTTTTTTTTTTGTTACATTGAAACGTTTTGATTGGCTAATTGGCAAAGATTTGACTAAGCTTTGCGTTTTCACAAATGTAGGATTTCTATAATTCCTCATTGAAATTGGAACCGAATCGTTTTAGAGTAAAATAAAATGATTTAGATCATTTAATAGTTTCAAAGTCAGATCTTGTTTGTGAAATGGTTTTAAGGTATTTAAATTGCCTATCAGTACTAATTTCTATGACATAAATAACATGTTTTCTTTTTGGAGAAATAACAGGTTCTCATCCTATAAAGTTGAATATTTTATTATTTAAGTGTTCCACAATCTCCTTATTAATTACACTATAACAGTGAAACAGCATGCTAAGATGAACATTTTCTTTAAGGATCGACCAGCAAGAGAAAAATGTGTTCTTCAATAAAGCGCACAAAATGAATATGAGGAGTGGCGGGAGGGGCAGGAAAGGCGAAGTAACGTGTTTGTCTTTGGGATGTAGACGCTGCCCGACATTTTGTGCAGTTAGCGGCTCAGATATCCTTCGGGAAAGATCAGAGAGGTCAAAGTTGGGCAAGAGTACGTCGGGAACCGACGCGACCAGACAGCTTTCGACGGAAATTATTTGGGGTTCTTTTTTCTAGGCTATGTGATGGTATCATACACACACACACACACACACACACACACACACACACACACACACACACACACACACACACACACACACACACATATTCTTATTTGAATAATTATAAAATTACAGGGACCGTTCGGGCGTTCTTGCTTGCTTGCGTGTATCTTGCATTATAATCATGTCTGCTTTGTTTTCACAATTTAATTAATATGTACAAAAATGTACACTTTTTCACAAATTAATTTGCATACCGAAAACAGACTTATATACATTTTTATTTCAGTATGATTTCTCTCTATCTATCTATCTATCTATCTATCTCTCTCTCTCTCTCTCTCTATATATATATATATATATATATATATATATATATATATATATATATATATATATACTATTTATTCCAAAGAAGCCTACATTCAATGAGTAATCTCATTTGCATATTAAATCAAATAAAATCTATTTTTATAATTAGTTCGATTTTATTAATTTTCTGTTGTAATAGAATTGTTTTAATTGTTATGTTTCTAAATATTATTTAAAGTTAATATATTTTTAATTTAATTTGATTTATTTTCAATTATTAATAAGTGAAAAAAGTTGCGTTTAAAACCGAAAGTAAATCTATTTACGCATAAAAAACATTCATCTTCATTTATGAAAATCAAATGCGAAGAAAGTTCCATAGCTTGAATGAAAAATAAATCTCGTAACTTAATTACGAGATTTATTTTTCATTTAAGCTATGGAACTTTCTTCGCGTTTGATTTTCATAAATGAAGATGGATGTGTTTTATGCGTCCCTAAACCAAACATTTGGTCACTTTTGTAACAAGTTGGGATATTCGGTGTATTTTAAATAGTGTGTGACTAATCCACCTGTCCAGTAATATGGTTCGACCTGTTAAGGTCGGGTATATGCAGCTAGTATTATTTGAAAACGGCAATTATTTCAAATGTTGATCTTTAATGCTAGGCGGAAACAATCTTTTTTCTAGAAAGATGGACAAGATGGTTTCCTAGTATAAATGGCCACGAACATCGATAACTTGAAGGCCGGAGGAAAAATATAAAAAAATGGGTGAATGATGGCCAAGATCTTACAGTGATTTTTACGTCTGCATTGTTTGTGCTATGATAAAATAAATCCATACCTGATGGGGTATCTGCAATAAAAAAAAAATATGGATAAATATTTCATTGGATTGGATGGCTGAAATTATACGAATATATTTACGTAAAGTTTGCAAACATGGATAAATAATTTCGAAACAAATATTATAGATTTATGGATTTCAAAGAGAACATTATTTCGTGTTTGAGTCTATGGACATTAAACATGCAACACATATTAAAAAAACTAAAACTTAGAGTTTAAAGAAAAATTAAAAGGTATTTGCTGTACTTAAAACAAAAAAGCAAAAATATTTACAAATAGTCTATTATTCTTATTTCAGTCTAGTTTACGTGTAAAAGAAACATCGAGTTTATATATATTATTCCTTAATTTCGACTGGATTTGGATCCCAGAAAATATTGACCGGAGTTAGTCTAAGCGTCTGTGACCTGGAGTGGCGTAAAGACTCAATCTAACTCTTTTACTGACTAACTGAATAGTTGACGATATTAGCGTTTTTATATAGTTTTGGTGAATAGAAAGTTCGAGAAACGCTCAAAATGGGACATAACAACTTAGAACATTCCAGAAACTCTAAAAAAAGAACATTTTTTCTGTATTCTGTATTTAGAACTTTCCAGAAACGCTTAAAATGGGTATTTCTGTATTCTATATTTAGAACTCTTAATAAGAACATTTTTATATTCTAATTTTAATGTAACGTTTGTAATTAGAATCCATCTGCATGTGTGCAAGAAATCGAATGTTTCTCTTCCTGAGGTCGCCTGCCAATATCAAACACATCGAAGGGGCACAAATACAACAAGAAATACTTGTAGAACAAGTACAGATGCGTAACGTTGTGGCGTTTGAATAGAGGCTGGAGCGTAGAAAATACTGCGAGACTTAAATGTTAGGTCGAAAAGTTTGAATGTTGATATAATGCTATAATCCATGGACATCGGTGATCAGAAAGATTTCCTATAATTGTTAAAAGAAAATGGCATTGTCATAGCATAAGGATTAAATTATAAAGGAATAATTACCCCCTATTTCATTGGTTATTATAGCTCTTTAAAAAAACAAGGGATCAATACAATTCATATATATTCACACTTTAGGCCGATTTTTTATGCATGTTTTCAGATAATATGCGCCTGTTTCGATGCTTTTAGTAATTCCTACATTTTTCCCGATTTACCTGCTTCTCTTAAAGTTGGCATAAATGCATGAAGTCGGATTAATTTTCTCTTCCTGACATTTTCACCGAAAATTATTCTTAAAAAGGCATTTTTCTTGGTACTGCAGTCATTCTTTCAAATTTTCTGTTTTGCAACTGTTTATTTCTGCTATACAACCGAAATACGGATCGCTCCGTTCTGTTTTGGGACGTTTTGGTTATGTATGAATATATGGGTACCATTCTTTCTTTAAAACATATTTTAGTTCTTGTGTAATTTGGTGATCATTTAAACCAACAGATTTCGAGGTAATAATTGTAAATTCAAAAAATTAAGAAAAATGATACAGTAGAAAAATAATTACAAGTAAATTCATCGAATTAACGAGTTGTATCGTATATTTTAATGTGAAACAGTTGTGCGAAGAATTCAGTATGACTACCTGACTTATCGCCCTTGACTTTAATTGACTTAAATTAAGGGCCTGTTATTTTTAACCCAACGGATTTCAGAACGTAATTGAGGATGTTTGTTTTTGTTAAAATACATCTTGCTACATCTACTGGATAATTTTTCGTAATTTTTTTGGAATTTATACTAATTTCGACATGACACGTAAGTACATAATGATGTTTTCATCTGAAATGCGTTTTTAAAAGATCGCCAGTCTACGCAAGTAGCCATCATTTTGTTTGCATATCTTTTCTATGCAAGCTACTTATAATTTTCAAGTTTTTAGCTGGGACTAGTCGATTTGTTTGCCCACTCGGCGACTTATTTTAAACTGTTCTTTCTGGTACATGTTCCCAGGATTTGCGACTTCATTTGATAATCAACTTTTTGCAGATGGTCTAGTGGAGATGTTTAAACACCCCATTGTGTTGCGTTGTATAGTAGCCCCCCCACCCCTCCCCGCAGAGCCTTATAACTAGATGTCAAATGGTCCACATTCTCTTCCGTGTGCCAGAACTGCATATTATCCTCATATTCTGCAAAAGCATTACATTTTTTTTGTAAGATTTCTCTGAAGAAATGATCTAATAAAATAGATGCACAAAAATTGTTTCTTACCTGGATCCTTTTGGGTGGCATCTGTTCATTTTTATTTGTGAAAAGAAGAAAGAGAAAACGTATTATGAAATATTAATACATTACAATTGGAAACACTAAACAAATAAATAAATAAATAAAAAGGATAACAATTCATTAGTGCATGGCTAATAAACCGTCAATCAAGCATATTAACCAACTCGAGCGTGGCTAACGTAAAAAGAAGGCCGTTCCACTAAAGTTACGCGACGTGGTGATGTCACAGAATAAAGTACAATGGTCACGGTTAGGCGATAGACGACTACACTTTCGAAAAAGCACTCGCAAATGCGACTGTTTCACTCGCAACGTAAAGCTCTGCTAGAAAATTGGATTTATAACAATAACTATAAACTCTACATGGATTAACATATAATATTTAAGCGTATCTTACAATCGGGTAGCGCCGGGTTGCCTGCTAGTTATTTAGAAAACATGAAAAGAGGCAATCATAAGTGAAAATAGTAATAATAAAGGCAAGCAAATAAAGATTGACACAAAAATTAAAAAATCTTTTCTACTCGTACTAACTTATAGTATCGCCATTAAAACAATATTGGGGTTATCATTATTAGGGACAAGAGAATATTATTATAATTTTGACTCTCGAGTATATATCAGTTAATATCATATGTGTTTTTAGATAGAGTGATGCGGTTCTCGATTGATTAACTGTGTCTAACTGTGTCGGATATATACTCGAGAGTCAAAACAACGATAAGAATATTTTCTTGTCGTATCCCTAATTATTATTACTTTATCAGGCAAATTATTTTCAGGGAAATACCGTGGGGAAATTGATCAAAAACTATTTTGCTTTATCTACGCATTTGTGACCGATTTGCGTTTGAAAAAATAATATTTAATAGAAGTTGTAAACATTTTAAGTTCTTTGTAAATATCGGATCTGAGCAAAGTAGCCATCTTTGTCTACATAACTAACTGACAGGACAAAAATGGCTACTTTGCTATTCATTATTATCGTCATTAAAACGAAATCTGTTTTTTTTTTCACGGTTTGTAATTTATTAATTTAGTATTGTACTAAAACAACAACAAACTACAAATTAAATCATCGCGATAAAATTATTGGTGACCTAATCGAGTCTGGCCTATGTAACTAGAAGGTCGTTTCACTAAAGTCACATAACTTGCTGACATCACAAAATATAATCCAATCACCATGGTTAGGTGATAAGTGACTATTACGAAGATAGTTATTTCTGTTTGAATTCTCTAAAAATTTGCCGACAGATTAAAAAAAAAAAAGAAGAAAAACTGGTACAAAAGTGACTATTGTCGATATTAACCTACTCAAGCTATTGTTTGGTGTCTACGTCATGATATCTCACAGAAAATAGACAATGTCAGCTGTATTATTAAAAAAAAATATGTAGATTGTAAAAAATCTTATTAAAATATTTTTAAACAGATGCACAGTGATTACATAGGAATATATATTAAAGTTCTCGTTACGAAAGTTCAATAGTGCAATACTCGAACTGTTACACGAATGACCCGGTCTAAGCCGGGTTGACATGCTAGTATATATATGTGTATAGGTGTATATACATATATGTATGTTCACGAATTAAAATGTGGCACGCATCTGCTGATGAAATGTCAGAAATTGACAAGCAAAACGGGGATTGTTTCAATATTTCTCACAAATATAAACAAACCTTGTTATTGTTATAAAAAATGTAACAGAAAGGAATCTGGTTATATGGATGTTTTGAAAAGATTGACAGGAAAAAGTGACAGAAGGAAAAAGATGGCAGTTGGAGATTTGATTGTCAACTGAGTGGACGCCACAATAATTCTCTCTGTCGCTCTCCCACTCTCTCTCTCTCTCTCTCTCTCTCTCTCTCTCTCTCTATCTATCTATCTATCTACCATAAGCAAGAACAACAGGAGAAATAAAAAACGGACTGTGGCTTACACCAATGGTTGTTGTGTCTTGAATTCTTAAAAAAAGGTTTATAATATAACAGAACTATAAATATATTTTTTCAAGATACCACGTTAATAAGGATAAATACACACGTTCGGAAAGTCTTTCTGTTATTGGTCAAAACACAGTGTTTGCATATAAGGATATAATTGTTCATCAAATTATAGCTTGCTCAGACGTAGCTTCATCGGTGCGTTGGATAACTAATATTTAAAAAACCGTGATTTCAAAAGTTGTTTCGACCTATGAATAGGATCTTTTTCGGTTAATACAACCGGCATTCATCTTTTTGTTATCAACAACATATATTTCAGGCTTGTGTGATTAAACACACCTTTAAAAAATGCATTCACTTCTTGTTCTACAAATAACAAATAAAAAATAAAAATTCAATTACGTGTGCAAACAAAAAAAAGATAAATTTCAGAGGCATAAAGATTTAAAAAAAAAATCGCCCACGCAAATTCTGCGGGAAACTAAACTTAAAATGCGTTTTGTTCGTCGGCCGTTGTTGAGAGCATACCACGTGACAAAAGAGTGCACTTCGCCAACCAATCAACGCTCAAAGAAGGATTTAATTTTCAAAACTTTTTTTCTCACTTCGCCTGGGAGCCGATCGACAAATACTTAAACGAATTCACTTATTCACTCATTCTTACTCGGTGCTCCGCACTCTGCGTTCCTCACTCTTCGCTCACTTCTCTATTCACATCAACAAGTCCGTTGCTACGTATTTTTTCGCCAGTATGACAAAACACGATTATTCATCCCCCCCACACACAGAGCGAATAATGTAGATATTCAGCCGCACGTAAAGACATTTACCTTCATCTTTACTTCTCCCAGAGCACACAAAAATTAAACTTGTTTTCTCGCTGAGAAAACAAAGGACACTCTCTGCTTTTTCCTGTCAAAACAACGAACAATCTCAATAACTTTCACATTTGCAAGAACTGTCTATCCAGACACACCTTTTGGACACTAAAAAATGATTCGTTATCACTTGTTATTTTTTTTTATAAATAAACACTGTTTATTTCACATGTTTCATTTTATTTTATTTTTATTTGTGGGGGGCACATGAGTACCACTACAGGTTTCAAGCGGGCTTTATCTACGCTTTTAGAATGAATACACTTGCTTGGTAATGCAGGAATCACTCGAAATTCTTAGTGGTTTGGTGCCCAGTTTTTCATTTCATCTATTACATGTGGTTTTCTTTTTCTTTCTTCCCGTAGTACGGTAGTAGTAACTTTGTTTTGCGGCAAATGTTATGATTTAGCTCATTCTTTTCTCTTTTTCAAGTTATTATTTAGTTAATATTTTTCAGGAACATGCATTATTATTTCCAGATTTTAAAATCACATATTAATTCTTAATGGATTAAGAATTCCGCTTTTGAATATACGCGTTGTTGCCTGAAGAGGTCTCTAGTTACGGAAAACTAGAAAACCGAAGCATGCTCATGACTGTGTAGCAACATATTACTGCTTATGTAAAAACAAAGTGAACATATATATATATATATATATATATATATATATATATATATATATATATATATATATAACGGCACCAAAAAGAAATCCTGACTTGACATTTGTTCAAAAACCGCAAATTTAGGCAAACTTGAATGTAACTGTTTAAACAATTTATACCTCATTTAATTCGTGAATACTAGGCCACTTCAATTAAAAGTCAAATACGAACAGGTAAAATTATAGAGGAATAAAAGGAGGTATATGTTGTTTAAACAGTTACATTCAATTTAGCTTAAATTTGTAGTTTTTGAAAAAATAACAAGTGCGGACTTTTTTTTGGCGCCATTGTTTATATATATATATATATAAGGCAGTAAATATAGTAAAGACAAATTGAATATATATATATATATATATATATATATATATATATATTCAATTTGTCTTTACTATAGTAAATATAGTAAAGACAAATTGAATATATATATATATATATATATATATATATATTCAATTTGTCTTTACTATATTTACTGTCTATATATATATATTTTTTTAATAAATTAAGTTAGACTAATTATCCCCCTTACACCCTTCAAATAAATAAAGTAAAGAAAACATGACAATTATCTCCCCTTACAACATGTAATTGCACAAACAACATTCGAAATATAAACCGTAGCGTCTTTAAATAAAAAATACGCTAACGGAAATAATTTATTGCACGGGCGTCCCCCCCCCTTTTAAAATTCATCATTCAATAAGATAAAAAGCTATAGCAAACATCTAAATGAGTATTTTAACCATAGTTCCTGATTTCAAAAAGCGAAAAATTAAAAGGTAAATATCTCTATATATTTTTAAAGCAAACTTATAATGTAAATTACAATTTATATTTTACTCTATTTATTTTCTATCTCTAACCCATATTAATTTTCTTATAAATTTTAAATCCAGACCTTTTATTTCACTTTTTTTCAGATTCATCTGCCTTACTTTTAATGTTAGGTTTATTTATGGTGTCTTTTAAATTCAATAAAAACCCTTCAAAATTTGCTGACGAGGAGACCTTGCTTATTAAAAAACTATATGTAATTATTGTACGTAACTTGATGTATACCACAATAAAAAGCATTGTTTTCCGAAACGATCGTACAGATAATTGATTTTGTTGTTGTTCCTTCTTATGAAACGGATTTTTAATTTAATTATAATTTGATTTTTAAATTTTAAATTATTAATCACATTACTTAATATATATATATATATATATATATATATATATATATGTATATATACCACTTTTTTAGCAATTTTATAAGTTCCAAATCTCAGCCACTATTTGTCAGAATTTAACAAATGAATGGTCGCTGGAAAGGTAATGAATGAATTGTGTAGAGCGTGACATTTACCCTTTAGGTCACATATTAAGGGCATCAATCATTATCCACAACCTATTTTTGATACATTTTAAAAAAAAACTTTTAAAATAAGCAACCAACCATTAGATTTTTACAGCGTAATATTTTTGAACAACCTTTAGCTTTATTTATATAAGAGTAAGTGTAAGCCTTTCCTTTTAAGTCGCACATTAAAGGGACGTCCATTTTTCCTACTTTTTGTCAAGTTTTTGAAACATTTACATACCCTACCTCACAGTCATAAAATGTTTCAATCATAACCATCGTTTTTCTAGTTTTGTATATGAATTACACTATATCTAATATTTTACCCCAAACCTCTGGCCTTGATGGAGAAGAGACTAAAAGATGCTATTATGATTTCAGATGATCTGAAATAACAACAAGGGGAGACTCCAAAATTCCATTATATTATTTTAAATTTCTTTATATTATTCTTTTTATATTAATATCAGATACATATAATCGATAAAATATTTCTCATACGTCATATCTCCCCTCTTTGAAAATAGAGTACGATTATGAATATCTACAGTATCAAATTATCCTTATACACTGTGAAATTTACTTTATATATGAAAACCAAAGTCCCCCCCCACAAAGGCCAGACATAGCTTAATTGCCATATATATTTTTATAACTTACTACCTAGCTCTACCTATGTATTGAGCACTGTTGAAGTAAATACTTAAAGTTTACGCATAAAATGAAGCTTTCGTATAATAATTTATGTGATTAAATGAAGTATATATATATATATATATATATATATATATATATATATATATATTAGATGGTTACGTACCCAGGCACTTCAATATTCAATATATATATATATATATATATATATATATATATATATATAGTAATTGTCTGTAATTTTGAGATGAGGTGTTTTCATTGATTGAGATTGTCGGACTGACTTCCTCATCTTGGTTGTTATTGTCACAACGAAGACAGTGAAAAAAGTAACATTCAAAACAGAGAATCAGCAACTATGTCCCAAAGCCTAGCTGGAGTCCGAACACGATACCCCGTAATAATAATAAAGGGTTGGTTTCGAGACTCCTAACAAACGGTTCCCCAGTTCGATACAAAACACCTGACGAAGGCCGGAGGGCAAAACGGCCGAAACGTTGTGACAATAACAACCAAGATGAGGAAGTCAGTCCGACAATCTCAATCATATATATATATATATATATATATATATATATATATATATATATATATATATATATATATATATATATATATGCCCTGGAGTTTGTGGATCCATATACTGATATATCCCCGTAAGAAATCCATATTATTAAAAAATGTAGAAAATCAGTTTTAATAAATAACAGTAACCAATGGATGAGAACAAAAACGACAAAATCTTTTGACTTGACAATAGATGCTTTAGACTCTGCAGAAGCAACATATCTTGTGGTATTATTCGTTTTATATAGCCCGACAAGCATATTTGATACTACAGATATCGGTGTATATGGAGATGATGGATTAGCTATAATAAAAGTAGACGTACTAGTTAACATAAAAATAACAAATTTCCTGGACGTCAGATTAAATTAAGACAAAATACATATGAACCCTACTTAAAACATAACGCTAATCCAATATATGTAAACCAATCCCTCTCATCAACTATAAAACAGATTCCTAATTCTATTGTTAATAGACTCAGTAATAACTCAAGTGATGAAAATATGACAAAAATAAAACACCACCACCACCACCACCACCACCACCATAACAACAACAACAACAACAACAACAACAACAACAACAACAACAACAACAACAACAACAACACTAATAAAAATAAAAATACTAATAACGAATAAGATAAATGCAACTGAAGATCTCGCGCGCACTGCCCACTTCAAAATAAATGTCCAACGAAAAGCATAGTTTACCAAGCCACAATATTTGCCAAAGAAAACCCGAATAACAAGAAATATTACGTAGGTATGACTTTCTTAGATTTCAAAACCAGATATTATGACCATAAAAGCACGTGGAATAACAAAACCAAAAAAAAAAAAAACAAAAAAAAACAACAACACTAGAAAATCAATACTGGGAACTCAAAAAAAGTGGACGTTCGCCAATAGTCGAATGGAAAATAGTAGGAAAAGCAAGTACATGTAGGGACCTAGACGATTGATGTAGATTATGCTTGAATGAGAAAATCCCTATATTATTTGTTAAGAACCCCAACATCTATTAAACTGTACGAGAAGAATAGGTAACAGCAATTTACACAGGATAAACTTTACTCTAGGATAGCGACACATTATTAAAAATAATAATAGAAAATAAATAAATAAATAAAAAATAAATAAAATAAAAGAAACATATATATTCATATAATAAATAATTTTATAAATAAAAATAACATAACATCCAAAATGTAAACCAAAACACAAGATAACATATCTAACTACACCTAGGTTAAAAGTAGGCCGGCTTATTACACGCAGAGGATATCTACCCTTCCAATAAAAACACAAAAAGAAAGGGTGAACATGAGGTCAACCGTACCTTTGTCCTGGAAGTGCTCGACCATTGGCTGATTAGGATGAGCGCGGTTGGAACTAAGAAGCTGATTGGGTAACTAGAAAATTCAATACCATGAGTTTATATAAAAATGCACGATAACCACAACTTTTCGCATAAGCCTGACGAATTCTCGCGAGGGAGAAACGCGGAATTTTCTATGTAGCTTAAATTGCCACATATATGTTCATAACTTACGATATATATATATATATATATATATATATATATATATATATATATATATATATGGACGTATATATGTGTGTGTGTATGTGTTTGTGTGCGTGTGTGTGGCTGCGTTTCGTCTCACGTTATTTTCACTAGCACAATAAATGAGATAAAAACAAACTACAAATTATTTGCGACGGTTACATTTTGATGGGTAATCGATATCAACAGGAATTTGACACATCGCAAGAAAATAAGACAATCGTGTTAGATATGAAGAGCTTTCCTTCCCTCGAAATAAAGGTATACATTATTTATACTTACAAGGACATATGTGACACATCTGAGGGCAGTTCGATGGGAGATTAGAATACTTGCTGCAATCAGCTTCACTCTGCAAAGTGCATGGGATTTTCCGATCCGCTACGGCACAATCAACTAAAAGAGAGAGGAAAAAAAAACAAAAAAAAAAAAACGATTAAGTCGGCTTGGATTTTAAAATGTTTATTCTAATATCGCTGCTTTTGCTATAGCTGCTGCTGTTCATAATCTCTGTCTTTATATATATATATATATATATATATATATATATATATATATATATATATATATATACTTTAATTTTACCACCTTGGATCATTTTGGTAAATTTAATTGTAATTTTTTATTTTATTATATATATATATATATAATTTTTTATTTTATTATATATATATATATATATATATATATATATATATATATATAAATAAAATAAAAAATTACAATTAAATTTACCAAAATGATCCAAGATGGTAAAATTAAAGTATATTACAAATATTAAAGAATTAATATTTATAAAATTATCTCAGCCAGATGTAAAAGCTCGATAAAACCAAATAGGAAATACAGCTTATAATATGAGCAAACGGTTAATAAAATATGTTAAAAACACTTTGAAATGAGTTAAAAATCCATTTATCCATTTATCTAGTGTTTCCTTTTCAGATTAAATATGTTTTTTTAACTCATTTCAAAGTGTTTTTTAACATGTTTTATTAACTGTTTGCTCATATATATATATATATATATATATATATATATATATATATATATATATATATCTTCTATACTCCTATAAATTCTTTTTTCTTTTCTGTATATTGATATTCATATTAAAGACCCTCTTTTCTACTTATTTGAAAAGAAAATACAATTTTGTTATATATGGGTTATGGAATTGCATTCACTAGCAAAAATCTAGCTAATTTGCATATTCTTTTAAACATTCACTTTAATTAATTCACTATTAGTTGTTTCGGTTTTCTAATAGGATAATCATCTTTAGTTAATTATTACGTATAATTATATTCATGTAAGTGTTCTACATGATTTATACTTGCATAGTATTTGCGTAAAAACTTTACAGTAAACACAAAATTGTTTCCATACATATTTATGTAGGTACGGGCAAAATGAATTCCGATACTCAAAATGTATAAACATTTTAACCCCTCCCTTTACTTAAAAATTCACCAAAAATCAGAAAATTAATCAATTTTAATGAAATTTTCAGTATTTATCAAATAATGATCGCGGAATATAATAAACTTATTATTTTTATTTAAATCTTAATGAAAATGTATTATTTTGTTTAAACAAAAAATATCTTTACTAAAGTTATGGTTTTCAGTAGTAAATAAAAATGACTTTATTTTTGCTTTTTTTTAATATAAATAAAACATCGTGATGTATAACAATACAATAAAATAAAATAATTTTTACAGGAACATTACGAAAAAAGCCCCTGAAGTCCGTAGTAATGAATTCGATATAACTCGAAGAAAAATTAATTTCTCGAACTACCAATATTATCATTGAATTAAGCATTATTTATTTAATATTTTCACAAAAAATTATAATTGCAGAAATTATTTCTACTTTTTTTACGCTTACATTTTTAACGTAATCTTTACATGTAAGATTCTAATATTTCCATTGCACGCAAGAACGTATAATTATCAACGTAAAATAATGTCCATATAATCTTGGAAAATAAAGTTAAAAAAATCAAATTGTAAAACAGGAACATAGAAAAATAATTTAATTAAAAAATGGCAAAAATTATATATAGAACGTTCCATGTCGGTAACTACGGATGCGCAGAGTTGAAAAGAAAACCAGTCTGTTTTGTCCACCCCCTTCCTCTTTTCAACTACATACCTGTTTGTGTTTATCAGCTTTAAATTTAACGTAACCATTATGATAAATTTTGACGTAAGTCTGTATTTTTTTTAGTGTGTAATTTTTTCAATGATTATAAATTGTTTTCTTAACCAATTGTAATTCTGTATTAATATTAATAAATAATGGTGCTAACGTTTTTTTACAAAGAATAAATTGTCAGTAGTATAATTAATGAATTTAATTAACTTTTATGCATTTTTAAATGAAGGAAGGGGGGGGGTCTTCGACTAAAAAAAAAAAAAAAAAAAGAAATGTCGCTCGGTGCCGGAATAAAGACATAAATTATGTCTAATTTGTCCTTCCATACATATTTGAATTTTGCCGTTAGAGTTTATTTTGATACGATGAACGAGTCTCGTTCGTACCAGTGATACATTGTTGGGTAATTATTACCTTGTTTTGCAAAAGCTAAGTACCTTTATTGTATTAATTCATTATCTTAAGACTTTAACTTAATATTAAACTTGGAAATAATTCCAGAAAACTTATATTTTTTTGCTAGAAAAATGTAAACGCGATTTTTGTCATGAATTTTTACGTGAAATCTAGGTTTTTTTAAAATTTGAGATAAAATTATTCCATGTATTTTTTTTATTTCACACACTTTTTTCGTTGGGAAATTAACTTTAAACGATACTCTTTCAAATACAATAAAAAAATACTCGAAAGTTAAAAAAATTATTATGTTTAACCAGCGTTAAAAACCATACCCTCCTACCGAAGCAGCCATTAATTGACCGTACCTATATTTATGTATACGTATATATTTTTGTTTAATAAATTTTTACTACCAAACTCCTCCTAGAGTTTTTGGTCTACAGACATGAAACTTCATATATAAGGTATTTGAATCCATGCTAAACTTTATATTTGTGTTTTAGCCCGGAAAAATCGATGCAAAAGTGTGAAAATTAAAAAAAATGAAATTTGCCAGGTGAAGGTCGAACGCCGGCATTACAAATGCATGACGTAGTAGCCATTAGTTCATGTTTTAATTTTTAGCCTTGCAGTAAACATGTTTTAATAGCCCATACATTGACGGCAGAGGCAAAATAAGTCTTTCTAGCGCGTTTTGTCTAAGGAGCTAACCTGTGACATCCTGCTTCAATCACGTTACCTGCACTGGCTCTATTTCTGTTTGCCGCCAGATTATCTTGACAGGTACTAATGTAACTGTCGCCAATATACATACCCACTGCTGCTGCTACTACTACTACTACTACTACTACTACTACTACTACTACTATGAGAATAACAGTAAAAAAATGATGAAATATTCCTTCTTGTTTCACCAGATTATAACCCTCTCCCTTTCTTTATTTTCCTCTCTATCTTTCTGTCTTCCTTTCTCTTGGTCCCATTAGAATCAGTGAGTCACGTAGCAAAAAAAAAAAAAAAAAAAAAACATTAAAAAAAGATGAATGATGGAAGTTCCTTTTATATAATACAATCTCTACTTGCTGACATAGGGTAGCAATATATAACACAAAAGAAAACGAAAAACAAATAAAATCAAGACAAAAAGATTCCCGGAAAATGCCGGGTATGTACAGGCAGTAATATCTAATATAATTACGGTCGCATTCGGGTCCAGAGATTTGAGGTGATTGAATGCACTTGCATTCACACGAGTCATCCTGGAATTTTCCATCATTCTTGCAGATTTTGCCTTTACAGTCTGCAAATATAAATAAAACGTTATTAATAACAAGTAGAACCTGTAGAAATTCCACGGTAGTTTAAATTTTTTTAAAACGCATTATAAATAAAATGAACGATAAAATAAAATAAAACAAATAACGACGAATTTAAAATAATTTTTTTATTAAATTCTTTTTTTTAAAGCTTTTAAAGAATTGATTTAAAAATAGATTTTTCAATGAAATCTCAGTACAAAACACATTGTTCTGTTTTTTTTTTCTGAATAATTTTTTTTATATAAATTATAAAAGAACAGGTGTCAATTGACTTGCACAATTTTTTAATTTTAAAAAAATTATATAAAAAACTTACAGTCTCCTCTTAACATGATTTTTTTTAATTATAAAATAAAATAGCCAATTTGAAACCATAAACAGACAGCCATGTTTTCATTTTTCAAAATTTTGAAGAGGAAATAGTTTTAATAATTTTTAATGATAAAGAACGGCTATAAAAGGAAGTAATTTGTTTCTAATTAATTAATGTTTGCAATGATGATGTTTTTTGTGACATTGGACGCGCGGACAAGTAAATAAATATTTAGATAATATTGAGTTGTGCTGTATTTCGTCCGTTATATAATCAGGTTGGTGCAAAAGCGTTTGTTGGTTAGTAAAAGGGCCATCTTAAACCGGTATAATTGATCATGAGGGATAATGAGAGGCATGGGAAGACTAAGGAAGTCAGAACACCAGAGTTGATTGGCCAAATAAAGAATTTCATGGATAAGGACGGTCGTGTGTCCATAGAGACAATAAGTGCACAGTTTGATGTCAGTGTGGGAACTGTACACACATTTATTCACGACGAACCTAAGATGTGGAAAATGAATACACCAGTCCACAATTCCATCCTTGTCACGGACTGTTTGACCAAGATAGGCATGAAGACAGTTCCTCACGCTCGATATAGTCTAGACTTTGCTCCCTGTGACCTTTTTTGTTATTCCCTAAGCTCAAGGAAAACCTTAGAGACTGTCGTTATGTGACAATTCAGGAGATGAAAGAAGGAGTGACGAGGGTCGTTGACACGCTCACACAAGAGGACTTCCAGAAGTTGTTGGAATGGTATATTAAGTGCAAAGTGCATTGCAGCCAGAGGTGATTACTTCAAAAGCGATTAGAGTTTCATATGTGTACTATCAATAAAAGTGCGCATACGAAAAAAGTCTGGAAACTTATTGAAAGCACCTCGTAGAACCGACAAATCCACGTCGCCTTGGTTTAACATTAAGTGCAGTCTCTACACTTACATTTGGATCTTCCGAACTTCTTTTAACTTTAAGATACCTGAATTCGACAATTCACACATATCATTGATCATAAGCTGGACAAAAATCAGAGAACTGCAGTATTAATGCTGGAGTCCCTCAGGTATCCATCCTGTGCCCAATTCTCTTCCTGATCTACATCAATGATCTCCCTAAACACATACTTAAATCATTCGTAGACATCTATGCTGATGACACGACCATCTACGGCAACACATCAAAGACTGTAAATGACAAAGTTCTCTCTGATTCTCTCTCCTCTGATCTCGAGCACGTGGTTGAGTGGGGGAAGACGTGGCTGATTACCTTTAATGCATCTAAAACCAAGCTCCTATCTTTACACCATCAACGCTCTGATCCCCATCAAGCATCAACTGTAATGGATGGCTCTCGCCTAGGAGAAGCTCAATGTTTTGACAAGCTTCCGGGCTTGATCTTTACTCCTGATATGAAATGGAACACGTACATCAAGTCTGTTGCCAGAGTCGCTAGAAAGATGGTGGGTTCCTTCTACCGCTCCAAAAGATATCTCACTAATGATGCAATTCTCTATCTATATAAAAGCCAAGTACGTCCAAGGATGTAATACTGCTGCCATATATGGGCAGGAGCTGCTAAAATAGCCTATCCTGCCTTGACAGAGTACAAAATAGACTTCGTGGCTTAGTGGAGGATGCCCTTTTCTCTTTCCTGCAACCTCTCTCCCCCAGAAGAGATGTCGCGAGCCTGTCTTTGTTTTACCGTTATTTCCATGAGAAGTGCTCGTCTGAGCTCCAATCTCTGGTCCCCCATCGCCAATCTTTTACGAAAAACACCCGTCTAGCTGAAGCCACTGTCAAAAATTTTCCCCACTCTCTATCTGTGCCTAAATCAAAACGTAGATTCCATGAACAAGGCTTCTTTCTTAGAACAGCACGCCAGTAAAACTCTGTTCCGTCTGCCTGTTTCCCACCTGACTACAACTTGGATGTCTTCAAATCCAACATAAACAAATTCCTGATGAACCGCCTCCTTAAGTAGACACTTTATGAAATCTCAACACTAACGTACAATGCACTGCACATACAATAACCCTTATCCCTGAGTGGCTTCCGGGCCTTGATAAGTGGTGGCCTCCTTGTAAAAAAAACAAAAACAAAAAAAACTCCACACGCGCAGAAAAGACTATTTTCCCTTTTAGGAAAAATCAAATAACCAGATATGACTACACATCACACGGAACACTTGCACCAAGCACATACATTTAAACTAGTCTTTATTTTGGAACCAGAAAGAAATACAAAAACATAAAACTATCTTATATTGGTGTCAGAATAAATGAATATATTTTGTACATATCTGCGTATATTTTGTGTTGAAGTATTTCATTACAAAATGGATCTGCATACGATCACCCGTCATTCATGTTTTTTTACAACCGTCTCATCCATCTTGATTTGAAAACGACCCTTTTTTTAGTGAACAGTGGTCATCTTCCATCATGATAATGCTTGTCCTCACACAGCACTACCAAACTGAAGATCTCTTGGTTGTGAAATCTTGCTTCATCCTATATATTGTCCTGACCTATCTCCCCGAATTATCACTTATTGCGTGAATTACAAAACTGTTTAGATTAACTTAGGTTACAATCACGAGAGGAGATTGAACAAGTTAAAATCATATTTTACATCAAAACCTAAACAATTTTATAAGCGATGCATTTTTAAGCCCGTTGACAGATAGAATCAAGTTATAAAGAGGTCGTCATTATTATGAATAAAGATTTTCAAAAACAAGTATGGCGTGGTTTGCTTGAAGCATTGTTAAAGAATAAAAGGGATGTTTGAAGGTTTACAATGCAGGAATGTACAATCGTTATGAGCGGATAAATAAATAAATGACTGATAAAAATTCAATAATTTTTTTTATATCATTTTTTAATATCTATATTTATTTATCTACCTGAATTTTTTTCAACTGTGGATGGTACTTATCTCAAAGGTACATTCGGGTAATAACCTAATATCAGCTACTTTACAATTAACAGCTTAGAGGATTTGTTTCTCTACTGATGATGGGTTATTACCCGAAAGGACCTTTGGAATAAGTAACATCCACAATTGAAAAAACAAATTCAGGTAGTTGGTTGGTTGGTTTTTTTTTTACGGCATATCAACCCTTTTCGGGAATATTTAATGCCGAATCCAAAGATTTTGAAGAAAAATTTTTTTTAATAGAATATATTTGTTGTTTTCACGTCAGTTTCTATTTAACCCATAGTTAGGACCCTAACAGGTACTACTGCTCCGAGTCAGAGTGGACCTGGGAGCAATGGTAATTAAAGGGTGGCTCCACACTCCCCAAAGCCCGCAAGCTGGGGCCTCACCGCTGGATATAGTTTAAGGTCATATCCAGGACCCCCATTGAGGGACTTTTACCCTCTGCAGGGAGGCAGTCGGCGTATTCTAATGCCCCACCGATAGGGCCGAAAATTCAGGTAGATAAATAAATAAGTATAAATAAAATAAAAATAATATAAAAAAGAAAATTATTGAATTATTTATCATTTATTTATTTATCTGCTCATAACGATTGTACATTGTAAGCCTTCAAAAATACCTTTTATTTTCAAAAACAGTTTTTCATTTTCAAGATGAAATTTTAAATCAGCAAAAACTTTTGCGCCGACTTGACATGTTACCTGAAATTAGAGACCCAATAACTATGTTATTTTTCACTGATGGTAAAATATAAAAGAAATAAGGAGGCAATGCCAGTGAGCGCGAAGATCATCTATAATGTGAATCTCACTTGTCTAAATGCATGTATTTTGTCGAGATAAGCAGAAAGCACCTACAGCGCCTAGATTATGTCTGTACGACGTAATAAGGTTCTCGTCAGATCACCGAAGTTAAGCAATGTTGAGCCTGGATAGTACCAGATGGGTGACCATTTGGGAATTCGAGGCGCTGTATATGCTTTCCGCTTATCTCGGCATTGTTTCCAGTCGTCCTGAACCTCCACTTGCCACTGGTATTTAACAATGTCGACTCAGGAGAGGTGTGGTTGGAGATTGTGCACTCTCTGCCACTAAAATTTTACGCGCAGGCACCCTTACAGTGGGAATCCATAGTCTGTCAAAACTGAAGGAAGCCTTTTATATATGCATGTATGCATGTATGCATGTATGTATGTATGTATGTATGTATGTCGGCCTAAAACTTTCGATAGAGGCAACGTATTTTCAGGTGATCCGTATTGTTTTGAAGTCGACTCTTCGAACGACAAATATCGAAAAATTGGCCAAAAACATTAATTCCTTCACTCTCAACTAGACGGGTTTCTACAAGGAGGG
Source organism: Euprymna scolopes (assembly GCF_053919585.1). Classification (NCBI taxonomy): domain Eukaryota; kingdom Metazoa; phylum Mollusca; class Cephalopoda; order Sepiida; family Sepiolidae; genus Euprymna; species Euprymna scolopes. The sequence continues at coordinate 50,775,324 of NC_136517.1, forward strand.
GTCGAGGTTTTGCGAGCCATTTTTGCAAGTCATTGTATTGGTTGGATTGACGTTGCCTAATTTTAACGTTCGGAACTTCCAGTCATGTCATGGAGTAGCGGTAAGAGGTCAGATTTTCTCTCATTCCCATTTCCACCTTTGCGTCACTGGTTCGAGCCCGCCTGCCTACTACCATTTTTTTTTGCTCGAAACACACGGGCAACGCCGGGCATCCAGGCTAGTTTATTATATAAAGGGCAAAATGAGCGCGAACGTTTATGTATGCCAATGAAAGGCTTTTTGCATCGGGGTTCTCGTATCGGTTAGATTCCGCATGATTTCGCATACTTTCAAGACATCGTCTTTCTCTTTTTTTTTTGATCAAGTTAAACAAAATTCCCATCGTGCCGTCGTCTCCAGTGTTTGTTTGTCTTTTTCGTATAAATAAAGCGAAACTATTCGAACGCAACCGCCTTGCCTTCGGGCCGGGTAGTATCTGTTCTGTAATGGGTCCTTGGTCAATGTAAGTAAAACCCTTCATACTGAGACAATTACTATTTATTTGGATACTGCCAGAGTTCCCCCTTTTTGGGGGAAGCTGGTTTTCCCCCCATTAAAAACGACCTTGACTCTAATTTGTTTTCGTGGCAGGTTTAAAAGCAACGCCATTTCTGCAAGTCATCTTGACTATGTTAAATTTGAACGCTTTAAACTTCGCGAATCGTGTACCGCTGTAATCACAGACTTGATATGCAATTAACACAGCAGAACAATGGCGTCGTCGATAAGCTACATAAACACACTGGGCGGTTCAGACTATGTAGAAACGTGCTAAAATGTTTGAGCTCATAATAAAAGAAACTAAAAGATAAACGAATTAAATGAGAGCAAAATGAAATTACTGTCATGTTCTTTGCAACAGCTGTGAATAATATCGTCAATGATTTTAAGGTGAGCCATTAAAATCGAGGCGCTTAATTTTGACGTGTTAATGGAAACACCATCCTGCAGGCAGATGCATTATCGGGTTAAGATTTCAGTGAAATTGAACAAGAAGAACACGAAACTGAACAAAGCATGAAAGAAAGCGAGAATGACACAATAGATGAAAAGGATAAAGATAGACTAAGTGTAACGTTCTCCTTGATATGTTAATACGTTGCAAGGAACATAAGACAAGGAATAGGAAACAACTTCAACTCCTGTTTTAAGTTTTAAGAAAATACCATTTATTCCTGCTTTGTGTGATTTCTCGTAACAGCTTTTTATGTCACTCGCGTCTTTAACGTGATCGTCCTCTCTAACGTGTTCTTCGGTATATGCACATGTTCTTTTTATAGACTTTTTCTTTTTCCTTACCGTTACGTCACTTCGCACACGGCTCGGCATTTGCATACATCTGCGTTCTATTACACAAGGTCGCCATTAAAAATGAGATAAGTGCAACTATGAGAGTGGCACATACTTTCTAAATAGTCAGACATTACACGCGATTAACGCGGCATAACATTAATATTATCTTGTTGAAGTATTCAGAAGTAGTCAGATTGCATACAGTCTTGAGCAGAAATTTTTAAAAAGACTTGGAAAATAGAAAGTAAATCAGTGTTTATATTTTTTAAACGATGAGAGCAATGCACTTTTTAGATCACCATTATTTAGCCACAGCTTGTACTCACCTTTGTCAAAACTTGATAAAATATCAATCTGTGATCAGACATGTGATTAAATGCCTTATCACCGCTTTCAAGCAAATAAAAATTGGTACAAACCACCGATTTTGTGCAGATATGTAGGGTCTGGGTTGCGTGTTCCGAAAATGTAACTTGACACAGACACGGAATATCCCGGAGAAAAAAAAAATATGATAGATTGTCAAAAATAAAATAATTGTCGGTTGAGTCGAAATCACCTGCACAGGTTACCTTGTTTAAAGTTCAACTACAGATGGGAATAAATCATCGCTCAATAAACGTCTTAGAGGCGTGGGTACATTGATAGTGAATGCCAAATCCCAGATCGGACGCTTGCAAGTGAATGCGCGTGTCACGAATTCTTATATAGTATAAACTCCAAATTTAAATCGCAGGCAACTGAGGAGGATCGGAGAAAATTACCCCGTCAAATATCTGTACATTCACTCTCCTTCTCCTAACCCGCATTCATTCATGGACACTCACAATAAAGATAAATTATTATATTTTTTTTACATCGGTGATATATATATATATATATATATATATATATATATATATATATATATATATATATATAAAGAAAGAGAGAAAGAGTCTTACTTAGCAACCTTTTGGGAACACATCAAATCTGGTAACGAAGAACTCGAAATCATAAAAGGAATACTTACAGCGTAGCATGATCACCATAACAAAACGTTTCCGAGCAAAAAAGAAAAGGATAAACCTACACAAGTATTTATACACATAACCCATATGTCATCTGAATATTTTAACTAGTACTACAAAAATACCTCACATAAGTCCTTCAACAAATGATAATTGATGTGGAGATTTACATGGGAAAAATGTTTTCCTTTACAGAATAAGACTTGTCAAAATTGTCAAGGTTTTTTGTAACTTAGAGATCACCACTTATCAAGGCCCGAAGTCCACTCGAGCATAAGGGTTAATGAATGTAAGGTGGTAGTGTAGTAATCACTAATAGTATAAATTGGGTAGAATTTGATTATTTATGAGCATGACTTATCAGGAACTTGTTTACATTAGATTTGAAGGCTACCATGCCGTAGTTAACCGGGAAGCATGCCAGCGGAACAGTATTCCAAAGGCGAACAGTTCTGGAAAAGAAGCTTTGTAGATAAAATCTTCGTTTACATTTAGGCACAGAATGAGAGTGGGAAAGTCATATTTAGTAGTATTAGCTAGTCGGGTGTTTTTTGTGAAAGTTTGGTAAGGGGTGGACCATAGATTGGAGTTCAGACGAACACTTACCACGCAAATAGCGATATAGCAGAAACATGCTCGCGACGTATTCTCTGTGGAAAAGAGGTTGCAGGAAAGAAAAAAGGGCATCACATACTAAATTTCGAATCCGGTTTAAACTCTATCAAGGCAGGATAGGAGGAACTGAACAGCTCCTGGCCAGACGTGGCAACAATCCTCCATTGTAGGGCGCACCTGGCTCTTAAACAGATAGCGGGTCGCATCGGGAGTGAGATACTTACTAGAGCGGTAGAGTGATCCAACCATTTTTTCAGCGATCTTGGCAACAGATTTGATGCATGTGTTCCATTTCAGATCAGTAGTGAAAGTCAGTCCCAGAAGCTTGTCAAGACATGAGGTTTATCCAAGACAAGAGCCATTCATTTCAATGAGATGTCGTGGGTATCAGAGCAATCATGATGAAAGGAGAAAGGCTTGGTTTTCGATGCATTAAAATTAACCAACCACCCTTTTCCCCATTGCACCATGTTCTTAAGATCAGAAGAGAGCGAATCAAAAAGAACTTGGTCATTGCTGGCCTTTGAAGTATTGCCATAGACTGTTGTGTCGTCTGCATAAATATCTACGAATAACATAAAAATCTGATTTGGGAGATCATTGATGAAGATCAGGAACAGTGTTGGACCCAGGATGGAACCCTGAGGGACACCAGCATTAATACAGCGAGTTCCTGATTTCTGCATATCAACGACTACTCTTATAAACCGATCAGAGAGAAAGGATTTTATAACCGAGAGGACGTTCCCAGCTATTCCATAGTTGGTGATCTTGTGAAGTGGTCCTTTATGCCACACTGTATCAAAAGCCTTTTATACGTCAAGAACTATTGCTCTAGCGACAAAGCCTCCGTCGGGCGATTCACTAATCCTGTGTGATATAACAGTCAGTGCATCAGCTGTAGATTTCATAGACCAGAAACCATACTGCATGTCACTGAGCAGATTATTTTTGCCGATGTGGTTGACCACTTCTCTGTTCATCACAATTTCCAGCAACTTACTCATGACGTACAGAAGACCGATTAGTCTATTTTATATTAGTTATTGTTTGTTCGTTTGTTTGCTGTTTGTTTGTTTGCTTGTTTTTTTGTTTGTTTGCTTGTTTGCTAGTTTGTTTGTTTACTTGTTTGTTTGCTTGCTTGTTTGTTGATTTGCTTGCTTGCTTGCTTGCTTGTTTGTTTGTTTGTTTGCTTGCTTGCTTGCTTGCTTGTTTGTTGTTTGTTTGTTTGTTTGCTTGTTTGCTTGTTTGTTTGTTTACTTGTTTGTTTGTTTGTTTGCTTGCTTGCTTGCTTGCTTGTTTGTTTGTTTGTTTGTTTGTTTGCTTGTTTGTTTGTTTGTTTGTTCGTTCGCCAAAACTGGTTGGAGCCAAGTCCTTACTCTGCTACTTTAAACTTGACATACTGAGAATACAAATATCTTCCATTTTTTATTACTCTTTTACAATGGTTGCTGGCAATCCTAAAGATGGGTTTAGTTTCACAACATCTATGACGCTGGAACCAATGGAAATAGTGACTTCTGTGCGCAATGGCGGCGGCGCATTTCTGGAGTGAATAACGGCTGGCTGTTGGGCTTTCATTGGACATTTTTGGAGCGTATAAAGTGGTCTATATCCACAGTTAACCATTTAGTCATATCTGATACTATAGAAGACACATTCTTGTTGAACATGGAGTGCAGAGGTATATCTGAGATAAATGTTCGAAAGTCAATCCAGTCAGCCATGGTATATCGATACGCAGTACGATGGAGAGGTACATCGGAGGACTTGTTAATTTTTTTTTTTTATCTTTACTGAGACAACCGAGTAATTGGAAGATCCCAATGAAGACAGGACGGAGGATGTGCCCGTGCCAGGGTAAATTGTAAGAAACAGGTCAAGGAGTCTTGCATATTGTCTATCGGAATCGGACATACAGGTGAGTTCGTCAGCAATTTGCGTAAGGTTATAGGCAATCGAGGAATCATGGCAGTACCTCCCTTCATCATCCGACTTGTTTGAGTGGACTAGCCATTCAACGTTGTAAACAGTGAAGTCTCCGCGGACATGAATGTTAGTCGAGGGATAGGTAGACAGAAACTGGTTACCGAAAGTGACGTCATGAATAGTTCATCGTCAGAATCTGTAAGCGTGCTAACCCAACACTTATCTGGTGCGAACAAACACACAGAGTAGGTTCCACGCATTTAATTTGAAAGAGGGGATTTTTAGGGTATATAATATTAATCGTACTTAATCCTAATAAAGGTGATTTTGAAGACATTAGTATTCAAAATTATCTTGAAAGATTAGGATTCATAATTCATATTATTTGGATTATTCGGACTCATCTCGACTGTTATTCGTATGATGTTTCGATTGAGGAAACAGTGATTGATATTTATACGTGGGAAGACTGTACATCTAATAAGTATGTCTAATACGCCTAAAATTCACACTAGAATTGTTTGTAAGGCGCCAAGGCATGTTTTTATTGACGTTTTACCCCAAACAAGGCACAGGACCACTTATTCATTTGGGTCGATATTTACAGGGGTGCTATTAATGGAGTTGAGCAGCGAGATATCTAATCACATTACAATTGAATTTATGCATGTCAGTACAGTCAGGGAAGCAGGGGTCCAGTTAGAGGGAATGCCAAAGTGCAGCAGTTGGAGGGGAAAAAAGCTATTCGAGAAGAAGATTTTATCGCATCTAGAGATCTCTCAAGTGTGGGGTACTAGCGCTCGGAGTTCGTCAAAGCACTTGCCATTGAAATACTTGTAAAACAGCCATACGGATGCCACGTTTCGTTGATGAGATAAAATTCAGGTGTAAGTTACAATCCTCTGGAGGTTGACGGTTCGATTCTCAGTGCGGGCGACAAACTTGGTACTTCTATCCAGTCATGGCTGACAGAACGAGAGCATGCTCTCTCCGTGGATTAAATAACGGGTTCCGTTCGAAATTTCGTTCAGATTCGACAGAAAGATTTTCGTGTTTGACAAGATACATCTGAAGAAGGTAGGAGGTTACATCGACCGAAACGTTCTGCAAAGAGCAGTCAAAATGAGAACAGTAGTCCGAATAATCCAAATAATACGAATTAGTTTTTGAAGTTTTTTTTTCCAGGACGCTTTCACCATCCGCATACGTACAGCTACTGGAATCTTCAAATAGTCACGCACCTGATACTGGCCAGTTCTCACGTCGCTTGACCAATGAGAACCGATTTGTCAACGTGATTATGTCAAATTGTTATATATACGCATAGAACAAGTTTATAAAAGATTTGAGCAAAAGAAAGAAAACTTTACCTTTTAAAGGTGTTGGACTGTCACACTTTGGATATGGAGTCGGAAGTTGACCTTTCAAATTTCCACTGAAAATATTTCAAAAGAATATTAAGATTGTTAAAAATGTGATACAAAATGTCGAAACATAAAAAAAAACTGCGTAAAAAATCTTATGTTTAATCATGACCCACTTCCAAAAAGTCGACGATGGATTTGGCTATTATGGAGATAACAGGATGAAAATGAGATGAATATGAAACCTATAATATAAATCTCACCTGTCTGTTCAAATATATGTATGTATGTATGCATGTATGTATGTATTCGATAGAGGCTATGGATTTTTACGAAATTGGTAGGGTTTTGAAGTACGACCCTTCGGACGACAAATATCGAAAAATTGGCTAAAAACATTAATTCCTTCATCCTCAACTCGGCACTTTTCTACAAGGAGGGGTCGCTTTTCCCACCAATATTTTCGAAAGTCATCCCATCTTTTCAATTAACTAGCCTTAATTTAAACCTTAGACATTCACGGTTTGGCAATGGATGCAAAGGCAAAGACGTAAAGTTTTTTTTCACATTCTTTTCCTCCTTCGCGGTACGGGTTCGAGCTTGCCTGCCTACTACCACTTTTTTTGTTTTGTTTTTTGCGAAACACACACTTCCAAACAGCCGGGCAACGCCAGGAAACGCCGGGCACAAAGGCTAGTTTAAAAAAAAAAAGTATCTCATGCTTGGGCGCAAGGCCTCACTAATTGCGGGGAATAACGTGAAACTAGAGTTTCACAAAGCAGTTACGAAGAATTATCAGGAAACGGATGGGAATGGACATAGGTCAGTTGGATATTTATTTGGATACTATTTTCTCGCGCTTTTTATTAACTAACATCTAACCATAACGAAAATATACTCTACCAGACAATAGCTTGATGTCCAAAGGACAACAATCGGCAGAGGTGAACCTGACTATACAGCGTGTGTTTTCGGCCATTCTCCGTTTGCAATTAGGTCGTAGAATCGATCGCGTATGTCGTGCTAGATGGAGGAAAATGTCCCTAATCCACAGGGTTTCATTGTGTCATATCCATCTCTAATGTATAAATCCCTGCACGTTTCTTCCCTCAATATCTTACGTCAATACATGTATCGTGTTCTGCCGTGTTCTTTGACCAGATCAACTACCATGACATCAATAACAACTGTGGGGTTTGTATTACTGTACCCATAGATTCGAAAAAGTTGTCAAAAAACAAATATATAACAAATAAATGTTATAAAAGGCAAGATAAGTTACTTTTCTACCAAACTGGATATATTTTTCGTGTTTTTAGTCAATGTAACATGTTTATTAAGTTAATTTTATTTTTATTTCGGACTATTAGTCTCATCTTTATTAGTTGTTGTTTTTTTTATCCTTTTATTGGTTCACAACGTTTCGGCCAACTTCCTCTGGTCTTCGTCAGGTGGTAACCGCGACGGATAGGAACTCCGAATCTCCTAACTGCATTCTCAGCCATCACTGCCATCCGTAGTTGTTGTCGTCTCACCACATTTTTGACCAATTACCTTTGGCACGCTTTGGGTGGGATTGAAACCGCTATCTTCAGACAATGTTCATCTGGAACCGTAGAGATTCAACGTCTCTATCAACTGCGCCACGGGCCCCGAAGGGCGATCACGGTTGGATTCTTTGATCTTATAAATCCACGTTTATTTATTATCTGATCTTCCATAGTCAGAAACGTCTTAAATCAACTTCTGGTACAATTTTTCTCGACGGAAGGTATCCAATAGGATTATACTCGTCATTTTGATATTACAGACATTTGTTTTCAAAAGTCAGTCAAAATATTTATGGTTACTAATCGATCAATTATCCGTTGTTATGGTTGAGAAAGTATCTTCGGATCACGTAAGCGACCCACCTGGCTTTGTTGGTGAGGTTTTGGGGCGTCATTCATGCGTCTTGTATGAATCAAATGATTATTATTAGCATTCGTTAACCTGATATTTTTCTAGTTGGAATTATTTTCCTAGAATGCTTCGGATACATAGGGGTTGGGAATGTGAAGTAAAATGCACACACACACACACACACACACACACACACACACACACACACACACACATATATATCAAATTTGTGTCATTCAATAAATTTTAAAATTTATGACGTGAAATGTTTACATTTCAAATCAAAAGATGTTTATTATTCTATGTAAGACAAAGAATGCATTTTAAATATTATAACTCCTTATCCTATAGGATTTCGATGTCTACCATCTCTTCAGAGGAGAAAATATTAGAAAATAGTTATAATAGTTTACACCTTATGTGCTAAAGTCAGTGAGACATGGAAAATCATAAAAGTTATTTAAGTATTTAAATATCATAGAGTAAGGGAAGTTAATGAAAAGGATATAAAAATTCACATCCAAATTGCATCTTAAAATCCGAAGTGAATGTCTTTGATAGCAATGAGTTAAAGTGATAAGGTCAAATTTTTGTGTGGATACAATCGAAAGTATATTCATTACCTTGGTCCATAATTGCAAACGTACAATCTAAAGTTTGTACATTGTGCGAAACCACAACCAACGAATCCGGTTTTAGCCCAGACCATCTGGAAAGAGAAAAACGCCAGTTGACAAGAATTCATGTAAAGAAAATTAACGTTGCAAAAAATACTCAATCAAAAAAAAAAAAAAAAGCAAAAGAAAACAAAAAGAGAAAAAAATCTATCTATCTATCTATATATATCTATAAAAGTGAACGTGACTGTGTGTGTGTCTGCCTGTCTGTGTACATTTCCCTACGCAATAACTCTGTCAATTTTTAGTCTAGAGACTTGAAATTTGATATACAAGGTACTAAGATTTGGGAAAATCTACGTGATCGGTTTTCGCCCAGAAATTTGGCGATTAAGGGGTCAAAGTTCAACGATTTTACCTTTGAGAACTCTACCTTACTCCTCCGACAATTTTGGGCCTAAACACTTGAAATTTTAGATATAGGTTTCTTGGACATGGATCTAACTTAATAACTTGATTTGAGCCCAAAACATTAAATTTTAAGGGGCATAACAGTTTAAAAAATTGACCCCTTTTTTTTGCTCAGCATACACCTCCAAACACCCGGGCAACGCCGGAATGAAATGCTAGTATATCTATAAAAAAGTGAACGTGTCTGTCTGTATGTGTGTCTGTGTATCTGTGTACATTTCCCTACGCAATAACTCTGTCAGTTTTCAGGCTACAAACTCGAAATTTGATATACAGGGTACTGAGATTTGGGAAAATCTTTGTAATCCGTGGTCGGCCAGAAATTTGGCTGTTAAGTGGTCAAAGTTCCACGATATAACCTTTGAGAACTCTACAAAATTCCTCCGAGAATTTTGGGTATAAACACTTGAAATTTTAGATATAGATTCATTGGATATGGATCTAACTTAATAACTTGATTTGAGCCCAAAACAATAAATGTTAAGGGGTTATTATAGGGGTCAAAGTGTAATAAATTGACCGCTTTTTTTTTTCTCAACATACACCTCCCAACACTCGGGCAACGCCGGGCTGAAATACTAGAATCGGACGATCAAGCCTTTATGTGCTTTAGACTTAACATGCAACATAATATTAGTTACTTTTATTTTCTCTATCGTTCTCCCTCGACCTAGGACTGTACCCTAATAAACAAAGTCTCTGACAGCATAGATACAGCACTTTCCCTCGACACTAACGCACAAGTTCATGTATTTGGTGATTTAATGTCCACCACAGTAACTGGCTTGGATTCTCATATTACAGAGACGCAGCTAGTACCACAACACATAGCTTCTCTATATCCCATTCCCTATCACAGACGGTTACGTTTCCAACCCGTTTCCCTGACCAGCAAGAGCAACACGCATCACTTTTAGATCTGTTTCTGACCACAGTTCCTGATGATTGTGTTACGAACGCCCACAGCCCACTTGGGAATGCTGATCATGTAGTGATAATAGTTAAAATCACCCTAAACTCTAGAGCCAAAATGGAAGAGCCATTGCTCAATGCAACGAGATATTATAAAAAGGCCGACTGGGAAGCCATCGGGGATCTCATTAGAGACGCCCCATGGCGAAATATCTTTTCAATTCCTGCTGAACAGTGCGCAAATGAGACCACTAAGTGGTTCAAAACAGCAATTGAAGCACATGTCCCCACGCGGAAATTTTATAGCAAGCCCCACTCTCCTCAATAGTTTACTTCCACATGTGCAGCTGCCATCGCGCAAAGGCAGCACGCGTACCACAGATTTAACCGACATAAATCCAGTTCAAACAGACAGAAGTATATAGAAGCCAGAAGTAACTGTAAGAAAGAAATAGCGACAGCTAAGAGAGAATTTAATGAAACCACCCAAAAACGCATCGGAGCTCAGAAATTAGGAACTCGTGACTTCTGGAAAATCTACAACAGTGTAGTAAATAATGAGCAATCAACAATTCCCCGACTATCCAACAATCATGAAGTTGTTTGCTCAGCAACTGAGAAAGCTAACATGCTTGCCAGTCGGTTTGCCTCCAACTCCACACTAAACCCTGCTAACCACCCTCTCCCAGACTTTCCTTTGCGGACAGACGCCACACTTGACGATCTGAAAATCACCCCTTCTCAGGTGCATGCCATTATAAAAAATCTTGACACTGCAAAAGCATGTGGACCTGATCTCGTCTCGGCTGTGCTATTAAAAAAGTGCTTCGCCGAAGTAGCTCCAATCCCCTCCAAGCTTTACAACAAATGCCTTAATGAATCTTGCTTTCCTGCCTGCTGGAAAACTGCTTCTGTGGTACCAGTATTCAAGAATTCTGGCGAAAGAACTGACCCAGAAAATTACCGCCCATTAGCCTCCGCCTACTTTTTGCCAAAATATTTGAGTCCATAATTAACCAAGCTCTAGTCCATCACCTTGCAGATGCTAAACTTCTTACCGATCAACAATATGGATTTAGGCAAGCCCGTTCTACAGCAGATATTCTAACTGTAATCTCCGAGCGTATATACCATTCACTTGACAAAGCAGGGGAAGGTAGAGCGGTAGCTTTAGATATATCTAAGGCTTTTGACAGGGTATGGCACGAAGGTCTCAGGAAAATCAGATCATACGATATCACTGGAAGAATATTTAACATAATTAAATCCTTCTTAGATAAGAGAAAAATCCAGGTTGTCTTCGATAGCCGTACATCTAAACAATATGATAAAAATGTGGGAGTGCCTCAGGGGTCTATCCTTGAACCTCTATTATTCCTAATATTCATGAATGACCCCCCTGACAAAATTGTCTGTGAGATGGGTATATATGCTGATGACACTAAGCTCTATAACAGACACGACAGGAAAACAAATGAACACATATCCAAAGAAATGGCAGAAACACTAGACGATGACCTCCAATCTGTAGTGGAATGGGGACAAAAATGGATGGTCACATTCAATGCTGCCAAGACTAAACTTGTTTCCTTCAATAACTACAAGAAACCTTCTCTACCACCAATAGCAATGGCCAAAGACTCTTTATCTGAAAGCACATCTTTTAAACTCCTCGGCCTAACGTTCACAGGAAACATGAGTTAGAATAATTACATTGAGAGTATTGCCAGGACCGCCGCGAAAAAGGTAGGTTCTCACTACCGTGCTAGAAAACTTCTGACCCCTGAAAGTATCCTGTACCTCTATAAGGCCACCATTCGCCCATGTATGGAGTATTGTTGTCTTATTTGGGCCGGTGCATCTGCTACTAGTCTCTCACTCCTAGACAAGGTTCAAAAGAGGTTCGCCAACCTAATAGGTCCTGAACTATCATCCAAGCTTCAGCCGCTGTCACATTGACGCAATGTGGCGTCCCTCTGCCTGTTCTACAAGTACTTTAACGGTGTATGCTCCGACGAGCTGCAAGCACTTGTACCCCCTCGACGTAAATACCCCCGATAAAACTGACACGCAGTACAATCCCACTCCCTCACAGTAGAGATCCTTAGATGTAAGAGAACCTTCTACTCCAGTAGTTTCTAGACTTTGGAGCTCCCTGCCAGGTTCCTACTTCCCCAACTGTACTGACATGCAGAAGTTCAAGTGTAACGTGAACCGACATCTTGCTGCCCAACTCCCCACCTAGTACCCCCGTAGTCTGTATCCCTAATAGTAGCCCCCTACATCAAAGTGGTAATGTGCCTTATTTGGGGTGAAAATTTAAAAAAAATCTATAAAAGTGAACGTGTCTGTCTGTCTGTGTGTCTGTGTAAATTCCCTAAGCAATAACTTTGTCGATTTTCAGTCTACAGACTCGAAATTTGATATACAGGGTACTTAGATTTGGGAAAATCTTTGTAATCCGTGGTCGGCCAGAAATTTGGTTGTTAAGGGTTCAAAGTTCAACGATTTGACCTTTGAGAATTCTACCAAACTCCTTCGCCAATTTTGGGTATAAACACTTGAAAGTTTTGATATAGGTTCCTTAGATATGGATCTAACTTTATAATTTGATTTGATCCCCAAACAATAAATGTTAAGGGGGCATAACAGGGGTCAAAGTTTTAAAAAAATTTACCTCTGCGGTCTCTACCAAATTACTCAGACAATTATATGGTCTAAACATTTGAAATTTGACATAAAGCGTAATCAGAGATAGAGAAAGCTTTTGAATCGGTTTGGGTCGAAAATTTGAGCTACCAATATATAAATGTATGTATGTATGTTTGCATGTCTGCCTAACTTTCGACAGAGGCGACGAATTTTCACAATATCAGTATCGTTTTGAAGCTCGACCCTTCAGAAGATACCGAAAAATTGGCTAAAAACATTAATTTCTTCACCCTCAACCGGGCACTTTTCTACAGGGAGGAGTCGCTTTTTTATTTTCGAAAGTCGTTCCCTCTTTTTGATTGTCTAGGTTTATTTATAACCTACGTCACTTCCGGTTTGGCGGTGGTCGTCACAGCAAAGACGTCATGTTTTCACCCCTTTTTTTACTGCTTGGCGGTACGGGTTCGAGATTACCTGCCTAATACCATTTTTTTTTTTTGCGAAACACACACCTCCAAACAAAGTGATTTGTTAATTTCAACTAAAACTAAACAAAGACCAGATAACGGTTATTGCTGTATTTTTTTTTTATTAATTGTCGTCCAAAAACTGTAAATAATAAGGATTATTAATCTTTATCTAAAAGATTCAGGAACATAAGAAAAAAATTCCCTTCTAATTTTGCTTTTATTTTCATTGAATGGTAATGAAAGTGTCATCTACGAATTATCACTTACCATAGTTAGAGTGAAATCTTCAATTAAAAAGTACAAAAAAGACCGTAGCACACGCGAATTAAAGCTTAAAATGCAAACGTACAGGTTACATGCTTCAATTATGCTCCAAATAGAAACCTTCAGTTCAAACGCGCCCATATCATATCAAAGAACCTAGTGTTCATTCTAGCATTAGGCTTAAAGTCGGTCGGATTTATAGTTTTAGAATAATACTAGCAGGGAGACTCAACCTTACCCGGAATTGAATGATGATCAACGAATTTTTCACACTCGCATATTTTTATTGTCATCAAAATTGGTAAAATCGCCCATTTTTTCAATCAAATCGATTGAGTGCCTGCTGTAGTTGGGGACCCACCGCGATGCACCGAGAGGCAACTTCACATGTTTCCCTGCAGTGACTTAGTTCACAATACATTGTAGCCTACATTGAACTGCTGAGAACCTACTGTTGATTTTATAAAATTATTTTTATATATAATAACTTAAATTAAAATATAAAATACTAAAGTCAAATATCATGCTTCAATTATGCTCTAAACAGAAACCGTCTGTCCAAACGCGCCCTATCATATCAAAGAACCTACTGTTGATTTTATATGCTTGACTTAACTACTTGTGTGGTGATAATGGCTTGAATTTAAGTTTAAAATGAAAAAGTCAAGTATCATGGTGCAATTGCGCTGTAAACAGAAACATTCATTTCGAACGCGCCCCTGTCATATCAAAGAACCTACTGTTGATTTTATATGTCGGGCCTTTTTGCTTGTGTGGCAATAAAACTTCCTAAATGCACTTGTGGCGTTAGGCTGTGAAAGGTGTTAACTTTGGTCCAAATCGCCTGTTCATTCTTTCATCGGATAGTGTCGATTATTGATACTTAAAAAAGGGCTGCTAAGGTATCAAAATTGAACAATTGGTACGTAGGGGGTCAACGGGTTTTTTTTTCAACTGTTTCACAAATGCGTATATGTGAATCGTTCACATGACAGATTATTTATGTTAAGAATAAGTAGGTTTGAAAACACATTTTTAAAGAGCGTGTCAAGCTGGCCTAATGGTTATTGTACTTGACTCACAATCTTTAGGTTTTGGTTTTGATCTCAGCTAGAATATTTTGTGTTTATTTAATAGAAATGAACTGTTAAAAAAAAACAAAAAAAAATCATAGTACTCGCATGCGCAGGCCTCAGTTTCTTCACTTTTTAAAAGGAATTTAACGTTACGTTTAATACCTACGGTATTTCTGTTTATAATAAATAAAAAAATCTGCATTAATCAAAATATTATGTTGATATGTACTTTATGACTAGGCAACGCCAGGCGGCCTGCTAGTTATTTATAAAGGAATAAATTTGGAGAATTTCAATTTTATTTATCTGTAACTCTAATTGTTCATAATATATTATAAAAAGAAGAACGTGTGCGCGAATCAGGAACCACGTATTCGGGGTAACGTCAGAGAAGGGGTGCGAAAGGTATTCGAGACGTGTTCGAGACACACGGCCCGCGAGCGGGATCACGTCAGAAAAAGACAGAGATAGACGTGCTCCGCACTGTGACTGAGGGCGACAGGAAAATACCTGTATATAAATATCTGTGAATAAATAACGGTGATGGTTTCACTAAGGAAAGAAAAGGGAGTCAACTTATTCCTTTCTTATGTTCCTTGTGACGAAGTCTACAACTTGTTGGGTCCCTACATGTGTAACGTTACAAAACGAATGTCAATAATAATCACCTGATTAATTCCAAATGAATGGATAAAACTGCTCCACAAGAACAACGATAATAATAACAACAACGATAACAACAACAAATAACAACAACAACAACAACAACAACAACAACAACGATAACAACAACAAATAACAACAATAAACAACAATAACAAATAACAATAACAATAACAACAACGATAATAATAACAACAATAAGAATAAAAATAACAAGAAATGAACAGATAGAAGTGCTTCTTAACAACAATAACAACAACGATAATAATAGCAACAATAATAACAACAACACCAATAACAACGATAATAACAATAACAAATAACAACAACGATAATAATAATAACAACAATAACAACAACGATAATAATAACAACAATAATAATAACAACAATAATAACAACGATAATAACACTAACAAATAACAACAACGATAATAATAACGACAATAATAACAACAACACCAATAACAACGATAATAACAATAACAAATAACAACAACGATAATAATGATAACAACAATAATAACAACGATGATAATAACAACAACAATAATAATAACAACAACAACGACAACGATAACAATAAAAAAAATAACAATGCTTTTAATAACAACAAATAACAACAACGATAAAAATAATAACAATAACAACAACGATAATAACAACAAAAATAATAACAATAATAATAACAACAAAAATAACAACAATAATAATAACAACAACAAATAACAACAACGATAATAATAATAATAATAATAATAATAATAATAATAATAATAATAATAATAATAATAACCACAAGAACAAGAACAACAGCAACAATAAGAGCAGAAAGACTTTACCGCTGTGTAATGACCAATTTCTTCAGTGGCCTCTTGGCCGTACGTGAAGTCCTTCACTTCTCCGTGCCAATTTGAAAGAACCTGCGCCCAACTAGTTTGCTGTTTGGCCGCATTCTGTCCAACGGAAAAAACTCCTGTGAATAAGAAAATAGACTTTTATCAGGGCGGGCAGAATCTTCATCTTCATGAGATCGCTGTTCTTACATTATACGGGGTGTCACAATAAAATGTATAAACTCTTTAAATGACCAACATTTATTATAAGAAAGAAAAGTTTCGTACATTAAAATACCATGAACAAATATATAAACCAGCTAATTATCGAAAGTGTTCAAATTGTTGGCCATTGTGGTTGGTTGTTTGTTTTTGTTTTACGGCATATCAACCCTTTTCAGGTTATTTAATGCCGAATCCAGTGATTTTGAAGAAAAGTTTTTTTAATAGAATATATATTTTTTTTCAAGTCAGTTTTTATTTAACCCACAGTTGGGACTCTAACAGGTACTACCACTCCGGGTCAGAGTGAACCTGGGAGCAATGGCAATTAAAGGGTGGCCCCACACTCCCCCAAACCCGCAAATTGGGGCCTCACTATCGGATATAGTTTAAGGTCATATCCAGGACCTGTTGGCCATTGTGGTCCATGAATAGCTAACAACGCTCACTGATTGAATCGAAAACATTCCTAATCAGACCAACTGGTATGTTGACACATTTTCTTTCAATGGTTGCTTTCAACTCATTCATTGTAGCTCGTTTTGTGGTGTGAACCCTGTGTTTAACATACCCCAACCCGGCCCAAGCAAGAGAAAAATCCATGGGGAGGGGGTCAAAGCTTGTGAGCGTGGACAGTACTCGATACTTCCTCTTCGTCCTAACTATCTGTTTCACATCTGACTATCAAGATATGCTCTTACGTTATGATAATAGTGAGAAAGTGCTCCATCCTGCTGGTAGTGCCATTCTGTATTCCTAAACATCTCTTGGGAACGTGGCATAGCGTATTCCTGTAGCCAGTTGAGATAATTTAAAGAGTGTATACATTTTATTGGGACACCCGATTTTGAACTAGAATAACACACAGCCCATGAGGAGCAAAACCAATACCCCAAACAGGACAGTTTTGCAACACATTTATGTACTTATACTAAGATGAAAATCAAAGTATAATTGTACTAAACCTTATCAAAGTTCATTACATTATTTTGATTCGAGACCGTGTCTACATTATTAATGGCTTTCGTTCAGTCTCGATAGAATATAGATACTCCCTTTAGGAGTTCATGAGCGTGTAATTGTAAAAGAAAGGTTGCGCAAGTCTCTAATTATACTCTATTGTAGTACTGACCAGGCTCAACGTTGATTAACTTCAGTGATCTAACGGGAACCGGTGTGTCAACGTGATTATGTCGGTCATGCGAGAGGATTTTCGTAATAAGTCTCCAGGCCGTAAATCATTTCAACTAAAGAGATTATCCTTGGCTGTCTTCTTTCGAAGAATGTATTCTTTAGAAATCGAACCTTTAAAACGGCTTTTTTCCATGTGAAGTCAGTTTAACACCTTTTTATTCGACCAATAAGAAGAGCATAATGTGTCACACACAATTGTCTGGAAGAGGTAGCATTTATACAAGGTGGAACGATAAATTTGTCGTCCTAAAGGAAACAACACTACAGCTTTATTATAAAACTTTTTTTGAAAAAATCAATTCAGGTAACTTTATTATGTAAGAGAGTTAACATATATTCAATGTAACCGTCTTCAGCCTCAATCACCGCCTCAATACAGATCCGAAACTGAGAGCATGCGTTTTCCACAAGCGCCGAAAAGAGCTCGGCGAATATACGGCGGATAACGGCAATCTGGCTGGCTTTGGTGTTGTGAGAGGTCATGTTGGTGATGTTCTCGATGTATGACCAGATGAAGTAGTTCAGGGGGATCAGGTCGAGGGAGGAGGGGGCAAGTGAGAGAAGGGTACAAAGTCGTAGCACTCCTTCTGAAGCTAAGCCTAGGTCTCATTGGACTTGTGAGCCGATGCTGTTTCCTGCTGTCACACCCACGGTCTGCCAGCAGCCACCTGATTGCACCAGGGGAGCATCACATCCAGGTACACTTTGGTGTTGACTTTCAAGTCAAATTCGAAGATGTTATGTGGCATTATGTGGCCCTCACTTGAAACCACACCAAAGACCATAACCGTGGGCCGTCCGATGCGTTGAGCTATGCTCTTAAACGTTGAACCGTCCGGATTTACATTTGAAGGGTGCTGGTAATAGTTCTGTTGTAATAACTTGGATTAGTAAAGAGCATGAGTTGTACAGCGACGCGTATGCGATCTTGCTTGTTGAACATTGTGCAATTTCAGACATGATAGAAAGCTCCTATCGCTCTTGAGATTTGTACACAACTGACCAAGTATTAAATGGTCTGCAACAACAATAACAAAAAAGAAAACTAGTTTTTATTAAACGGAAATGGAATCATGTCGTCTTTTCTAGGGCGACAATTTTATCGTTTTACCCTGTAGTGACAATGCAAACTTTTATACGAACCAATTTATTATACTTACTATTGTAGAATTAAGAAATATTTACAAGGAACTGGCGGGCTGCTCGGCGTTGCCCGGTCGTAAGTTACGCTTAAATATTATATTTTAATTCATGAAGTTCATGCATTTATTGTTATAGAGATGATTTTCTATCGATTATTATAATTGACTTAAAAATTTATATACGACTTGGGTGCTATAAGCTAAAATCGAAACTAAAACATACAACCCTCCACTCCCACACCTTTGCCTCTGAGTCACGCCAATACGCATACACACATTATATATATATATATATATATATATATATATATATAAGTGAAATTGTCTGTGTGTCAGTGTGTGTACATTTCTCTATCAAACTACTCTGTCAATTTTCAGTCTACAGACATAAGAGGTATTGAGATTTGGGAAAATCTTTTTAATCGGTTTTCGGCCAGAAATTTGGCTGTCAAGGGGTCAAAGTTCAAGGATTTGACCTTTGAGAACTCTACCAAACTCCTCCACTAACTTTGAGTCTAAACACTTGAACTTTTAAATGTAGATTACATGGACATGGATCAAACTTTATAATTTTATTTGAGCCCAAAACAATAAATGTTAAGCGGTCAAAGTTGGGGTCCAAGTTTTTTTTTTTTAAAAGTATACCTCTGCGGTCTCTACCAAATTACTCAGCCATATTTTGGTCTAAACATTTGAAATTTTACCTAAAATGAATTCTGACATAAGGCAAGCTTTTTAATCGGGTTTTGGCCGAAAATTTGGCTGTCAAGGGATTAAAGTTTAACAGATTTGACCTTTGCGGTCTCTCGCAAACTATTCAGCCAATTTTGGATCTAAACATTTGAAATTTTACATAAAGGGTAATCAGACATGCAGCAAAATTTGTAATCAGGTTTTGGGCGAAAATTATGCCGCAAAGAAGTGAAAGTTGAAAGAGTTGACTTTTGTAGACTCCTCAAACTCCTCCGGCAATTTTGGGTCTAAACCCTTTTTAATATATATATATATATATATATATATATATATATATATATATATATATATATATATACTTGTTTATTGTTATATAAACATGCTCACATCCCGCTGCTACAAATAGCCACTTGTTTCAATCAAACAACAGATATCATCAGGCAGCGACTTGACTATTCAAAAGTTCAATGAATAACCTGTGTGTTATTCATTGAACTTTTGAATAGTCAAGTCGCTGCCTGATGATATCTGTTGTTTGATTGAAACAAGTGGCTATTTGTAGCAGCGGGATGTGAGCATGTTTATATAACAATAAACAAGTATTATCAGCTCTTTTTATTGAGCACTATCTAACAACCTCGTTGAATTCATTAGTCCATTACTTTTGAATATAAAAAAACCCGAGTATATATATATATATATATATATATATATATATATATATATATATATATATATATATATATATATATATATATATATATATATATATATATATATAATGTCAACTATAAGGCATATGGCCAAATTGGGCTTAAAAATAAATTTAAATTCAGGGAATATTCCGTAATTCATTATCATATCGTGTAAATCTAAAAATTCTATTGTTGGTGTTGGTTTCCCCGATCTTTTTGTAGTCATTATTATTTTTAGAAAGACGATGGATACTTACGTGAGGGACCGCGCGAAGGTTGTTAACATTCTAAGTTAAAGTAATTTTTTTCGGGGTCGTGTTCTATCAAATCAACGGAGGTGTTCGGGTTCAAATTGACAGAGTTGTTCAGGATCATCTCGGGTCGCGTTGACGAAATTGTTCGGGAACGTGTCACCGTGTGTGATAATTTTTTTTTCTCTCTCTCTTCCTTCGTGTAGCAAGAGGAACCCGGATGTATTCATATCCATCACACGAGTTTTAAATAAAATAATAATTTTTAATGCGTTTTATTTTTTTTTTTTTTCAAATAAAATTAAGATCACCATGGAATATGGGCTTACATTAAGGATGATTTTCCATCTGATACGGACATGCCTAGAGAAAATTTTAATTTGTCGCATATGTTCTTTCAAGTAGCGCTTATTCATTAACGCTGTATTAATATTTGTTTCCTTTCCTCCTAACATCGACAGAGTTAATATCTTTGAGGTTATCTTTAAGAAACACGACCATATTTTTTCTGCTCAATCTTTCTGCCAACATTCACGTCTGTGCAGATTTCAATGTCCACAAGGTTAAATGATCAGCCCATTCAAAGAAAAGAGATGATGAATTGAGGTTTTGTTATAATTTCTGCATTGACTATGATCTAACACAGTTTATTGACAAACTCATCCGAGTACTTGATACTGACGGTTAATTTGCTAGTGTTTTTTGTTGTTTTTTAAAATCTTTTTCTGACAACTTAGTCTGAACTGTGCTTATCTTTCAGTCTCTATTGGGATCTTGCATTCACTAAGTTGTCGGAATTAAAATAAACGCAAAGTGCCACAAGACATCTGATGTACCTTTCTTTTGCACAATGAATCTCGATACTCGGTTTCATTCTTCTTTTTAGTAAAGTAATTAAACTTAACGATATTGACATACTTTTTAAATCGAGAACGTTTATGCTTTTTCATTAAATAAAAGATGACACGAATAATTTGGGGTTTATAAGTGGTAACTTGATTACATAAAAAAATAACCAACCATTTTTTTTTCTGTTTTTAAATATTCAGTAAATATAATTTCCGACATCAGAAGCTGGTATAGTATTGCCCCAATGAAGGACAAGAGAGCGATTCATATTTTTCGCACACGTGCTAAAGGCTGATGACGAAACAATCTCGGAACTTGCTTTTACATTAAAAATCATCGGGAAACGACCAAGAGGAAGGGTGATGATACTTTGGATCCTCCTCCCCTTCCGACCAGAGCCAAGTTTCCCGATAATGGAAGAAATAATTCATTAGCGAAAGTATATGGAGTGGGGTTAGTAAAAAGATGATGGATGGTCTTGGATATGACCTTAAACAATATCCGATGGTGAGGCCCCAGCTTATGGGCTTTGGAGAGTGTGGAGCCACCCCTTAATTGCCATTGCTCGCAGGTCCACTCTGACCCGGAGTGGTAGTACCTGTTAGGGTCCCAACTATGGGTTAAAAAGAAACCGACTTAAAAAACAAAACAAAACAAAACAAATATATTCTATTAAAATTTTTTTTTCAAAATCACTGCATTCGACATTAAATAACCTGAAAAGGGTTGATATGCTGTAAAACACAAACAAATAACCAAAAAGATGATGGAGTTTGGCAAGACTTTTTTGAACGCTTGAGACAGTCGATGGTCAGTTTTCGAATAATCTGACACTCCCAATCAACAGAGCAAGTGCGGAAATAATCAGTTTCAATTAATTACGTATAACGGTGATTAAGACAAAAACCGGACATAAAATTTCCGATTTTGTGGCAAGAAATTAAATAGTCAGGGTCAATTTGTAGACAATTTCCAGTTTGAGATTTTTGACGACAGTTTGTGGCTCGAAGCAGATTAGACGAGAGCTTTAGTAAATGGTGAGATGAACTGATCAATTGACGACAAAGATACTTCAAGAGACAGCTACCAACGGACAGCGTTTAGAGGTCCTTAGTCACACAAACCCAGAGCACAATTCTCAAGGTTTGTATTTCGTCTTGTGAGTTTCCGTTGTTTTATTTTTTATACTTTAAGCCAGTGCTCGCGCCCTCGGTAGTCACCAATACGAGAGGCGACTGCACAACGAGGAGGAGAAAAAAAAAAAAGAAAGAAATGAAGACGAAGACGAATAGAAAACCGCGACAAACAGCGTTGGGGTTTACGACTGTTAATGGGGGTTTACATGGCGTCACAGTGCAGACGCCACGCATAATAATCCCAAGAAAAGTAGTCTCCAACTGGAGCAAGCCTGTGATCGGGCGAAGTAGAGAAAAAGTCAATTATTAGAAAAAAATCAATTATTAGAGAAAAAAATCAATTATTACGGACTCTAATATATTCTGGAATCACCTATCCTGCCTTTACAGAGTTCAAAACCGGCTTCGAAACCTGCTGGGAAATACCCTTTCCTCTTTCATGCAATCTCTTTCCACCAGAAAAAGCGTTGCTGTCTCTGCTCTATCGTTATTTTCATAGCGACTTCTCGTCTAAGCTGCAATCTAGGCCATCCTAGTCAAACTTTCACAAAAACACCCATCTAGCTACAACCACTATCAACAATTTTCCTCACTCTCTATTTGTGCCGAAATCTAAACAAGGATTCCATGAACGAAGTTTCTTTCCTAGAACTGCCCGCATGTGGAACTCTATTCCGCTGGCCTGCTTTTCAACTGACTACAATGTGGTTGTATTCAAGTACAAGTTTTTGCTGACCCCTTCCCTTAAATAAATTATACCAAATTTTCTCGACTAACGATTGCTACTCATTGACCCTTATTCTCGAGTAGCATTCGGACCTTGATAATGTGGTGATCCTCTTGTAAAAACAGAGAAAATAAAAAAGATAAGCAAACTTACCAGGAATGCGTCGGTTGTTATTCGCGTCATGAGCAAATTCACAGTTTTCTGCCCATTTTTGAGCAACGTAGGCCAAATCTTCGTTCCAATACTGAAACAAGAAATCACCAAGTTTAATGACCGAGAAAAAATTAAGTAACTAGCAGGCCGCCCACCGTTACCCAGTCGTAAAATACGCTTAAATATGATATTTTAATACATGCAGATTACGTATTTATTATTACAGAGATAATTCTCTATCAATTATTATATTAAACGTAATATCAAAGTGAGATCAGAACAATATATATATATATATATATATATATATATATATATATATATATATGACTACTTCATTTAATCACATAAATTAATATTTATGCGTGAACTTTAAGTATTTATTCAACAATGCTCAATACGTAGGTAGAGCTAGGTGGTAAGTTATAATATATATATATATATATATATATATATATATATATATATGATGAATCTTAGCGTGAATGAAACGCAGATTATTCTGTGTAGCTTAATTGCCATATATATTTTATAACTTACTACTATATATATATATATATATATATATATATATATATATATATATATATATATATATAGCGCATTAAATCGTAAACATATTTGTTTTGGTTTTGTTTGAAAACGATTCCAACTTGCAATAACACGGCCAAACACAACAAGCCCTTAACACACGACCAGACACAGGAAGCCCTTAACACACAGCCAGACACAACTTGCCTTTTATACACGACCAGACACAACTAGTCCTTCATACACGACCAGACACAACTAGTCCTTCAAACGCGACCGGACACTAGTCCTTCATACACGGCCAGACGCAACTAGTTCTTCACACACGGTCAGACACAACAAGTCTTTAATACACGGCCAGAAAGAACTAGCCCTTCATATACGGCAGACATAACTAACCCTTCATCCATGGCCAGACACAACAAGCCCTTTATACACGATCACAGCTAACCCTTCATACACAGTCAAGCATAAATAAGCAACTCGAGAATACATATATATTTTATTACCAGCAGATTAACTTTAGAATAGTTTCTTTATTAAATATGAAATAAAATAAAGCTCAACGTCTGTGTATGTGTGTGTGTGTTTGTCTGTACACGAATAGGCTCCTATATGGTTTACTATTATACTAAACTGATCACATACAATGATAGAAGAGGTATGAAGAAGCAAAAATGGGTATGATAAGGTCACTCCTCCCACCAACAGGGGTGGGGCTCCATGGGGGAAAACCTATGCACGATCACACTGCTTCATGTAGAGCTACCAAATTTGGCAAGATAACCCACCATAAAGAGGAGAAGGTTTTGACGGATTACACCGCTCACCTCCACCGACGAAGTGAGGGCCCCAGTGGTGTCACTGATAAATATGAACCCTATGCACGCCCAAATCGTTAGATGTAGAGCTACGGAAACTGTAATGATAGCCCCACTATGGGAATGGGGGCACGGGTTACATCACACACTCACACTAACAGAAGTGGGACCTATGGGATCATTTATAATGGGGAAATCTAATTAGTGACCATACGTTTGTTCCAATAAAGATTCCCACTATTGCCCCCTCATGTTCGTTTGAGAAGGTTGCTTTGGTTTTGATGCCCCAAAAGTTTGAAACTGTCTATTACTTTCATAAATCAGAGTCCATTTTCTGATGTTTTCTTTTACCCAGTCAACAGCGGGTACTTCTACTAGTATGAAATAAGGAGAGAGAGAGAGAGAGAGAGAGAGAGAGAGAGAGAGAGAGAGAGAGAGAGAGAGAGAGAGAGAGAGTAAATGATGAATAAATAAAATCTAATGTATAAACGGTTGTGTCTGTCGGTCTGTCTCCATATTTCAAACTCTATCTCCACTGAAACTAAATATCGCGGAGCGGCGTTAGGAACCTCAAAGGATTGTTTTTTTTTGCGGGTCGTTCTTTTATGGGTCTTTAGCCGGTTAAAATTGTTTTTAAGGGGTCCAAAAATTGTTTTTAAGGGGTCAAAAATTGTTTTTAAGGGGTCCAAAAATGGTTTTAAGGGGTCAAAAATTGTTTTCAAGGGGTCAAAAAATTATTTTTAAGGGGTCCAAAAATTGTTTTTAAGGGGTCAAAAGTTGTTTTTAAGGGGCCGAAATTGAAAAAAAAATCGTTAAACCTTTTGTACATTCATCTTAGTTTACTTTTAATTTTTAATTTTCAATCGGTGGTACTGTCACCAGCTTTGAATGCTACAGTTTCGGTTTCGATTCTATCTGATGGCACCCTAATACTTTTTTTTTAACTTTTGAAATCACGACTCTATAATATTAATTATTCATTCGGTAAGCATTACCATGATAGACAGGTGGCACTTGATCGTTATCAAACTACTCTCCGACAACCAGCGAAGAATAATAATTAAAAAATCATATTTAAGCGTATTTTACGCACAGGCCCCCTCCTGTTAGTATGAATTAATCAAATACGACACTAACAGGGAAGAAATAAGTTATTAATAAATGAATATAAAGGACATTACAGAAGAAATAAAAATAACGGAAGAATGATAATTCAATTACATATAAATTAAAAGAGAAATATAAACAACAGAAATCAAGGATAAATAAATCAAATATAACAAATGAAACAAAAAAAAGAAATATAAAGGAAGAAATAATTGATTAATACATTAAGTAGAAGTTAAATCTATATATCAATAAAAGTGAAATTGTCTGTGTGTGTGTGTATGTGTGTGTGTGTGTGTGTCTGTGTGTGTCTGTGTGTGTATGTATGTGTGTGTACATTTCCCTACCTAACTACTCTGTCAATTTTCAGTCTACAGACTCGAGATTCGGGTTTCGGAGAGAAATTTTTCTGTCAAGGGGTCAAAGTTCAACGATTTGACCTTTGAGAACTCTACCAAACTTCTCTGCCAATTTTGGGTCTAAACACTTGAAATTTTAAATGTAGGTTACTTGGACATAGGCCAAACTTTGTAATTCGATTTAAGCTCAAAACAATACATTTTAAGGAGTCAAAGCTGTGATCAAAGCTTAAAAAATTTGACTTCTGCGGTCTCTACCAAATTACTCAGCCAAATTCTGGTCTGAACATTTGAAATTTTACATAAAGGGTATTCAGAGATAGGACAAGCTTTTTAATCAGTTTGGGTCGAAAATTTGAGCTGACAAGGAGTCAAAGCTCAAAAGATTTAACCTTTGCGGTTTTTAGTAAACTACTTAGCCAATTTTTGGTCTAAACATTTGAAATTTATACATACCGGGTATTCAGACATGTGGTAAGCATTTTAATCAGTTTTGGAGCGAAAATTTGGTTGCCAAAAGGTCACAGTTGAAAGAGTTGACCTTTGCAGACTCTACCAAACTCCTCCGCCAATTTTGGGCCTAAACACTTGAAATTTTAGATGGGCATGGGTCAAACTTTTTATTTTGATTTGAGACAAAAAAACAATGAATGTTAAGGCGTTAAAATTGGGACCAAAGTTAAAAAAAATTATTTCTCTGGTCTCTACCAAATTACTCAGATAATTCTTGGTCTAAACATTTGAAATTTTACATAAAGGATATTCACACATCGGGCAAGTTATGAACAGTACATAGGGTCCGAACAAAGCTGGACTGAACTGCTAGCAGAAAATAAAATAAACCGAAAGCAAATAATTGATAAATAAATATAATATAAGATAATTAAAGAAGAAATAACCACGAAGTAATAAATGGTAAATATGAGAGGTGTTCCCAAAGTAATACCTCTTATTTTTTTTCCGCCCAAATGGATCAAACAGGATTGAAAATTTCTTTGTTACGATGAAGTGACTTATGCATTCATGACCTGAAAGTTTCATCGCTGTGTTGCACATATTAACGGTGTGAGACTCTAACAAAAGCAATCCTTGTCATGAATGCACGTTGGAAGCCAAGATGCATCATGAATTCCTGGCAATTGAGAATGGTGGTGACTATGTAGAAAAATTACTTATGTAGCGCAAAAGCTCGTTTTAATGGCACCACTTCCGTCTTCTTTGTTCTTCAACTTTTTAATTTAAAAAATAGGGGTTCCTCATATATGAGATATAAGTTACGACAAAAAGAAATAAATAAATGATAAATAAATGAAATATAAAGAAAATTAAATAAAAATAAAAAGAGAAGAAATAAATAAATAATGGATCAATTAAATATAACTAAATTAAAGGCGAAATACAAAAAAAAAAAAAAAGAAGAAACAAGACGGGAATGCAGGGTCCTCCTCTCGAGTGAAAAATTTGCTTTCACCATGACTAATGTTTGTGCAAAATTAAAAAAATTCCAAGGCGTGATTATTTAAAAGAGTGCGAATAAATGAACGGATGAATAATTTGGGGCAATTTTAACCATATAATGCCCCCTAGGGGAGGCAATCAGAGTTATCCCAGAAAATTCGTTCTGGCAAACGTTTACTTTCACCCTGACTAATGTTTATGAAAATTTTCCAAAATATCCAAGGAGTTGTTATCGAGAAAAGTGCTAAAAAACGAACGGACGAACGGTTTTTAAGCCATTTTTATCCCTATAATATATAAAGGTGAACTTAGCACCTTTGGATAACTGTAAACTTTGATACAACGTCTAGGACCACTCGGCCATATGTCACTAGGACATATGTCACTGAGTTCAATCCTAAACGAAGGCAGTAAAAAGTAACATTCAAAACAGAGAATCAGCAACTATGTCCCAGAGCCTAGCTGGAGTCCGAACACGGTACCCCCGTAATAATAATAAAGGGTTGGGTTCGAGACTCCTAACAAACGGTTCCCCAGTTTGATACAAAACACCTGATGAAGGCCGGAGAGCAAAACGGCCGAAACATTGTGACGATAACAACCAAGATGAGGAAGTCAGTCCGACAATCTCAATCAATGAAAACACCTCATCTCAAAAATACAGACAATTACTAGCACGTACAAATCCCTTCAACCTGTGTCCCACAATATACAGTAAAACTCCTTTAATTTGAACTTACTCTAAAGTTGGACTTCCTCTCATTTGGACTTCCTCTCATTTGGACTTCTTCTAAACCTGGACTTTCTCTAAACTTGACTGTCTCGTCATTGAAATTGTATGAGCATATTTGATGCGGAGTTGCAGTAAAACTGTTTACATGGTTTAGTCAGATATTGCGCAGAAATGTTAATATTGGTACTATGTAATTAATGTAGATTAGCTATTGATAATTAATTTATACACTAACTGTAATTTTTTTGTTCAGATTGCTATATTTAAAATAATGTAACACAACCCATCACAATGGCTTGCAACTCTAAAATCAGTGAATACATCTGGTCTAGAAAAAATTCTTGAAACCAAACGGTTACCGACCAACGACGCTGTTCTTAAATCACTTAATGCAAATGATGTTGAAATGTGGATGCAACAAGATGAGGAAACTACTGATAAATATCCTGAAGGTAGTAATAGTGATGAAAATAGCGACAGTTCCCATTCTCTTGACCCTAATGTAAATAAGCAAGAATACTCTGATGAAGCAATATCATGGGATGATGCAGAAAAGTCTATGGAGACGGTTATAAAATTTCTAGAAAAAAGTCCTTACTTTAGTGACAGTTATGTTTTGCAAGCAATGTCACTCCGAAGAGATATAATCATAAAGAAGCCACAGAACCAAGAAATTGTAGATTTTCGTGATCGCTTACGGAATACAATGGCAGCGCCCGAAAGCTCAATCGATGAAAATAGAAACTGCAATGAGACTCATTCAATGAATAACTAAAAAAACTGTATTTTATATAAATGTATGATTTCTGTAGATGATAACTTAGGTAATAAATACCTAACAAGTAAGAGTAGATTTAATTTATTTTCAATGTTTTTGTTCCTGGTAATAATATTTAACAATTCTTACTTGCAATATATCGTAAACTCAACTTAATATATACTTGAAGTATTATATAGCAATGAATTTCATTTACTATGTCTTAATTCTTAGAAAATTAAAGTTAACTGCACCACATTTTTTTTATCACGAAACTTGAACAGTATCCTCTAATTTAAACGAAGCGGATGTTCAAATTATATGAGTTATACTGCATATTAAAGATATGGAAATGATAGAATAACTGGGTGCCCGGCGTTCCCGGCTGTTTTGGAGGTGTGTGTTGAGCAAAAAAAAAAAAAAAAAAAGTGGTAGTAGGCAGGCAGACTCGAACCCATACTATGAAGGAGGAGAAGAATGTGAAAAGGAAAAAACGTGACGTCTTTGCTGTTGCGCCCATCTGCGGAGGCGCCGAATGTTTTAATTAAGGCTAGTCAATCGAAAAGAGATGATGACTTTCGAAAACATCGGCGAAAAAAAGCGACCCCCTCCCTTTAGAAAAGCGCCAAGTTGAGGATGAAGTAATTCATGTTTTTAGCCAATTTTTCGATATTTGTCGTCCGAATAGTCGAGCTTCAATATGATACCGATCTCATGAAAATCTGTCCCCTCTGTCGAAAGTTTTAGGCATACATACATAGATACATACATAGATACATACATTCATTATTCATTCATACATACATACATACATACATACATACATACATAATACGTACATTTAAACAGGCAGGTGTAATTTATATTATAGATTACAAAGAGAGGGAATGATTAAAACTTCAATGAAATATAAGGAAATCTCGTATGGAGATAATAAAATAAAGAATCTAATAACATTCCAAACTCTGTAGTAAACCAAATGAATTCCCTGTATCAATTCATCTGACCATTTCATAAGTGCATCTCCAACAACGAATCAAAAACATGTAGCCTGTGCATTGAAAATACAACTACAACTCACGACGTTTCAAATAACACCTAACCGATACAAACACATTTAAGACACAGCTATTGTCTAACCTATAGCAGAAAATGATTAGACAAAAATATCCAAACAAAAAATAATTGCGTGAAATTCCTACCTAATTTAAACAAAATTACACTTACCATAGACACAAGCGTGTTAAGTGTTTCCAGCAACTAACAACGAAGAGTGAACGAAATAAAAAAAGTAAAAAAATAAAGAATATTATTTGGTTGTGACCGTAAAACGTATGTCCGCATCAGCGGAAGCAGTCTCACCATTTTAAGCATCATACAAGCTGGTGGGTTCACTGCAGCCCTGTATTCATTATGAAGCTTGACTATTTCTTCTGCCTCGGATTTCGATACACCTACAAAGTATAAAATAATATATTCAATTTTAATTTTATTGGTTATATATACAACTATTCATATATATATATATATATATATATATATATATATATATATATATATATATATATATATATACTTGCATACTTGCATACTTATATATATATACATATATATATATATATATATGTATATATACATACATGCATACGTACACACACACACACACACACATATATATATATATATATATATATATATATATATATATATATATATATATATATATTGTATTTTGTGTACAGAAATTTGTTAGATGAGATAAGTTATTGGTACCGTCGGTTTCAAGCCCGATAATTAGGACCGTCTTAGATATCCATATCAAGCTCTCTCCAGCCAATACTCATCCCTCGATGAGACGAGATGAGCATTGGCTGAAGACAGCTTGATATGGATATCTAAAATGGTCCTAATTATCGGGCTTGAAACCGACGGTATCGATGACTTATCTCGTCTAACAACTTTCTGTACACAAATACAAAATATAAATACGCTCTTACTTTTCGGATTTTCCTTTTAATTGAGCGCTCTGCTGGATTTTTTTCAATATATATATATATATATATATATATATATATATATATATATATATATATATATTAACAAAGTTTTGGAGAGGTTGGTCGATGGAAAGCTTATTTATTCTCTGGAAAGTCTGGGCCTTTTTAGTAAACCATACTATTAATAAAATTCTAAATGTTTATTTATTTATATGTGTGTGTATATATACCAATAAAACTTTCGAACGGATGCACCGAATTGAAAATTTTTTTTTCTTAAAGGTGTAAGTCCCGAGATTGTCCTTATCCATATATGGTTCGTAACAAAAAACGCCGAGTCACACAAAAAGCCCGAAATAAGGGTTTTTGGGCCGTTTCGTGCAATTGTCAAAAAAGTTACCTGCCCATGTCAACGGAATTTAGCACTGTCTGTATACAGTCGCGGTAACATAGTTCGGCATACAGAGAGGATTGTGGCGCCATGGATAAAGAGTCTGACTACGGATCAGAATATTCCAGGTTCGAATCCTGACAAATTCGTAATAATTTTAACCATGAGTTTATCCAACGTTTACTCATTATCCTTACTCTTTAGTTCGGGTATTTTTTTTTCCAGTGATTTTGTTTTGTGCATTTGGAAATTTCCCATACTCCGAGTTCACAGGGTAAGCGTTGATGGTAAGACGATATTGAGTGTACTTAATGTTGAGTGTACTCGATTTTGTGTTTGACTTGGCATTGTGTATGCCGACATAGCGCAACCGCTAGTGTTCGTTGGTTTCATTCAACAGCTGATTTACTAACCATTGTAACTGAACAGACCTATCGGTTTATGAATATTTCAAGAGAGACTAGTGTCATCGCGCTTGATATTTCTAAGGCGTTCGGCATACATTTTGAGTATAGGTGATACAGTTCTTGATATTTTTAGGTCTTTTTTTCTTGATCCAAGCTTGCGAGTAACTTTGGGTGGTGCGTCTTCATTATTTTTTTTCTTATCAATGCCGGTGTTACTCAGGGCTCTATTTTATGCTTAACACTGTTTCTTCTCTATATAACTGATCTTCCAGCGAATCTCATTCAGAAAATTGGCATTTATGCTGATTTCACCATTCTTTATTCTAGTATTGATTCTTGCCCATCTTTCTCGGATCAGTTCAAATATGCGACTGATCAAAAGCTTTAGCTGGGTTCAGTTGTGGTTTGAGGTAAGACATTTTTTTTTTCTTTCGTTTAATCCTGTTAAGGCTCAGCTATTGTCCTTCAATCATAGACATGCCTATTTTCTTCCCGAAATTCTTATGGATAGCTCTGCTCTCGGTGAGAAATCGACTCTAAAACTTATTGGTTTTTTCTTTCTCATCAAATCTTTCATAGAGTTCAAATATTAAATCCAGTACTTTTTCTCTTTCTCGTAAAATCAATTCTCTGTCGCTCTAAACACTTTCTCACGCCCGAGACTATTCTCTATCTCTTCAAATCTATTATCAGACTATGTATGGAGTACTGTTGTCATATTTGGGCAGGTAAATCTCTGTCTCAGAGGATTATTTTCCGGTTGTGACGTCACCAACGTCTCTAACGTGATCGACTTCTCTGGAGTGCTCTTTCTCTTTTTATAATCTTTCTTTTATTGTGACGGCATTTTGAACATGTCTCGTATTTGCATATATATCGCCATACCCGCTCTCTTTCAACTGGAAAAAGTTGGATAGTGTGCGAGTGTAGAGATGAACGTTCTTTAGGCGGTTGCAGGTCGGTCAACAGCTATATTCAGGCGAAGATCGTCAATGTTGGAGCGTCCAATGGATAAAGACAGCAAAGAGCATGCGAGCGAACGAGAGAGAGAGAGAGAGAGGGAGAGAGAGAGAGAGAGAGGGGGAGAAAAAGAAAGATAAGTAATGTCTTTCTCGTTGCTTCCTGGGTTCCTTCTGCTCACTGGCCATGATTCCCAAAGAGACAGAAGTTATCCAAGGGACAAATAAAATTAATACGCCCTGCAAGATGATTGATCAGTGAGTAGCCAAGTCGTCCAGCATGGGAATTTATCAGCGAAAGATAATAATTATTTACGACTCTTACAAATTTGCGACGTCTAGTAGCAGGGGTTCATCGTCATTAATTCTCTCCTGAGACTTAATTATCTGTGTTGTTATATTTGGTGCTGGAATTGAACGCTGTATGAAATAAGCGAACACATTAAAAAAAAAATTAAAATAAGAATTTAAGTTAGCATTGAAGAAGCATTTTAAAAACCCGAAACGTTGAGCTGGAACGACCTGTCCTTCGTCGATCAAGATCGTACATCCATACTTCTCCGGACCGAGTCCTGATTTCAACTTTTCGGAACGTAGTCTCGATCCCAACTGAATTATAAATATTCCCTCGTAGTGGAAAGAGATAGATAGATAGAGAGAGAGAGAGAGAGAGAGAGAGAGAGAGAGAGAGAGAGAGAGAGAGAGAGAGAGAAATAGAAAAAGAGGGAGAGATAGATAGTTACAAATTAAATTCTGGGCAGGATCTGCTAAAAACAGCCTATTCTGCCTTGACAGAGTACAAAATAGACTTCGTGGCTTAGTGTGGATGCCCTCTTCTCTTACCTACAACCTCTCTCCCACAGAAGAGACGTTTTGTTTTATCATTATTTCCATGGAAAGTGCTCGTCTGAGCTCCAATCTCTGACCCCCCTCACCAATATTTCACAAAATCGCCCGTCTAGCTGAAACCATTGTCAGTAATTTTCCCCACTCCTTATCTGTGCCTAAATCAAAACGTAGATTCCATGGACAATGCCTCTTTCTTAGAAGTGCACACCTGTGGAACTCTCTTCCGTTAGCCCGTTTCCCACCTGACTACAACTTGGATGTCTTCAAGTCCAACATAAACAAATTCCGGAGGAATCGCCCCCTTAAGTAAGACACTTTATCAAATCTCCAATACTAACGATTACTACGATAATATCCCATTGATTACTGTACACGCAATAACCTTTCTCCCCGAGTGGCTTCCGGGCCTTGATAAGTGATAACTTCCATGTAAAAAAAAAAACAAAACAAATCAAACCCCCCCAAAAAACAAACAAACAAATAAACTGAGTTATTATTATTTAGTTTCTAATAATCTGTTTACGTGATTCAATACTTAGACAATCTGTGCACTCGAGTTCATAATATAAACCTATAAGGTATCATAATATAAACATATATAATAATATAAACTTATGATAATATAAACATATCAACTCCATGTTAATCTGCTCTGATTGACTATATGCTCTGAAGTCGCCACATTTTGCAATCCTACTTGTATCGATAGGTGTAAGTCTTTTAAATACGGGAAACTGTAGCAAGCTCCACGAGCACCCTTATCATTGCGCTACAATAAAACCCAACGAAATCTGTACTCCAGCTTTTATTTAAATTATTCATTCCAACTTCGTTTTGATACTACCCGGTCAGGCTATTTGAAAATACTGACTTCCTGCTCATAAAATCATCAAACGTTCATAAAACAAAAATACAATTTTCACCTACAAAGCAATCTACCAACTACCAGTAATAAATATTTGAAGATATAAGGACCTTGAAGCATAAAACAGTTTTTTTTCCAAAAAAGACGGGATTCGGTATTAAATAATGGTTGATGTGCCGTAAAGCAAAACAACCAAACTAAACACCACAAATAAATATTTTGAATATAAAAATATATAAATATTTTGAATATAAAAATATATAAATATTTTGAAGATAAAAATATATAAATATTTTGAATATAAAAATATATAAATATTTTGAATATACAAATATATAAATATTTTGAAGATAAAAATATATAAATATTTTGAATATAAAAATATATAAATATTTTGATTAGAAAAATATATAAATATTTTGAATATACAAATATATAAATATTTTGAATATAAAAATATATAAATATTTTGAATATACAAATCTATAAATATTTCGAATATAAAAATATATAAATATTTTGAATATAAAAATATATAAATATTTTTAATATACAGATATATAAATATTTTGAATATACAAATATATAAATATTTTGAAGATTAAAATATATAAATATTTTGAATATACAAATACATACATATTTTGAATATACAAAAAACTTAAAGAATAAAAACTTTTTTCTGAAATTTCTGGGTTCATCATTTAATAATATGAAAGGTTTGATACGCCGCACAATAAAATAAACCCACATTATTCGAACTTTGATTTTTTTTTTACCGGTATTTCGTTGTTTTAGGTATTCACCGGCCAACGCAAAGTGCCTATGCTAGTTTTAAGATAAAAAAATAAGTTCCAGAATTCGTTCCTGGAATGAACAAAATGAAAACTTACCACCAGAGACATAATCAGAAGATCGTGAAATGCAAGCCGTGTGGCCCTTAATTCCTTTATACTTTATTGGACAATCTCCATTCTGAAAAAAAAAAAGAAAAAAAAACGTAATAGAAATGTGTTATTGTAAGCAAAAATTAAACCTGACATTTCCGTCATTTTCTATTGAATGGAACAAATTAAAAGTTCTTAGAAATGTTTATGTTTATTTTAATTGATTTTTCTACAATCTTAAAAAAGCTTTTTTGACATGTCGTCGTCGTCGTCGTGTTGACATGTCGTCGTCGTCGTCGTCGTCGTCGTCAGCGTGTTGGGGCAGCATTGCGCGTTGGACAACATAAATTACTGAAAATAGATATCGAGTTTATTTCTGTACAACCGTAGACTTTATTTAAACAAGGAAACAATATTTATACATTTTTTTTATACAGACAATAACTTTTTGGTGAAAAATGTATAAGACCATGTATGTGGGCATATGTGTGTGTGTTTGTTTATCTCTGTGATCATGTGTGGACTGAAAATAACACATTTTTGTTTAATGTGGACTGAAAATAACACATTTTGTTTAATGTGGACTGAAAATAACACATTTTGTTTAATGTGGTTACAGAGTTAATTCAGGGATTGTAGAGTTCGTTTGTTCATAATTCGTTTAATTACAGAGTTGCTTTGTGCGTGTAACCAAACTCTGAACGCGTGAAACACGACTGTCCTGTTGCGTGTCACGAAGGAAGTAGAGAGAGAGAGAGAGAGAGAGAGAGCGAGAGAGAGAGAGAGAGAGAATGAGAGAGGGAAGAGGAAGTTTATATCGCAACCTTTGGACTGAAACATGCAACTGCTGGAATAAGGAGCGATAACCGTATATTTCTCAAATTAAAAGTGGTGTGCATTGTGTTCGTGTGTTCACTATGCGAAAAACTAGACTAGTTTTTGAACTAATCTCTCTTTACAAGTGTTTTTTCACCGCATATAACAATAAAGGCTTCAAAGCAATCACTTGTTAGTGCTTTATTATCAATTCATTTTGTATGAATCAAATGAGTATTGTTGGCATTCATTTACCCGATATCTTTCTAGTAAATAATATTTCTAGAAATACATCAGATACTTACAGGAAAGACTACGTTAAAGTTTCCTAAGTGAAAGTGTTTCTGTGGAATGAACTGGATTCGAACTTGGTACACCCAGGTTGTCAGTACGTATCGCTAACCAGTTAGCTCCTGTAACCGTCCTTGCATTTGCAGATCGTTGTTTTGCAAGGCTACTAACTTTTTCATTTTTTTCTTTGTTTGGTCATGCGTCGTGAATACCACCAACAGGACTTCCCATAACACCAAAGCCAGCCTGATCGCTACCATCCGCCGAGTATTCGCCTAGCTCCTGCCGGCGCTTGTGGAAAAGTCATGCATAAATGTCAGCTGTACCAGATAAACAAGTTACCTGAATTGATTTTTTCAATAAAAAGTTTAAAATAAAACTGTAGTGTTGTCTTTTTAGGACGACAACTTCATCGTTCCATCATGTATTTAAAAATATATATAAAAATGGATACTAATGAATTGGCGCTCGTTTTATAAAGAAATCTGCAAATTAGTTACCCTTTATGTAGTCGCTCGCATATCTATGATAGAGTATATTAAGTTGTTTTAATTTTATATAAAAAAAAGTAAGTATTTAATATATATATATATATATATATATATATATATATATATATCTGCAACATTTCGACATTTCGATTTGAATACTCTCTCTCTCTCTCTCTCTCTCTCTCTCTCTCTCTCTCTCTGACTGTTTACTCTTAATGCACTCCGTGTTAATTGCTGGTGGCCTGGAGCAAAAGATGCTAACCTTTGAAATCAAATGTGGCTTTTCACTAGGTTCGAATATCTCTTCGATATAACTGATGGTTGCATAAGTGTTTGTAAGTATAAACTAATTTTTTATATTCGTTTAAATATATATATATATATAATATTTTCTTAATAAACAATAATAATAGCAATCTTTTATATAATATTCAATAAAGATAATAATTTTTTATACTTTTAAAATTTTACACACACACACACGTATATATATATATATATATATATATATATATATATATATATATAATTATTTTTTTACTATAATAATTAAATTAAAATAATTAAATACCTATTTGTGATGGGGCAATTCGAATATTTTTCCCGACTACGATACAATTAACAGTTCCGATTTCTTTTGAAACCTGTAAATATTAAGCCATAGAGTTATATTTTTCGTTAACTTAAATTTTAAGATTACGGTAAAAACCCATTTAATATGTGCATATATTTTCACGAATGTAAAAATGATGACTGTTGGGATGTATTAATTTTAGTTTTAATCAATAAACATGTATCATTTCATCATTAGTATCAATAATGGAAAATTACATTTTAAACAAACAAACAAACAAACAAACAAACAAAACGCATAAAAAGAACTATTCTCGGCATCGAAAAATATGCACAAGTTTTTTTCTGATTCTGCTACCAATTCCGATACCGCTCAATATTCTGATTATTTCGATTCTTTCGATTCCCGATTCCGATTCCGATTAATCGTTTTAACACACACACACACACACACACACACACACACACACACACACACATATATATATATATATATATATATATATATATATATATATAATTCTAAATAGATACTTAATGTTTTTCCAAGCGGTGAGTTAAAATACCTGATATAGTATTCAGGCGCGAGGTTGCTCAACTCAGCAAAATAGACTCGTTTGCGGATTATCCATCTAGGAGAATAAAATTCTAATGTAAAATATTCATTTACCACATCATTGTAATTGTCATGGCTTGTCACTTAAACCAGGCTCTGTATAAGCTGTGTGTGCTGTGCATATCGTACAAGCTTAAAATACAGCCACCTGCATATAGACTCACATAGATGGAGAATAGAATGAATATATTACCAGCAGACATGACACTCTCGCTTCCCCGTTTTGTCCTTTAATCCTCCAATTTCGTGAGCCATGATTCCGATAAAACTTGCAAGGATTGCTTTCTCCTGGATCAGCCATTGTTTTATTGTGACCAGTATTCACTTATGCTTTTGGGTATATTATTTTTTTTTATTTCTTTGCATTCTTTGTTGTCCTGTAACTAATAAGGGAGCAAGAGATAAGGGTTTCATGTGAACTGACGTATTCCGAACCTTCAAATAACTTTCAAAGAGCATGCCATTTTTTTTTTTACAAAAGAGTCACCACGTATCAAGGCCCAGAGGCCACTCGAGCATAAGGGTTAATGAGTGTACAGTGGTCAAAGGGAACATGTCGTAATAATCGTTAGTCGTAGAAATTTTGGTAAATCAAATTACTTATTGATAGTGATTTTAGCTAGAGGAATGTTTTTCGTGAAAGTCAGGGCAGGAGGGTCCATAGATTGGAGCGCGGAGGAGCACTTGCCATGAAAATAACGATAAAGCAGAGACGGTCAAGCAACATCTCTTCTGTGCAAAAGAGGTTGCAGGTAAGAGAAAAGAGTATCACTAATTAGACTACAAAGTCTATTTTGAACTCTTTCAGAGCATGATAAACTGATTCTAGCAGCTTCTGTCCAGATGGTGTAACAGTACTTTATATTTGGACGTACTTGACTCTCATGCAGGTAGAGAATTGCATCAGCAGTGAGATATCTTCTGGAGAGGTAGAACGATCTCACCATTTTCCCAGAAGCCTTGGCAACGGATTTGATGTACGTGTTCCATCTTAGATCAGGAGTAAAGGTCAGACCTAGACGCAAAAACATGGAGTCAAAACACGGAGCCTCTCCAAGACGAGAGCCATTCATTTCGATTGATGTCAGACGGGGATCAGAACGTTGATGATGTAAAATAGAAGCTTGGTTTTAGATTCAGTAACAATAACTAGCCACAGCTTTCCCCATTGCACGTGATCAAGATCAGAGGAGAGAGAATGGAAGAGAACTTGGTCGTTAACAGCCTTTGTAGTGTGGCCATAGACGGTAATGTCGTCAGCATAAATATCTACAAATGATCTTAGGATGTGATTTAAGAGATCATTTATGTAGATCAGAAAGAGAGTTAGGCCTAGAATGGACCCTTCAGGAACTCCAGCATTAATAATTAATTCTGATTTCTGGCTATCAACCACTTCTTTTATGAATTTATCAGAGAAATGGTTTAATAATTGAAAATGGCATTTCCAGCTATACCATAGCTGGAGATTTTGCAGAGTAGACTTTTATGCCATACCCTATCAAAGGCTTTGATATGTCAAGGGCAATTGCATATCAGTATGTATATAATTCCGGACTTACTGTATTGCTATTTGATCAATGGAATCTCACCTTACAGCAATTTTTAGTGGGGCCGTTCCATGCTATATTAGTGGAAATTGCTACGACTTTTCTTTATTCAATAGTTTTTCCCTGACAACAACGCTAACAGAGCTTACTTTAATTGGACTATTTGTTAATGCATATAGACATGTATGTTGAGCAACATGTTCGTATAATGAATTAAATAAATTGTATAATTCTATCTAACACAAATTATAAGTGTTGAGATTGCTTGTGCCCTGTTGAATGAGGTACGTCTCTGATCTTGTGTAGTTCTAGGCAGTCCAACTTCGCAGGCTCCATTTCAGAAAGTATTAGTCTATTTGGAATCGTCTAAGGCGAATACAGACGAGGCTGTACAGGCATTTTTTCAAGCCAGTGCACTTATTCTGAGTGTTGACATTTCAACCCTCATTTTCCGACGTTTATGTCACATCATCGCTGTGGAAGGAAGGTGAATAACCTCTTTTAGACACAATACAATGGTAACCAACTTCGTAATCTCTGAGTTTCAATATCTTTATCGACATCTTCCACATTTATCAGCACCATTATGACCATTAGCACTATTAGAAAGTTCAAAAAATAAATATAAACGTAAAACCAGAATCTAAACTACTATCCTCCACCCCATACCAGGGAGCTCCGTTTGCCAACATTAAGCGTTTTGTTCCAAACTTCCGGAGGTTGGAGTCCATTTACAGGAGAATAAACCTTACTCGCGTTCTCATACGTAGCCGGCATTATACAATATATTGATAATACTCAAAATTTCAGCTTATTCCAACATAACCTGTAACTGAAACAATTGTAAATCATAATTAAAATTCTCATCATCCGCAAAAAAATTGATCTTTTTCAATATTGCTTGTCTTCTATGGTAACGAGGGAAACAAGATACACACGAACTGACGAAACTTATCAAACAAAGCTAACAATTTTGTATACAAAAAACATAAAAAATTGGAAATAATCCAATACTTACACATAAAGCAACCAAGGAAATAATCAAAATTCCTGCAAAGACAAAAAAAAAAAAAACATAGAGTAAAAGATAAATAACTTTAAATTAAGCCAAAGAAAGTACACATATTAAACAATTCACAATAATGACACACACACACACACACACACACACACACACACACACACACACACACACACACACACACACACATATATATATATATATATATATATATATATATATATATATATATATATACTAGCAAAAGTACCTGTAGTTGACTGGGTTCAAAAACAGCCTACAGAAAATGGACTCTGATTTATGATAGGTTATGAAAAGGAAGGGTTGTAAAGAGATAGCTTCGAATTTGGGGGCATCAAAACCAAAGCAAAATATGATGAAAGTAAAAATAAAATAGATAAACCCCATAATTTATTATACCATACCTGTTCACACTGAAACACTTATCTCAATATTCTGTGGATCTATATTTAAAAAAAAAACCTTGTTAAACTTTGTGGCATAATATAATTTTATTATACCATATTTCTTCAAACTGAAACATAATTATCAAAGTATACTAACGCTGATAGATATGAAAAGTCTTTATTAAAGTTTGTGCCTATTTCCACAATTTTATTATACCATCCTTATTTAAGTTAAAACATACTTATCAAAGTATTATTATGTACATCTATATCAAAAACATTTGTAAACGTTTTTTGTTCATTTTTAAATTTTTTATTTCCATACTTTGTGGACCAGGCGCGAACGCAGACCCCACAATTTTAATGAACCACTGTTCTGCCAGATGAAACATACCCATTTCTGTGTCCCGATACATCTTTTACCATTATATGTAATCAGTTTTTTTTAATAGTCAACCATATAGGAGCCTATTCGTGACCACACACACACACACACACACACACACACACACACACACACACACACACACACACACACACACATTCAGCTTTATATTATAAATATATAGGTGCGTATACATGCAAGAGAAAAAATATCAGCTGTAGATCTCTAAACAAACCAGGTTACCTCTGCCTAAGCGAAAAGTTTGGGATAATTACATTTACTGCCATAGAAAATCTTCTTAATAAAAAGACATGAAACATCGATTAGTTGTAAGAATAGTATGTAACACCTCTTAGTAAATTATTTAACCCTTTGAATATATAGTAATTCTATTAAGACTAGTTAATGATAACTGTAAAAATGTAATCTAATCTCCTGTATTTGATAAAAGCATTCATTTATTAGTGTATTTGTTTTTATATGTTTATTTTTATATATACTAGCGGGGGTACCCGGCGTTGCCCGGGTGTTGTGAGGTGTGTGTGGGGGTGAGTGTGAGGGTGAGGGTGTAAATCAAAACAATAATATAAGGAAAATAAAGAATAAGCGAACGAAATAACTATAGTTAAATCTTAAAACTTCTTTTAAAAATCGGAAAAAAACAATGAACGTGATGAGAAATAAGCAATAAACGAACGAAAAAAAAAATGGCATAAATAACTCTGTTTAAATGTTAAAACTTAAAAAAATCGAAAAAACAAAAACAAACAAAAAACAGCGAACGTGATGAAAAAATAAATAGGCAACATAAAAAATTAACGAACGAAAAAAATGGCACAAATAACCGTGTTTAAATATTAAAATTTTAAAAATCGAAAATATATATCGGCGCCAACGTGCTGTCGCTATAACCACCACTTTCCGATCGCGTGAGCAAAGTAAGTTCGTTTTTTTTTTTGTCTATTTAAACTAATTCAAGAAAGAACGTTTTTCGCGCATGTGTGTTTGGCTAAATTGTCATAAAAGAATGATTTTTTTCTACCCTCCATCATCGCGGACGCCTATTTTCTATAGGAAATAATTGGCCGTTTTTTTTTCTACTATTCACATATTATTCGCCCATTATTTGCGTGAGAAATGCTTCACAAACCTAAGCGATATCAAGAACGCCTTCAGCTACTTGATCGCCACCAAAACCCAAGATTTTTACGTTACTGGCATAAATGCACTCGTTTTGCGTTGGCAAAAGCATGTTGATTCTGAGGGTGCTTATTTCGATCAACCAATTTTAGTTTGAGCCGATTATGTTCACCTGAATTTAAAAGTTGAAAACAGCAAAAACTTCCTTCTCAACCTGATACATATGCACACACGAAAGATAAACAGTTATAGAAAAATAGTGCGCGCACATTACTCGCCGCGTTGCATCTATATATGATAAAATTCAGAATAGCTGTTCATTATTTTATCAGACACTATAATCCCCTTTCTTGCCATTTCTCTTTTTCTCTCTCTCCCCTTATCTCTCTTTCTCTGTATATATATAAGCCTGGCGAATCCTAGAGTGGATGAAACGCAGAATATTCAGTGTAGCTTAATCGCCATATATATTTTATAAATTACTATATATATATATATATATATATATATATATATATATATATATATATATATATATATGTGTGTGTGTGTGTGTGTGTGTGTGTGTGTGTGTGTGTGTGTAGATCTTTATAAGTTTAGTGGAAGAGAACTCCGGAAGAATGTGCGATTATTAAGTAAAAAAAAATTAAAAAATTAAAAAAACGAAAACGAAAAAGTGTATCTCTACATTAATAACGGAGCCGCAGGAATTCCCCTCTGAACCAAAGTATCGTAGGTTTGAAACAACAGATGCCACATACAAATTCAATACAGCTAGGCTTTTAGCCACTATCTTATGTAAAACATTATTTGATTTTTTGAAAAACATTATTTGACATGGACATGCAAAAATCACAGTTGCTCTCTCTCTCTCTCTCTCTCTCTCTCTCTCTCTCTATATATATATATATATATATATATATATAATTTTTATTTACAGAAAGTTTACATGAAATAAGTCATCGGTACCGTCCGTTTCAAACATGTTAAGGGGGAACCATTTTAGATACCCATACAAAACTCTCTTCAACAAATACTCATCTGTTTTATAACCGAAATAGGAATCATATATCAACTGAACTGTCCCCCTCCAATATTAGAAATGTCCCCGTGGACAACATAAAAATTATACAACATGAAAATAATATTAAAAGTTAAAAATTCTTGAAGCGTCATATATATTAGAACCCTTCAACCCACTATAAATGATATCGCATTCGAGAAAAGCAGCAACGTTCTAAAATGTCTTGCGTAGTTCGTATTGGACGGACTTTATTAACGGTGTCCACGAACTTGCTGACTTTAACACTTGAATTTTAATCGACCTATATTTTTAATCGACTTTTCAACGACTCATCACACTTTACTGTATATTTTAGTTTTCACTTTTAATTCTCATTTTCGCTCCTTCAAACTTTTACTTCAACACCTGATGATGATTCGTGGACGAACCAAAAGCGGTCGTGACAGCAACAACTATGAAACTTTTATTAATATTTTTGCTTTTGAAACAAAAAATATTACACGGAAAATCGAAAAATTAAAAAAAAATGAATCATAAAGCTAAGTGTCTCCGTTGCATTTAATAATATTTGCTTGAATGAATATATATATATATATATATATATATATATATATATATATGATTACTTCATTTAATCACATAAATTAATATACGAAAGTATTATTTCATGCGTAACTTTAAGTATTTACTTCAACGGTGCTCAATACATAGGTAGAGCTAGGTAGTAAGTTAAACTACATATAGCGATTAAGCTACACAGAATATTCCGCGTTTCATCCACGCTAGCATTCGTCAGGCTTTGTGTGTGCTAAAAATACACACACAAAGGAAGAGGTGAACCAAAGGT
This sequence comes from Euprymna scolopes, assembly GCF_053919585.1. NCBI lineage: Eukaryota > Metazoa > Mollusca > Cephalopoda > Sepiida > Sepiolidae > Euprymna > Euprymna scolopes. The sequence continues at coordinate 50,819,781 of NC_136517.1, forward strand.
CAACTGAGCCTTTGTCCTGTAAGTGCCTGCTCATTGGCTGATTAGGAAGGTAACGATGGAAACTAGGAATCTGATTGGCTAACTAAAAACTCAATAGAATGTGTGTATATAAAAACGCGAGACATCCACAACTCTTCGGATAAGCCTGACGAATCCTAGCGAGGATGAAACGAGGAATATTCTATATAGCTTAATTGCCATATATATTTTTATAACTTACTATATATATATATATATATATATATATATATATATATATATATATCGAGGAGAGACTACAACTTGCTGCTATGGTTTCAAATGATCTGAAATAATAGTAAGGAGAAATTGGATTACAAATATTTCTTATATGTTCTCCTCTCTTTTGGAAATAAGGTACGATTATGAATATCTCCAGTATCAAATAATCCTTATATACTGTGAAATTTAATTTATGTATGAAAACCAAATATGAGAAATATTTGGAATCAAGTCTTTCTCTGCTGTTATTTCAGATCATTTAAAAGTGTTGTGGTGGCACACATTCATTTGCATATGTGGATAGTAATTACACATAAATAGGAAGACTCAGTTAGTCTGAGGGTGTGTTCACCAGAAGCCACCGAAAATCGCCGAGAGCAGATATGTTTCTCCAGCAAAGACTCTCTTATTTGACACCATTATGTAAATATCCTGTAAATATACCTTTTCCTAATACACTTCTTATTTGATCTACCTTTGTTTGTTGAGTCGTCATTTGTATTGCTTTCTACGTTACTTGTTCCAACCTGCAAACTTAACAAAAAAACTATAGCAGCAAGATTTAGTTTTCCCTCCATCAAAGGTTTTAGGGAGATATCAGATGTTTTGTAATTCATATACAAAACTAGAAAAACAAATGACTATGTTTGAAACATTTTATGGCTGTAAAAAAGTGCGAAAAATAGGCTCTGAATAATGGATGATCCTCTTAATGCGCAACCATATGGGCAAATGTCACATAGCCTGCTACACAATTCAGGCCATTATCTTTCCAACGAGCCTTTATTTGTTAAATTCTGATTAATATTCGCAGAGATTTGGGACTTATAAAATTGTCATAAAACGTGGTATATATATAATATATATATATATATATATATATATATATATATATATATATATATATATATATATATATATATACTGATAGTCAAACTAAATATTGAAATCCTCATATCTTTGGTTTTATGGGTCGAAACTATATAAAAATCTGCAGACTTTTGAAGATTATAATACTAATCTATGGTTAAAATTTTATGACGATTGGTATAAATGAGCCTATTTTTTCAAACCAATAGATATGCCCAAATTTGCCTACATTTGTATATATAGAAAGTGTCATGCAGGCCAGCTCCAGTTTTGCTGCTTCGGTTGTCTTCCCTATGGCCTTGCCAGGACACTAATAATACTTTATAGTAAATACATCTCCTGTTTATTAAACTAAACACGCGTAAGTAATAGCACTAATACAAATAAGTAGGCACGTGCAATTTTACGGTTAAAACTGATAAGGCCTACCGTTTTAAAAGTTTTTTTAAAAATAAGTTTCCGATTAATTTTTAACTGTGTTTGAAATACTATAGAAACGTTGATCTCTAAAAGGAAATAATGTACTTTTGCCTGTGAAAAACAAAAAAGGTATAATGAAAAGTGTTTTCACGATGACTACGAAAACTCGTAAATTCAGCTAAATTTGAGAGTTAAATTAATTAATTGTAAGATTACTTTGAAAGAAAATTTTTTAGTTTTCTGGAACTATTTAAAAAATAATTCATAAAGTCTTAAGATACAGAATAAAAATACATCTTGTTTTTATAAAAAGAAAATATTTAATTATCTCCCAAAAGCGAGTTTAGTAGCAGAAACCGACCTTCATCGACCAAAACAAATCACAAGACGACGGGAAGAGTTTTATGGAAGCCTAAATTGTCATAAATTAAATTTTATTTTTAAATGTATAGAGAACTTGAAACGTACTATGATTTCTGTATTTTTGAAGATTGTAAAAAATATTCATTAATTCATGTAATTCTGTCTTGTAATGAAAAGGAAATATATTTTAATTAAACTATTTTTCAAAGTATACAATTAAGAATTTATTTTTATATATGTAAAGATTGATATTTAAGTTGGTATTAGTCTGAAGTTGAGGGGCCTTATAAACAATGGCCATCAGTATTATTGGTTAAAATTTCTCAAATTCAGTAATGTTCTAAAAATATTGATGAAATCTGTTTTATCCACGCTTTTCATGACAATATATATATATATATATATATATATATATATATATATATATATATATATATATATATACATATGTGTGTGTGTGTGTGTGTGTGTTTTCATTACAATATATATATATATATATATATATATATATATATATATATATATATATATATATAATTACATTTGAAATTTCCACGAGAATTGGATAATGTCGCTAAATAGGGTTTGCGGGTTGTATGAGAAAAAGTCATTGAAAATGTTTCTTATTTTAAAAATTATTACATGAAAAGTCATTTCGCGTAAAAAGTTAATTATTTATTTTACCCATCGAATCTTGATATATATATATATATATATATATATGTGTGTGTGTGTGTGTGTGTGTGTGTATATAGATAGATGTGTGTGTGTGTATATATATATATATATATATATATATATATATATATATATATATATATATATATATATATATATATATTCATGATACGACGGTTCCGGACAATTACCAATACAATTCCGATACAATTATCGATTCTGACTTTTTTTTAATTTGTAAAAGATTTGTTGCTTATTTTGCATTTTCAAATTGCCGTAAGCTCCGTGAATGTTCGCATATATTTTTTCAAACATCAAATATACACTTGAGAAAGATGTACTCGTACAATATATTTTTCTCCCCCCCCCCCGAGTACATCTTTCTAAATATATATTTTAAAATATATTTTCTCATAACTGACTGAAAATTGTCAGACAACTAAGAATTATTTTGAATTTGAAAACAAACCCGTTGTATTATTTCCTCTTTGGTGTACAAAATCCTATTTGAATAATTTCATAAATAATTGAAAACAGTTGACGACTGGTATGCAAAATAAGGAGACGGTGTAGAAATACAATACTAAACAAAGCCTTTTGTCATGTGATGATTTTAGCACATCCTTCTTAACATGAGAAGGACGGACTGGGAGTGGGGAGTTTTATTAACTTATCTGTGCCGCCTTTGTTAGAATTTAGTGTGGGAGCGTTATTTCTTATATAAATTTAACGTAAGTTGATCATCATTTCAAGGTCATTCTATTCTGTTAGGTATGTTCACTAAAATTTTTACCAGTAACCCTAAGTTCGATTTGCTAGGTTATCCGCCCCCTTAAGTAATCCAATTTACCAAATTTCCACAACTAACGATTACTACGATATTGTCCCATTGACTACTGTACACTCAATAACCCTTATCCTTGAGTGGCCTCCGGGCCTTGATAGTAGTGACTCCGATGCAAAAAATAAAAAATATGCGTAAATGTTATGCGTACACGTGCCTCTATCTCTTTCTCTCTCTCTCTCTCTCTCTCTCTCTCTCTCTCTCTCTCTCTCTCTCTATATATATATATATATATATATATATATATATATATTACGTAAGCATGAAACGCTAGTGTCCGTAGGTATGAAGAATAATTATTATTTTATTAGAATTATCAAGCCCATTTAAGAATTCTTAAGTGTGGGTACTATCTACGGAATTATAAACAGGGAAGTCAACTAGCATTTATGCAATGTTCACGGCTTCAGCTCTTGCGAACACTCTAGATTGTCATTGTATTCGCCTGAATTCGACATTTAATAGTTCATAATTCCCTGCATTTCCATGGCAATTGTTTAGTGACCCTGAGGTAGAGGGTTAACAAATGGAGCAAAAGGTAGCTTCATGACTCAGGTCGAATCATATATATATATATATATATATATATATATATATATATATATATATATATATATATATATATATATATATATATAATGGTTGTATTGATTGGTTTCCAAACCACACCCAAGTATCTTATAAAACTAATGTGATTTTGACTCACGTTTCAATATCGATTCTTTTTTTGGTTTGATGAAGTATCATCCTTGAATTGGGATTTCACTGAAACATGTATGCACATATGTAACCAATAATGTTTGTATAAAGACACACACACACACACACACACACACACACACACACACACATTGCCTAACATTTTCTTTTATTTAATATAATATTCTAAAATTAAACTCTGCACTAGTCTATTTTTTTTTTTTGCGGAGTTCTTTGTTTATATCCATCCCCGCAAACTAACTGTATCAATCTGTGTAGTATTATTTGTGTAAATCATAGCATCACCAGAAAAGCCGCTTAATACATAACATAATATGTACTGTCGGAAATATCTTTTACTTTTATACACTCCACTGAGACCTAGATGACTGCTGTGATAGGGGCAGGATTTATAACAAAGGCAATAATGAATGAAGGAAACTAATAAAAATCCATAAAATAATCTACATTTACAAAACAACTGGACTAAAAAAAAAAATCGCATTTAGCATAAGTATTAATATATTTAAAGTTTTCGGCAATTAATAAAGCGTAAAATAAAGAACTAAAACGGGACTAAATAATTCCTCTTAGAATAGAATTATCTGAGTTAGCTCCCTTATATTTCAAATCAAGTTATCCCCCTTAGACTTATTTTGACCGATCTGCTTGGATAACTGACTGTATATTTATCTGTAAAGTTGAGTTTTTTTTCTCGCTTTGATATTCATATTTATTTATATAGTTTATTTATTATTTTATTTATTATATAATATATTTATTATTTTATTTATTATATAGTTTATTTTCACAAAAAAATTACAATGAAAATTTTGAAAAAGAAATTAAAAAAAAGATAAAAGCAAAATTTGATGAAGAACAAACTTAGGCACAAGCCACAAGGCCCTATGAGAAATTGTGCAGGGAGAGGGTACAGGGTCTTTATGACTCAAGTACATTTATTTGGACTATGATGTATTACCCTTGACGGGCAACATTTACCACAATACCACATTCACTCTATGGAAAACTAACTAATACAACCTCAGCGTTTGAAAAGAAACATATATGAAATTTAGGAATATCTGTGTGTGTGTGTGTGTGTGTGTGTTTGTGTGTGTGTGTTTGTGTGTGCATTTTTTTAAATAACTGCGTGAGTGTGTGTGTGTGTAGAAAAGTTCAATTCATTGGGAAAAAAATAAAATTCTGAATTTGGCGAAAAAGAAAGTTTGTGGGGGTGGAAGGACTAGAAAAAATGTTCATGGTGAAAAATAAAATTGCCTAGTGCCTTGTTAGTATGGACCCTCCCTGTGCTAATCTAGGTAGTTAGATCACCTACTGTTTTCTGTGAAGCCGAAAACAAGCGGGGATATCTCTACTGGGGATTAGGGGGAAATCATCTCAGGTGTGGGGAAGGAGAGATAAAACAACAAAGGGGTGGGGGGTGTTGGAAGGCGACATCCAAGTAAGAGGTGACCGAGAGTGGAAAAACCAGAAAAAGGTAGTGCAAGGGTAGGGTAAACTCGGAAGTTCTCTAATGCCAAAGAAAAAAAAAAAAAAAAAAAAAAAAACAGGAACAGAATCTCATTTGTACTACCAGTCAAGTCTTTTTAACTTGCTAAACTTTGCCTAGCGAGATGGGTTCTATAGGACGCAGTAACGCGTGTTCCATGCTTTACGGTGGTAACACGAATTCAAACTTGGCGCCTCGACGGATGCATAAGCTAGTGTCATGCACCCACCTGTTGTCAAAGGCCACTGGAGGCAACCTCTTCCAATCGCATCTGCTCTTCACTTTAAGCAAATGTTTAAAGTAAACGATCAGATCCCGATCCGGAACAGATATCCCTTTGTAGACTTGCTTGAGGCGTATGATCCAGATCACCATTCTCGCTACTGCTAGCATCGCCAGAAAAACCATTCTTTTCTTCCTGGGCAGCGGCGGATCTATGTTCTCCATAAAATACGACTGGTCGAGTTCAAGCGGGCGCTTGGCATCGATGCGAACCGCTACTTCGTTGACGTACCCTAAGAAGGTCTGAAGTCGGCTGCAACGAAAAAATGCGATTCGACCTCTGATATTTAAAGTCGACTCTTTTTACTTAAAGATGATTGCAGCGAACTTCTTAATATACTTAGTCATGGATATGCAATCGACTACATGAAGTAACCTAATTTGCATATTCCTTTGAAAAACGAGTTTTAATTACTTTTTTATTTGTTAGGATTTCTTATTACATGATTGATTTCATTTAACTATTACGCTGAATTCTATTTATGTATAGTTTGCATTCTGCATAATTGCATAGAATTTAAGGTAAAAATGTTCAATCACACGGATATCTCTCCCCCCCCTCTCTCTCTCTCTCTCTCTCTCTCTCTATATATATATATATATATATATATATATATATATATATATATATAGATATAGATATATATGGTAAAACTGGTAATTAGTAAAAACCTGAAGAGAGTGTTCAATACTATTGCAGAGCAAATATGTGTTTTATTTTTTTATTACCGTTTTATCTTTTTGGTTACATATGTTTCGGATGTTGGACCGTGTTTACGATCTAACAGCCTCGTCAGTCCTTACAGAAATGGTTGGTTAGTATTAGGAAGAATTGTTTTTAGAAGGAATACGAAAAAAAAAAAGGGAAGAAAGAAAAACGGGGGTTGGGGTAGGAGATAATAGGGAGGGAAGGCGAGTAATGACAATATTTCAGTTTTGAAGGTTAAAATATATTATGTTGTATTGTGTGTGTGGGAGTAGCAGATTCAGGTAGGCTTGGGTGGAGCTATGTGGATATAGGGAGGGGGAGGTGGAGAGAGTATGGTAAAGAGAAAAGAGAGGGGGTAATGAGAGGAGAGGGAAATAGGAGTTTCAATTTTTAGGAGTTTAAAATTTTGGAGTTTAAAATTTTGACTACTTTTTTCCTTGTTCAATAAGGTATATTAATTAGATGAGAGCGAGAGAGAGAGAGGGAGAGAGATAGATGGGAGGAAAAGGAGATAGATAGAGAGAGAGAGAGAGAGAGAGAGAGGTAGAGAGATAGATGGGAGGAAAGGGAGAGAGAGAGGGAGAGGGAAAGGGTTAGTGTAGCTGTCATGTTTGGAAGTTACAATGTTTCATTTATGGTTTTCGTGGTCGTTGTCGTATTCCTTCTAAAAACAATTCTTCCTAATACTAACCAATCATTTCTGTAAGGTCTGACGAGGCTGTTAGATCGTAAACACGGTCAAACATCCGAAACATATATAACCAAACAGATAAAACGATAATAAAAAATAAAACACACACACATATATATATATATATATATATATATATATATATATATATATATATATATATATATATATACTAACATGACGCCCGGCATTGCTCGATCGTAATATAGGCTTAAATATGATATTTTGATTAATGCAGATTGCGTATTTATTAAGTTATTAAGAGGAGAGGTAGATTTTGACGGGTTACACCGCTCAACCCTACCAACGGGGTTGGGGCCTCAAGGAGGTCACTTATGACAGGAAACTCAGTGCACACTCACACCCTTTGATTTACACTCATAACTTATGAAAGAGGTGCCAATAAGAAAGATGGGAATGCTATGCACGCTCACACCGTTAGGTGTAGAGCTACCGAACTTGCCATGATAACACGGCCATGTAAAGAGGGGGAGGTTGTACGTGGTTCAATCGCTCACTCACACCAACGGAAGTGATGGCTCCATGTGGTTCACTCATAATGGGGAACCCTAATTAGTGGTAATACGCTTGTGTCACTAAAAATTTCAAGTACTGTCTGATTTGTTCGTTTGATGGAGTTGCTCTGTTTTTGATAAATCAAAAGTTTGAAGCTATCTCTTTACACGCACACTTTTCATATCCTTTCATAATTTCGTAAATCAAAATTCATTTTTTAAGATTCTTTTTTAATCCAGTCAAAAATAGGTACATCTGCTGGCATATATATATATATATATATATATATATATATATATATATATATATATATATATATATATATATATATATAACTACTTAATTTACTCACATAAAATTAATATACGAAAGTATAGATTTATGCGTAAACTTAAAGTATTTACTTCAAAAGTGCTCAATACGTAGGTAGAGCTAGTTAGTAATTTATAAAATATATCTGGCGATTAAGCTACACTGAATATTCCGCGTTTCATTGACTCTAGGACTCTTCAGGCTTCAGATGAAACGCGGAATATTCTGTGTAGCTTAATCGCCATATATATTTTATAAATTACTATATATATATATATACATATATATATAAATATATATATATATATATAAATATATATATATATATATATCACTCTTTAATTTTTTGCTTTCTTGTTTTCTTTTTTTCACTACTATATATTAGGTGTAATATAATAATCGATAGAGAATTGTCTCTATAATAATAAATACGTAATACATTTTAGTGTATCTTACGACCGGCTTGCTATATATATATATATATATGTGTGTGTGTGTGTGTGTGTGTGTGTGTGTGTGTGTGTGTGTGTGTGTACAGTGACGCCAAAAAGAAAGTCCTCACTTGTCATTTTTTCAAAAACCGCAAATTTAAGCTAAATTTAGTGTAACTATTTAAACAACCTATACCTTATTTGATTTCTCTATAATTTTTCTTGCTCATATTTGTCTTTTAATTGAAGTATCCGAGTGTTGATATCAACTTAAAAAATCAACTTCAAATCGAAAAAGCAAAAAGAAACTTCACAACAACGAACGAGTTTAAAACCAGCTAAAAATATGTACTTTTTTAGCAACAAGCGTCTCCAATCGTACTTGTTGGTGTTCCAGGTTATACAACACTACATTTAGTTCTTATACCTCGACTTTTTCTAAGTGATCGCTAGGATCTCAATCATCTCCACTTTTCTAGTTTATCCAATCGAGAAATCGGCTGCAGATCGAAATGTGATGTGAAGACGGTACAAATGACTGTGCAAAAGCACCAAAGCACCAACAGTGTTTGTGATGCCCCTAAATCTGGTCGTCCTGGAGTTACTTCTTACAAAGAAGACAATGCGATTAAGATCTGCAGCCTCTGAAACAGATTGGAAACTGCTCCCCAAATCCAACAACTGTGTAATATTTTTAAAAGTGCTCTCTTTCTACAGTTAAGAACAGATTGAACAAATTTAATTTGAAAACGTCGTTTGGACTTCGCCAAATGCAGTGAAGATCATAATTCTTCATATTTGCCGAAAGTGAGTTTTTTTTTATCGACGAAAGCAAGTTACATTGGCTAAGCAGTGATGATAGGCAGTACGTCCGTCGAAAGAAAGAAGAAGAATTTAATCCTAGGTGCACAGTTTCAACGCTGAAAGGTGGCGGAGGTTCAGTTTTGGTGTGAGGCGTTATGTGCCAATCACCCAAAGCCTATAGTTCACTTGCAAGGTCGAATTAATTCGACCAAGTACATTAATATGTTGACTAAGCATTTTCTACCCTACTTTGTTCGGAATTTGGATGATAATTCCATCTTCATGCAGGATAATACTCCCATTCACACAGCTGGCAATGTTAGTTCCTTGAAGAGCATGATATTCTGTGTTTGGATTATCTTGCGCAATCTCCTATCGAAAACGTATGGCATTACATCAAGCAACAGCTACGCAATGATAAAATTTCAAATCTGGAAGAACTTTGGACAAAAATTAAAGAGAAGTGGAATGCTCTTTCACTGGAGTATTGCCGCCGACTAATCCAAGGAATGCCCAAAAGATGCAAACTGTCAAATTGCAGAAGGGCTATGCTACTAAATATAAACTACTTCATTGTGTTCTTGTTTTATTTGTGTTGCATTAATGTTCTAAAGTCACATTTAAATAACAATTTTCCATTTCCATTGTGCGGAGTTTCTTTTTGCCTTCTCGATTTTAAGTTAATTTTTTAAATTGACGTGAACACTAGGATACTTTAATTAAAAGTCAAATACAAACAGGTATAATTATAAAAGAATAAAAGGCAAATCAAATAAGGTATATATATATATATATATATATATATATATATATTCATACAAGTATTGTTAAATGGCACGGAATGTTGTTGCTTAATAAACTTTCTTTGTGTTCTTTTTTATTTTTTTTTAATTGTTTTCTTGTTTCTCAGTTGAATCTGTGTAAGAAAGTTACAAGTCGTCTTGGTCCATTTTTTTGTTTTGTTTTTGGTTGTTCTTTGCGAGTACTTTCGACTGAGTTTTCAATAGTCGTCTTCAGGCAGTTTTGATTATTGGTAAAAAAAAAATGAACCAAGACGACTATCGAACTTTCTTACACAGATTCAACCGCGAAACAAGAAAGACAATGAGAAAAAAATTGAAAAAGCTTATTAAGAAAGACCATTCCTTGATAGTTAACAATTTTTTTCTGAATGAAAATATGCTGCCCAAATACACAATATATATTCTACAGCCAAACAATATACAACTTATATTTACATGATTATATTATATAATTACATAATCTCTCACATTCTTAAGGTATCTATCTATATAATACTAAAAGTCTATGGATCTTGTATGTTTGCAATCAGATTTCCGGTTTTCAACATCCGGTTGCGCATGCGTAAATAGCAACGTCTTCAATCCGTTATTCCAATTCCAGAATTTTTATATCGCTTTTAATACAAACAATTTCATTTAATTTGATCAAATAGTTATTTATATATACAAATAATACATAGATTCATAGATAATTATAATATATATTATAAAATCTATTTATCTATGAATCTATTAATAATATGAAATATTACCCTATACAATTTATGGAAAGAAAACACCTCTCACTTTCCCTCTAATAGATTTCAACACTCCTACTCCCTCTGTTTTCGTTACGTACGCGAGAAATAGTTACGTGTATGTGTGAGAGAAAGAAAAAGAGAGCGATGTAAAACTGGATAGAGTTATCCCCCTTAACTAATGCAGACCTTTTTACTAGAGGGCGTTATTACAAAAAAATTTCTTTTTCTTCTTCCCATGTTTTTTAAAGTCGTCTGCTTACATTTCCAAACGGAAAGCTGAATCGGTAAATGCACACATTTCTATTACATTAAATAGTGTTTTCCTTTACACAATGGGTACTGAATGTTTGCTTAAATTAAATGAAAAAAGTTACATTTTATTTTCATTTTCTATTTAAAAAGCCATTATTAACATGTGGAGAGTGTTTTTTTTATTATTCTGTACTTTCAACTAACAATTTCATTTAAAAGATGATATATCAAAATTTGAATTTAACTATAATAAGGATTATGATACCTGTTCAGTGCATATTTACCTATAAGTATGACCAACCACTTATAATTCAGTAACTGTAATTTAAAAAGAAATAACAATTATAATAAACAGAACGACTCATAGAAATCTATCTATATTCTTTTTTCATTTTAATATACTTTCATAGAAATGCTTCTGTTATGTAAAAAAAAACTATTTTCTTTATGCCACAAGTGTCACGCTCATACATGAATTCCATAGCTAATATAACGTACTGACCCAACGGGTCACGGGTGGTCTAGTTATATATATAAATCCGTAATCCTGTCTGTTTGTTTGTTTGTTCACACTTTGATTAATATATACAAAAGTTTCCTTACTTTACTCTTTCATTTATTTCTATATATAGCTTCATTCTTGGAAACTAGATACAATAAAAAGATTATGTCATTTGCATATGACATTAAGAAAAATCGATTTTATTAAATAGCGGTATCTTAATGTTTCTAGCGAGAGAATTGTTTTCAGTGTTTTATTTAAAATTGTTTTTAATACATTTTAAACAATAATTATATTGATAAAATTTATTTTTTGGGGAATTATTATTTCAACATCGAATTTTTAAAAAACTTTTAGAGTTATTTGCCCCTCAGAATCTTCCGATCATTTCATTTGTTTGTTGTTATTATTCTTTAAACAGCTATACAGAAATCGCAAATTTTACGATGTGACCCATCGTTGTTTAATACCTAAAAAAATAGGATCTACTGCCCCCCTCTGAATAGCAAAATTTACACTTTTCTTTCTTTATTTTTCACGTTAATCTCATCGATTACAAACTTTAATTTCTAATTTAAAAAAAGGTAAATTTTTACGACGTGACTCAACGTCTTTTAACCCCTAAAAAAATTAGGACCTACTTTTTGGGGGCCCTAATACGTTTAAACAATCTTTATAAATAATATGAAAGAAGTAATTTCGAAAAAAAGAAAATTAACATTTTAAAGTGGGGGATCACTTTTTTATATAAATTTAACGTAAAAATGAACACCCATTTTTGCCCACAAAGCATTCAACGAGATATATCATCTCTAGCATTTTTTTTTCAAATTTAGCGATCGAGATGGATTGGGCAAAACATACAGTTTTTTTGTTTGGTGGGCGTGGGAATTACATTTGAAACATCTGGTGGAGAGGGTATCAAGTACTTCTTCATTTAAGGAACGATTAAATTTACATGTTTTTATCCGTTCTTTTATTTATGGAATTGTTGTGAGGGTATCCACCAATGATGAAAATGATTAGTGTAGCAGGTGTGTTCCAAACGGTACTTCATGTCAACCCAGGCAACGCTGGGTACCCATGCTAGTATATATATATATATATATATATATATATATATATATATATATATATATACACACACACACACATATATATATATATATGTGTGTGTGTGTATATATATATATATATATATATATATATATATATATATATATATATATATATATATATATATATATATATTACAATAGAAAAACGCGAGCATGGAAAGTAATATTGTAAAACTTAAACATGGAAAACTAAAGGAATAGTTGTTAAAACTGGAAAAGAAAAGGACAAGATATTCTAGCAAAAAAAATTATAAATTTATAATTTAAAATATTGCAGCATAAAGAATTGATTATACAATGTTATAAATTGAATTAAAAAAAAATTGGATGCTGCAATATTTTAAGTTATAAATTTATTACATTTTTTACTAGAATATCATGTCCTTTTCTTTTTCAGTTTTAACAACTAATTCTTTACTTTTCCATGTTTAAGCTTAACCATATTACTTTTTTATGTTCGCATTACTTTATTGTATTCCATGATTTTTCCAGGCTTCGAATACCGGTTCTTTGGTTAATTTTAGTTAGTTTTTCACCGGTTCTTTGGTTAATTTTAGTTAGTTTTTTTTTGCCGCCATGAACATATATATAATAACAATGTACAGCACTCGTCTGCTTTCAATAAGATCCCTCCAATTATCTCCCTTTCGTGCTTTCATTCTCTCTGTTCACTTGTTACTTCTCTTTTAGCGACAGCAGTGAATTATTAGCAAGAGTAGTCGCTGAAGCGACGTGGTTGCTATGGAGACCAGTAATAAAAAGCGTCGCTCACTTCCTTACATATTTTTACGATTTTGAACACCAGTAAATTCATCATAACTTTTGTTTTACTGAGCGAAAATTGAAAAAAATCTTGTCACACTATAGCTGAGAAGGTGATCTATAAACTGTAATAATTGTTGGAAATAAGGTCGAAAAATGAGTGAGCGGTGAAGCTTTAAAGCAGTTTTAAACGACTAAAACTGCCACTTAACCATATATTCAAACACGGTAGTGTTTGAATTATATATATATATATATATATATATATATATATATATATATATATATATATATAAATTGGGGATGGAATTTTTTAAATAAAATCTTTGATAAAAGAAACTCTTTCCCCTTTAAAATAGTACGTATGCCGCACAAAGATAGTACCTGCCCTGTTTTTATGTTTTATGGAACCATTATGTCAGAGTTTTTAAGAATAGCTCGCGTTACCTTAAAATTAATAGATTTTATACCACCAGTTTCTAGCTTAGTAATAAGGATGATAAAACAAGGCGGGGATAAAACAAAAAATATTTAACAGTTAAATAAAACATTTGTTCGGTATATTGATGCTTTTTAATCGTATAAAATTAACCAGAATATATTAATAAAGGAAATCCAAAACTATATAATGTAATCTAATGCAATGCATAAAATGTATTATACAAATATATATATACGCTGTGTAAACAAATCGAGCGGAGGTATTTCGGACGATATCAAAACATCGTTAAACTCACTACTCGTTCAAGCAGCCGCCAATAGCGTAATGGTTAGGAGCCTTGACTGCCGTACAAACGGTCGGGTTTCAATCCTGGCTTGTCAAGTGGATGGGTTAGCAATAGGAAGTCCTTTGGGTCCAACATTGGTTAATATTTTTGTCGGGTTTCAAGAAAAACTGGCTTTTGATTGTTTTCCTAAATGGCAAAATAATGCTGAAACAGCTTTAATTAATTCACGTGACTAAAATATAAATTTTCTCTGTTCTATCCTCAGTCAGAGGAGGAGAACATCTAGACTAGTGTAATTGTCATTTTTTGTCCCAATCCATAGTGACATTAGCGGGGGGATTGAATGCTCCTGCCCCACATTAAATTAAAACCCACTCTTATATCTAGATTGCCCTCATACATTAAGTCTGCGCGTTTAGCGATAAAAATACTATTAAAAACTTAAGTGTGACAGACTGAGAGATGAACAGAGTACTCTTTGGTTTCTTCTTCTTCTTCTTCTTCTTATTATTATTATTATTTTTCTTCTTCTTCTTCTTCTTCTTCTTATTATTATTATTATTATTATTATCATTATTATTATTAGGTGTGCTATTTCCGTTACGTGGATGGCATTTTTGTCATGTGTTCTCCTTGTACGGAAGCTGAGGGGTTATTAGAACAATTAAACTTGCTTCACCCTGCATTGACGTTTACTATGGAGGGTGAAGTTAATGACTCATTACCGTTCTTAGCATATATAAAAAAACAAAACAAATTTACAGCGCAATACATTAGCTGGGGTTCGTTCTCCACTAAAATCAGAAAATTAAATCTGATTAAAACTTTAGTGCATCGGACTTTGTTGATCTGATCTAGTGCTAAACTAGATGCTGAACTCCAAAGCATAACTGAGATACTTTTGGCTAATGGTTATCCTTTACACGTAATTCAAAAATGTGTGAGGGATAAAATCTTGACGTTTAAAGGTGGAACGTTTGTGGACCCTCAAAAATGTGTCCATATATGTGAAACTCCCGTGGATTTGGTGTCAAAAGCCAGGAGTTTTCACATAAAAATGCTACAACCGTTTCACGTTACTATTTTGCAACGAAGGTTCGAACAGTGTTTTGGGACCAGAAATGCTTTCCCCTCCTTTCGAAAGGATGGTATTCCTACCACTCAATATAATATGGTTCTTTATCCGTTCAACGGTCAGTGTGGAGCTGACTACGTGGGCCATACCATTTAAAATTTGGAGGTTAGAATTTCCCAACATGTTCCCCCTTCGATACGTAGGCACAAAAAAGGTCAACACCGGGCGTTTACCAACTCATAAGTCGGCCATTGGTGAACATTTATTACAGTGCCAAACCTGCACTGACGGATACACTGATGAAACTTTCTCGATTTTACACAGAGCGCGCTCGAGAATTAACTTAAAAATTCTACAGGCAGTATCAATTAATTTGCGCCAAAAATCCCTGTGTAAGCAAAGAGAGTATACCCATAATTTAGAACTTATGGGTATTCGCTGAGATTATTTCCTTTTCTCCTATTTCCTGTACAATTTCTTTTTCTTTTTACCCTCGCTATTAATTTATGGCCTTTTGACCACGTTTTTAAACGATTTTTTCTCCCCCGTTGCCAATGTTAATCTTGAAAAGGGTTGACTGAAAGACGTCTCTACACTGTTTTTTTTTCTGACCACCCCTTATTTATCCCTTTTATCTAATGTATGTTTGTTAAACATGCAATTAGAACTTAGGAGAAATATACTTTAGAAGTGTATTTTGATCTTCTTTGTGAAAGTTTTTTTAATGGTTTAAACTATAGAAAGAAAAAAATCCAAACCCTCAGCAATTAATAATGGCACTACGTTCGGTGTTATTCAAAAGTGTCATAAAATTATGTACCCATAAATCTCTCTCTCTCTCTCTCTCTCTCTCTTTATATATATATATATATATATATATATATATATATATATATATATATATTTTAAAGGAGATTAGAACAATAGTCTAAAGAGCTGAGTGTATTTTAATGTAACAGTGAAATTACTAGTTTAATTAAAATACAGGAAATAGAAAGTGCTCGTTGTAATTTAGATATATAATAAGCTCGATAGTTAAATGTCCTAGAGCTAATTCAATATTAAGTAATGTGATTGATAATTTAAAATTTAAAAATCAAATTATAGTTAAATTAAAAATCCGTTCCATAAGAAGGAACAACAACAAAATCAATTATCTGTACGATCGTTTCGGAAAACAATGCTTTTTATTGTGGTATACATCAAGTTATGTACAATAATTACATATAGTTTTTTAATAAGCAAGTACTAATGATAATAGGGGGTGATAAGTAGTAAAATGGATTAATCCTAATCTTATAAATAGAACACTGGTAAATTAAAAAAAGTATATCCTTTTTGAATTTGGAAACAAACGAATCTCACAGGTAAGGAAGACGTTTTTTATAACATGAATAGGTTAGCCAAATTAATTAAGAGTAGGTAACTTGATCTAATAGCTGGAATTTTTTTTTCTTGTGATTAAGGGATGTGGTGTTTGATTAACATTGCTGCAGAGCCATGATTTAATAGACTGTTTTGTTTTTAAATCCTCGAAACAGTGTTTCATTTAAACAACTAGTGATCCCTTAAATTAACATTAAGACTATTGTAAATTCGAAAGAGCAAGTTGATGCATTGATTGCAGGTGATTAAATTATTACTGACTAATTAGTTTTTCCAACAAATGATAAAAATATAAAAATTAAGTAAGTTTTAAATGTTAGAAACTTCCAACTCTCTCTCTCTCTCTCTCTATATTGTTTTGAAAATAAGTATCCACTGACACGTGTTCGGTTGTCTACGACCCATCAGAGTGGCTGAATCTAGCGAGATTCGAAATCGGGACCCCACTGTAATGAGCCTAAACCCCTTACCGCTCATCCATCTCGCACGACTATTTGGATATATCGCGATTTAGATGTTTATTTTTGTTTTTGCGATTCGTTTGGAAGGACTTATTATTTACGAAAGTGCATTATTTTACCTAAATGCGAGCTGGGACTAATTTCTCCTTTAATCAATTTGGTACCCCTATATGGGGAGCGGCATATATATATATATATATATATATATATATATATATAAAATCTTGACGTTGAAATTTTTTTCACACATATATATATATATATATATATATATATATATATATATATATATATATATATATACGGTCGGTCGTAAGATACGCTTAAATATGATTTACGTATTTATAATTATAGAGACAATTCTCTATCGATTATTATATATTGAACCTAATATAGGGTAGTGAAAGCAAGAAAGCAAGCAAATCCACAGTTTTATATATATATATATATATATATATATATATATATATATATATATATATATATATATATATACTTGCAGTTGTACCCGTCGTTTACTGGGTAAAAAAAGAATCTTAAAAACTGAACTCTGATTTACGAAATTATGAAATGTTATGAAAAGGAGGTGCGCGTGTGAGGAGATAACTTTAAACTTTTGATTCATCCAAAATCAAAGCAACTCCATCAAACGAACAAAGGGGACAATACTTGAAATATTTATTCATTCATTCAAACGTATGAACACTAATTAGATTTCCCCATTATGAATGACCCTCGTGGATATCCAGCTCTGTTGGTGTGAGTGGGCGATGGAATCCCCTTTTACATAGTGGGGTTATCATGGCAAGGCCGTTAGGTCTACACCAAAACGGTGCGAACGTGCATAATATTCCCATTTGTAAGTGACACATCTTTGATGGGTTACGAGTGTAAATCAAAGGGTGTGAGTGTGCACTGGGTTTCCAGTTATAAGTGACATCCTTGGGGGCCCCACACCTGTTGGTAGAATAGAGTGGTGTAACCCGACCAAATCTACCTCTCTCCATGGTGGGGGTTTCTGCCAAATTTGATAACCTTACGTGAGACGGCGTAAGCGTGCATAGGGTCTCCCCTCTGAGTCCCTGTCTCTGTTGGTAGGGGGTGACTTCATGACACCCATTTCAGATTCCTGATACCTCTTCTATCATTGTATGTGGTCAGTTTGGTATATTAGTAAACCATGTAGGAGCCTCTTTGTCTACAGACAGACAGACATCCAGATGTTGAGCTTATTATATAGATGTGTATTTGTTAGTATTTAGTGAATTTATTGTTAAGTACGGTATGCATTAATTCTTGGTGCTTTCTCATATTGAAAAATATAAACACCATTATTGTAAGGATAATTCTATTTTGCTACTTGTAAGCACGATATAAGTGGAGAAAGGCTCGTGTTATTGCAGAGTTTTCTTTCTCCTGAGCTAGTTGTCCTACTAAGGATTAAGAGTCTAGTCTACCCTACTATTTCATCCATAGTTTGTGGTGAAGAGAAATAGGTTCATACTTTTCTGTTTCAAGATTAGAGAAAGTGGCTTTATATGTATAACTAGCTGCATATACAAGAATCAGAAAATTTAATCGGATGTTCTAGCTTTTTTTTCTTGTCATGTATTGCGACTACACGTTTCCTCACATTCAAAAATATAGACATCGTTATAGGGAGAATAACCTGTTTTGCTGGTTATCAGTTCTAAAACAGTTTGATGGCCTTAGCTCAGTATATCTCCTTTTCATAGCAGGATGTGATACAATGGTCGGGAGATTAGGATTTGAAAAATGTAAAAAAAAAAAAAAAATAAAATAAAATGAATAAAAAATAAAATAAAAATTGTCTGGAACCCCCGACAGAATTCCCTGACAGGGGCTACGCAGGCTATTAGAAATAAATTGACCCTTTCTTAGTGGGTGAGGCGGCAAGATATGGGAGGGTGAACTTCGTAGAATTGCACAGGACCAAAACCACACCTAAGCCAATAAGAGAAAAAAAACAAAAAACAAAAAAAACATCTTAACAATGGCCTAGAGGTTGCTTGTTTTGGGACCGAGGAAAAATCTAGGTGACTTGATATTTTTAAATAATCATCAATTTAGTTCTGGTTAGGCTCAGCATGGAACACGTTACCGGAGGAATGTTTGGCCACAGACTACAACATGGTCGCTTCCAAGTCCAATGCTAACAAATATGTCCAGATGTCCTGTACGGTTCTATTATCCAACTGAAAATCTCATTAGTCCTTATCCTCGAGTGGAGTTTGGACTTTGGGTGAGTGGTAGGCCATTAGTCAAAAAAACATCAGTTTAATTTCGGTAATTGAACGGGAGCCAAAGTGTCAACGTGATTATTCCCTTTTTCTCGAATATATTATTGTAAAATACCTAAATAATGCAAATGACTATTTCATGTTTTTTTTTGGGGGGGGGGTTGTAAAAAGACCCAAACAACCCAAACATACTTAAGTCAATCCCTAACGGAAACACCGTCCCTGAAAACTGATGGTTTGACTTAATTGATTTCATTTTGTTTTACAGTTTATCAACAGCTGTTGGGTCATTTAAAGCCGAGGAGGGGATATTTATGATATTTCTTTTTGTGCAGGTGTTTTTAAAGTGTGAAATGTTTTGGTCTTATTCCCAATGCGTGATTGATTTTGCTTAATTTTTGTGGTGTTATATTTTTGTGGTGTTGGATTTTTATGGTGTTATATTTTTGTGGTGTTTGATTTTTGTGGTGTTTGATTTTTGTGGTGTTTGATTTTTATGGTGTTATATTTTTGTGGTGTTATATTTTTGTGGTGTTGGATTTTTATGGTGTTATATTTTTGTGGTGTTGGATTTTTATGGTGTTATATTTTTATGGTGTTGGATTTTTATGGTGTTATATTTTTGTGGTGTTGGATTTTTGTGGTGTTGGATTTTTGTGATGTTATCTTTTTGTGGTGTTATATTTTTGTGGTGTTGGATTTTTGTAGTGTTGGATTTTTATGGTGCTGGATTTTTATGGTGTTATATTTTTGTGGTGTTATATTTTTGTGATGTTGGATTTTTGTAAACAATTTTCGTTTCTTTTGAATTTTTGAGATGAGGATTAATTATTCGTATTGTTTGGATTATTCTGACTACTGATTTCATCTTGAGTTTTATTTTCACAACGTTTTAGTTACTGTGACCTCCGAACTTTATCAGGTATATCTTGTCTTTCTGTCGAACTCGGGAATCTGCATGAAATTTCGAACAGGACCCTGTATTTAATCCACGAAGGTAGTATGCTCTCGTTCCATCAGGCATGACTGGGTAGAAAGTAATTCGTAATCGTATTTTTAATGTTGCCCGTCATTCAACCTCCAAAAAAGTGTAACCTTATAAGTGGATTTTAACAAGTATTTTACTCATTGCGTCACGGGTCCTTGCGAATAATTCTATATTAATGTTAGGAACCTTAAACCTATTTTCTTTCTAACTGTGCAGTCTCACTATCTATGCACTATATATCACTATTTATTGATAGGTATGGTTGTACGCATGTGTTTGCTCGCGCGCGTGGTCGCTAGCTAACCCTCTCCAAACAATTAAAAACAAATAAAAACTAAATAAATAAACCGAATCATAGCCCTCCCCCGCCTCCGAACCTAAGCGAACACCCAACAGGTCAAGATATACTTATCAAGAAATCATCTCACTAACAAGACTCCAAAAACTTTAACATTAAGACTCAAACTTTAAAGTAACCCCCTCCTCCTACCCCCACATATTCCTCTTCCCCTTCCATGTATCCCTATGCCCTCAGCCACACCAGAAATTAACTTCCCAGACCCTCCCCCACAAGTTCCTTAAACTCAAAAACTAGAACATTACCGACATACCAAACACCCCCACCTTTCCCCTTGTTCCCTTCCTCTTTTTTCCCCGCTCCTCCCGCACCCCTCCCCGTTCACTCTTTCACTCTTTCATCCAATAACAACGAACATTTCTGTAAAAATCTGAGGAAGCTACAGACGGCAAAAAAAAAAAACGGCCGGGTAGCTGAAAAAAATAATGTAACTTAACAGAAAGATACGGTAATAAAAAATAAATCGCATATTTGCTCTACAACAGTATTGAGCACTTTCTTCAGTTTTTATTAATTACCATTTCTACTATATATATATATATATATATATATATATATATATATATATATATATATATATAATGACAAAACAACTATATTCCAAATTTCAAAATGTCATTCATCTTACCATCTATTTATTTCCACATGTCAAAACGTCCAAGAAATAAATAGTATGATGAAATATAGTTGTTTCGTCATCTGTTTGTATATGCTCTGTAGCTAAATTAAACATGCATTGAGCTTCATAAATGAATGTATAGATAAAGGGTGAAACATAATTGAATAACCATATTTCTCCCGTAAACATATATTACTACGTACCATCTATTTATATATCCTTAAATATACTTAAAGCGTGCTTTAATAAATTTATAACTATTTATATATACTTATATATATTTAAAGCGTGCTTTATTAAATTAAATTATTGGTTTTAGTTGTCCTTTTTTTGCACCTTTAATTTATAAAAGATCCCCCAGTGCTCTTTTTCCTCATTTATATTATTTTAACGCTATCGGTTTCTCCTGATGAGATGATGGCCGAAAGAGCTCTTGAGAGATTTTCGCTTATTTTGAAATATATATATATATATATATATATATATATATATATATATATATATATATATATATATATTAGGCACCGTCCAAACAGGGGGGGGAGCAGGTAAGTACTTTTTGACGGACCGTCTTTTTAAAAATCTACCAAAAATCAGATAATTATCCGATCAATACGAAATTTTCAGCGATTAAGAGAAGAATGAACTTTATAACAGTGTACTTATTTTTCATAAACGATATATATATATATATATATATATATATATATATATATATTTACTTACAACCCCCCCCCTGTTTTGAGGTGGTACAAATATGCTTAAAATAATCATCTGAAACTGAAAACAACATATTGTGTTGTTGTAACGGACAGAAATATAGATTAAAAAAAATGTTTGTATACCTTATTTTGACGTCTGAATATCAGAACTTCGATTGTGTTTAATTATCCCGCTTTTGAGTTTTGAAGTGTGAAATTCGGTGAATATGTTAAGTAAAATAATTAATTTAAGTTAAGCAAAACAAATTTTTTTTTTTTTAATATTTATATGAAAAAAGCCATTTTAAAATCTGATAAATAAATTAACAATTTTTTTTAGCAAGCCGAATAATGCATGACCATTATTAAACAGGGCATGCTTTGAAGAATCGATACAAAAAAAAATTCGATAAATATTGTGCCCTTTGTGTTAAAAATAGCATCATTTTTTTGATCCCGTTTGAAAACGTTTGCCGCCTTTCGACTACGGTGGACCAAACGCGCTGAAATATTTTTTTTTTATTCTGCTTTAAATTGCCCCTCCCCCATTTTGGGGAGCCTGGCCCCCACACACATACACATTAAAAACCAAACTCATACAAATGGTCACCCATCTGGTACTGGCCAGCCTCAGCGTTAATAATACATTGAAATTTTCGTTACTGAAAAATAAGTTTTTTTGGCCTGTTTGGTCTTCCATAGTTTGCTTTTTATCGAATACAATATGTCGATCTTGACTCTAGATCGACGCGACGTAACTGGTTGCCTATATGAATAAGTGGAATTATTTGAAATCCAGGTACTTATATTATAATATTTTTGCATATTCTCATAGAAAATCATCCTAAATCTTAGTTAGACAACAAATAAATAAATTAATTATTTCAAAAACCTTTTTTAAAAAATATTTATGTACGTTTTTTGTGCAAGACAAAAAATGTTAATTGTTAACTTTTTGGGAAAATTTAACATTTAAAATTGAATTAAAAATAGTAGAAAAAGTTTTACATTATTCTGTTTTCTATATGATAAAATGCAGGGTTTTATCTTTCTGGAAAAAAAAGTTACTCAGAAATAATGGATTTTAATAAATGTAATTTCGTTTTAAAAAACAACAACAACAACAACAACAACAACTTGATTTTTCGGCCATTTTTGGCGGTGCCTAATATAATTTATATATATATATATATATATATATATATATATATATATATATATATATAAATGGAAATTCAATTAACTTTCTTGAAGTTATATATTTGGATTTTACCGTCACTGGATTATTTATCTTCCACCAGACTATCCATTCACGTGTAATCACCTTTTTCTTCACCATATTCCCTCTGCTTCACTTTTTTGTTATCAAGTAAGATCTTTGACTTTCTTGTTGTTTCATCAAATACTTTTGCATGCAAAATCCTATCCTGCATTTTGCTAATTCCTACCCTCTGATGAGAAAGAAAGTATTTCTTCGAAACTCCGCGGATTAAGGACTATCCAATTATCTAGTGTTTCCATTTCAGATTAAATATGTTTTTAACTCATTTTTCAAAGTGTTTTTACATGTTTTATTAACTGTTTGCTCGTATATATATATGTACTTGATGGTTCGAGTATTG
>NC_136517.1:50848528-50988528 GCF_053919585.1 Euprymna scolopes
ATATATATACATATATACACACACATATATGTACATATATACACACACATATATATATATACATACACACACATATATGTACATATATACACACATATATATATATACATACACACACATACATACATATATATATATATACATATATACACACACATATATGTACATATATACACACACATATATATATACATACACACACATATATGTACATATATACACACATATATATATATATATACATACACACACACACACACACACACATATATATATATATATATATAGTGTCGGCAAAAAGAAAGTCCGCACTTGTAATTTTTTCAAAAACTGCAAATTTAAGCTAAATTTAATGTAACTGTTTAAACAACCTATACCTCATTTGATTCGCCTTTTATTCCTCTATAATTTTACTTATTCATATTTCACTTTTAATTGAAATATTCTAGTGTTCACGTCGATTTAAAAAAATAACTTCAAATTGAGGAGGCAAATAGAAAGTCCGCGGAATTAAATTCGCTTAAAACAGCTTAAATTATCCCTCCTAAATCAGATTAAATTATCCACCGACAAAGCATCTCTAATCGTAATTGTTGTTGTTCCAGGCTATACTATGTAACATTTAGTCCATATACAACGACTTTCTATCAGTGATCGTCAGGAGCTCATTAATTTCGACGTTTCTGGTTTATCCAATTGTGAAATCGACTGCAGATTGAAATTTGATAAGAAAACTGTACGAAAGACTGCAAAAGCACCAAAAACAGCGGCAGTGTTCGTGATGCCCCTAAATCTGGTCGTGCTAGAGTTCCTTCTTTCAGGAAGACAATGCTATCAAGATCCGCAGCCTAAGAAACAGATTTGAAACGGCTCTCCAAATCCAACAACAGCGCAATCTTGTTAAAAAGTGCTCTCTTTCTACTGTCAAGAACAAATTAAAGGAATTTAATTTGTGATGATATGTTGCAAGACGCAAGGCAATGATTTCTGTAAAGAACAGAAAGCGCCGTCTGGACGTCGTCAGATGCAATGAAGATCATGACTCTTCATATTGGTCAAAAGTGTTTTTAGCGACGAAAGCAAGTTCAATAGTCAAGGCAGTGATGGTAGGCAGTACTCCGTCGGAGGAAAGACGAAGAATTTAATACTAGGTGCTCAGTTTCAACGCTGCAAGGTGGTGGTGGTGGTTCAGTTTTGGTGTGGGGCATTATTAGTATCAATGGCCCAGGGGCTATAGTTCGCTTGCAAGGTCGAATTAATTCAACCAAGTGCATTAATATGTTGATTAAGTATTTTCTACTTTACTTTGGTCGGAATTTGGATGATAATCCCGTCTTTATGTATGATAATGCTCCAATTCACACACCTGGCAATGTCAAGAGGTTCCTGGAAGAGCATGATATTCCATGTTTGGATTGGCCTGCACAATCTCCAGACCTCAATTTTATCGAAAACGTATGGCATTACATCAAGCAACAGCTACGCAATGATAAAATTTCAAATTTGGAAGAACTTTGTACAAAAATTAAAAAAAAAAAAACGTGGGACGCCCTTTCCCCGGAGTATTGCTGCAGTCTAATTCAAGGAATTCCCAAAATATTGCAAGTTGTCAAATTGCAGAAGGGCTATGCTACTAAATATTAACGAGTTTATTGTGTTCCTGTTGTATTTGTGTTGCATTAATGTCCTAAAGTTACATTTAAATAACAATTTTCCATTGTGGGGACTTTTTTTTGCCTCCTCAATTTCAAGTTATTTTTTTAAATTGACGTGAGCACTAGAATATTTCAATTAAAAGTCAAATATACACAGGTAAAATTATAGAAGAATAAAGGGCGAATATAGATTAAATTTAGCTAATATTTGCAGTTTTTGAAAAAATTACAAATGTGAACTTTCTTTTTGCCGCCTGTATATATATATATATATATATATATATATATATATATATATATATATAATACAAAGCTGAACGTCTGCGTATGTGTATGTGTGTGTGTGTGTATGCATGTGTTTCTGGTCACGAATAGGTTCCTATATGGTTGACTATTTTAAAAATTGATTACATATAAGGATAGAAGATGTATCGATGATCAGGAATGAGTATGTTTGATCTGGCAGAACGGTGGTTCATAAAAACTGTGGGCTCTGCGTTCACGCCTGGCCCCCAAAGTATGGAAATAAAAAACGTTTACAAGTTTTTTTTATATAGATGTACATAAAAATACTTTGATAAATATGTTTCAACTTAAATAGGGATGATATAATAAAATTGTGGGGTCTGCGTTCGCGCCTGTACTCCATGAAAATATGGCACAAACTTTAACAAAGAGTTTTCATATCTATTTGCGTAAGTATACTTTGATAATTATGTTTCAGTTTGAAAAAATATGGCATAATAAAATTATTGGGTGTTCGTTCGCGCCTGACCTCCATAGAATGTAAATATTTCACAAAGTTTAACAAGGTTTTTAAAAAGGGGTGAGGGTTTATAATAACACCTTAACTTTAATCTTAATTCACGTTAGCTTTTATTTATTATTTTGAGTTGAATCATATTGTGTCGAATAAATTCACTTTATAAATCCACGTTCTTATTAAAGTGAAAGCCAAAAAAAAATAAATAAATAAAAATAATATTAATAAAAGTAGGAACTTTAGACAATTATAGACACAAATTTGCATAACTCTGGTTTTTTCCTTCTCCACTTGCACGTGGCGCCCATACGAAAATATATTAATAGATGAATAATAAAAATTAAGAACGTTACTTGTTATCGTGTCAAAAGAAGGAAAAAATTCTGCTCACGTGATTACGTGTCTATTTAAAAACATTTACATAACCTGAACAAAGCTTCTTTCTTAGAACTGCACGCCTGTGGAACTCTGTTCCGTCTGCCTGCTTCCCACCGGACTACAATTTGGATGTCTTCAAGTCCAATGTTAGCAAATTCCTAATGAACCGCCCCCTTAAGTAACCACTTCATCAAATCTCCACACTAACGTAATGTACTTGCAATAACCCTTATCCCTGAGTGGCTTCCGGGCCTTGATAAGTGGTGATCACTGTGTAAAAAAACAAAAAAAACTTTTTATGTGTATTTATATATCTGTTTAAACTTTTTTTGTCAGTGTACTAGAAGGAATTCAGTTGATTACAACCCTTTCTGCATGTTCTTTACATTACAATAGTACAACCCTGAATCCGACGGCGCAATACTACACCGTACTATAAAACTGAAAAGAAGCTGGTGTGCTTGAAAAGGATGCCATTTTCTTCTTATTCATATTTATATCGATTCGTTGCTTTAAAAAACTAAAGTAATTACGTATTTACTTTTTTAATATCCCATTTTGCTGTTTCGGATTGTTTTACTAAAGTAAGTAAAGCTTCATTATTTTTCAAAACTATTTTTGTTTCTTTGTTTTTCGATATTTCGTCGATATTATTTAGTAAGAGTGTTTAGCAGAAAAGCCAACAAATGACTACCCGAAAAAATAAATATACAAGAAATAAATGTTACCATAGTCAATAAAAGTTCAGTTCATGTTTTTTTTTTGTTTTGAAATATTTTTTAATGCTCTTTACTTGAAATAATTTCAGCGAACCGAAATTAAAACGAAATTTGAGGCGATAACTATTTAAATGAATTTTTATATAAAGTACACATGCCATAATCGAATATTGCGCAAGCACAAAATAACGGAAACATAAAAATATGTTTATAAATATTCCCTAAGTTGACGGAACTCTCTTAAATTGTTAACACAGAATGCTCAGGTGCCCCTCCTTCAAATTGAAAACGGGGCTCTCCATTTCAAAGTCGCTACCATTTTGATTTTTGTATACCGGTTCGTGAATCAAAAAAAAACAACAAAATTACTACTTAAAAATACAAACCAATGAAGTTTTCTACCATAAAAGAAGCTTTTATTGACTATGGTAACATTTATTTCTTGTATATTAATATTATTATATATATAACATTTTCTCTTTGTAAGAAAACATCATTTTGTTGGTCACTCTTGGCTGCGAATTAAAACAAAGTTGATATAAAAAATATATTCTCGCGAAAATTATTTATACTCATATCATATTTTGCTTAGGGTAAAATTTTTGAGTATCTAAACTTATCTCTTTACAACCCCCTCCTTTTTATAACCTATCATACTTTCATCAATTACAGTCCATTTTCTGTAGGCTGTTTTTGAACCCAGTCAACGACAGGTACTTTTGCTAGTATATATATATATATATATATATATATACATATATATATGTGTGTGTGTGTGTATGTACGTGTGTGCGCGCACATATATGTATATATACATATATATGTATATACACACATATATATACATATATATGTATACAAACACACACACATATATATAATAACGGAAAACATTAAAATATTTTTATAAATATTCCTTACGTTGACGGAACTCTCTTAAATTGTGAACACAGAATGCTCAGGTGCCCCTCCTTAAAATTGAAAACGGGGCTCTCCATTTTAAATTCGCTGCCATTTTGATTTTTTTAAAAACCGGTTCGTGAATTAAAAAACATTTTTGTTTTATACAAACTACTTAAAAACACAAACCACTTAACTTTTCTACCATAAAAGTAACTTTTATTTACTATGGTAACATTTATTTCTTGTATATTTATATTATTATATATATAACATTTTCTCTTTGTAAGGAAACATCGTTGTGTTGGTTACTCTTGGCTACGAATGGAAACAAAGTTGATATAAAGAATATATTTTAACGAAAATTATCTTTACTTTCATCATATTTTGCTAAGGGTAAAATTTTTGAGTAACAAAACCTATCTCTTTTAAAGCCCCTCCTTTTCATAACATCACACTTTCATCAATCACAGTCCATTTTCTGTAGGCTGTTTTTGAACCCAGTCAACGACGGGTACTTCTACTATATATATATATATATATATATATATATATATATATATATATATATATATATATATATTAGTGATGGGAAGATTCCAATATTTCTCCCGATTCCTATACAATTACCGATTTCGTACTAAATTCCCGATTCCAATACAATTACCGATTCTGATTCAGATTCTTTATAGATCTCTAATTATTTAATTATAAGATTGTTATGTTCCTCGATTTTTGTAAAACCACATGTTAAATATGCTGATATTTATCTAAACGTGGAAATACACTTGTGGAGAGTGATCTATTGATTTTAACTTTACTGGTAAAATCAATAAATATTTATTATTTTCATCATTATTACGAGCAATGGAAAATTTTACTTTAAACAAAATCAAATAAAAAAGACAATTAAAATAATCGCTTTGAAATCAGAAAATAGGCATCAATTTTTCCGATATTGATATCTCCAAATCTACCTATTTGCCGATTTTCGATTCCGATTCCGACAAAATAGCATTTCAGCCCGGCATTGCCCGGGTGTTTGTAGGTGTATACTAAGAAAAAAAAAAAGGTCAATTTTTTAAACTTTGACCCCTATTATGACCCCTTAAAATTTATTGTTTGGGGCTCAAAGCAAGTTATTAAGTTAGATCCATGTTCAAGGAACCTATATCTAAAATTCCAAGTGTGTAGATCCAAAATTGTGGGAGGAGTTTGGTAGAGTTCTCAACGGTCAAAACCGTTGAACTTTTATCCCTTAATAGTCAAATTTTTGTCCCTAAACGAATTACACTGACTTTCTCAAATCTCAGTACCCTGTATATCAAATTTCGAGTCTGTATACTTAAAGTTGAGAGAGTTATTGCGTAGGGAAATGTACACAGACACACAGACACACAGACAGACACACAGACATGTTCACTTTTATATATATACTAGCGTGGGTGCCCGGCGTTGCCCGGGTATTTGGAGGTGTATGTTGAGCAAAATAACAAAACAAAAAAAAGCGGTCAATTTTTTAAAACTTTGACCCCTATTATGACCCCTTAAAATTTATTGTTTTGGGCTTAAATCATGTTATTAAGTTAGATCAATGTCCAAGGACCCTATATCTAAAATTTCAAGTGTTTAGACCCAAAATTGTCGGAGGAGTTTGGTAGAGTTCTCAACGGTCAAATCGTTGAACGTTGACCCTTTAAAAGCCAAATTGCTGACTGAAAACCGATCACATCGATTTTCCCAAATCTCAATACCTGTATATCAAATTTCGAGTCTGTAGACTAAAAAATGAAAGAGTTATTGCGTAGGGAAATGTACACAGACACACAGACAGACAGACAGACAGACACACACACAGACACACAGACACGTTCACTTTTAGAGATATATAGATAGATATTACGTACTTGTTACACTGAACATGCTAATTTTTCGGACAACTTGTTGGCAAGGACCAAAAGTCGTCAGGCGACGTAATAAAGCTCATATGCCACTCAAATGGGAGAAATTACATTTTTTATTATTTATAAAAATAAAATATTAAAATGCTAAATTTAAACGGCGAGGGGGGGTGTAGGTTAAGTGACATTTTGGACTCTAAAGCGATAGGGGGGGGGGAGAACGTCAAAACTTAGCAGGATGGGGGGGAGAACGTCAAAACTTAGCAGGATGAATAAACAGGAAAACGAAAAAGAAAAAGATAAAAAAGGAAAAGAATACATATAAGAACCGGATATGTTTGTTTTTTGTATCTCACAGATAGCATATACTTACTAATCTCTATTATTATATGAAAGAACTCTGTGTATCTTGTGAGTTCGTTCCCTACAGACTCCAAAACGGCTGGACTGATTTTTTTTTTTCAATTTCACACAAAGGTACATTATGTGCTACAATGTATTGTTGAATAAGTCACTGCGGGAAAATACATTGAGCTTCATCCTGGTACACTGCGGGGCTTCTCCATTCCTAGAGTAAGCAATCAGTAGATTTGATTAAAAAAGAATAGGGGATTTTTACCGATTTTAAGTACAGTGAGAGTATAGGAAGATAGAACATTCAATCCCGGGTAACGTCGGGTCTCCATGCTAGCATGTATATATATATATATATATATATATATATATATATATATATATATATATATATGTGTGTGTGTGTGTGTGTGTGTGTGTGTTTAATTTTCTTCCTTTGAAGATTATAACGCTGGATATGGGGCAGCCAAACCAGCTGTTAACATTGCCCTGCTTTTTATTGAAACCGACCGAGAGCTCTTTTTAGTATCCGCGTTGTTTCCTTAAGTGCAATTGTCTGGATCTCTTTTGCACTTGGTTCACCAGGAATATTAGTTAGGTAGGACTTAAGGTTCTTCTTCATAAGCCCTGTGGCACCTATAATAACTGGTATGATTGATATCTCTCTAAGATTCCAGTTTCTTTTCATATCATACATGAGACCTTGATATTTGGTCTGTTTCTCTCTTTCAGCCCTGTTCAGATCTCCATGATTAGGGGCACTCACTTTAAGTGACTTATTCCATATAACTATGCCAGGTTTGACAGCAGCATTTTCAAGGTAGGTGGCTGTAGGGATTACATGGTCGTAATGTATGGTATATAAGTCATTTCCAACTGTTCTTTCAGGTTGATGTTCACAGGATTTGCTGCTACATTGGATGTTTATTTTTTTACAGATGGTCAAGTGTGTGTGTGTATGTGTGTGTGTACATGTGTGTGGGTTTGTGTGTGTGTCTGAGTCATTTATTTGTTATTGTTTGCCACACAGTTTAGCTAATTCAATTATTTATACTTAAAAGCATTTTACCTGATGATAGATAGTGATGATTTCCCTCTGTGGATGTGATGCTCCATACATGTGGAGCGATATATATATATATATATATATATATATATATATATATATATATATATATATATATATATATATATATATATATATATAACATGTTTTTATATTATATATATGTATATTCATATGTTCATACACACACATACACACACACATATATATATTACTAAATATTAAATTAGCTCTAGGATATTTACCTATCGAGCTTATTATATATCTAAATTACAACGAGCACTTTTTCTTTCCTGTATTCCTAGTAATTTCACTATTACATTAAAATACATTCTGCTCTTCAGACTATTGTTCTAATCTCCTTTAAATTATATATATATATATATATATATATATATATATATATATATATATATATATATATATATATTCAAGCGTGTTTGATTGAACACGACAGATTTATTCTTTTATTCCGATTTTTCTGGATGTGTTTTCCATTCGCCGAGCCGTCTTTTTATTTCAGCTGGTATGTTATATAAAATG
The DNA here is from genome assembly GCF_053919585.1 of Euprymna scolopes. Taxonomy (NCBI): domain Eukaryota; kingdom Metazoa; phylum Mollusca; class Cephalopoda; order Sepiida; family Sepiolidae; genus Euprymna; species Euprymna scolopes. Next base: position 50,856,808 of record NC_136517.1, read on the forward strand.
GCGCCCAAAAGTTGTTGTTCGGCCATATTTGCCTCAAGCGCTTTCTATCGGTGCATCCGATTATCGTCAGGAACAATTCTTGTTATCTTTTCTTTTTCTTTTCCTTTGAACCTTGGTGTATTTATAAATAAATTTTCATTGGTTATATAAGGTTGATTATTATATAAGGCTTATTGGTTATATAAGGGTAAATTATTTAATTAGTTTATTTATTTAGTTTCTTGTTAGTTATTCAATACTATTAGTATATTTGTCCCGGTGTTAAATGAGATCCGGTTTAAAAAGGAGCTGTAGTTTTTTTTGATAAGTATGGCTTCTAGTAATTTTAGTCGTCGTATACAATTGTTAAGATATCGAATTTTAGTATTGTTAGTTAAGATATTTCTAATGTCGGACGACTGTAGGTTTTTATCATGGGATGTTAGCTGTTGTTTTATGGCACTATTGTCAGCTAAATAATAGGTTAGTCGTCATAGGCCACATAACAACAATACTCTCCCGACGACTAACCTATCATTCCGTCACCCACATTTATAACCAATAAAAAAATTATAAATACACCAAGCCCTAAAGGAAAAGAAAAAGAAAACGATAACAACAACAATCGCTCTTGATGATAATTGGATAGAAAGCGTTTGAAAAAATATGTTTGAACAACAACTTTTGGGCGCCATTTTATACAACATGCCAGCTGAAACTAAAAAGACTGCTTGGCGAATGGAAACGACATTCAGAAAAATCGGAAAAAAAGAATAACTGTTAAATCCAAGGTAGCTGATCAGCGGCTTGGTTCCCACCAGTTTTGGCAAATAACAAATAGGATCCTGAACAGAAGTGTGCGTTCTATCCCAACCATTATCAATGGACCAGAGGTCATCTCGTCAGCGTCAGACAAGGCCAAACTATTTGCAAATAACTTTGCAGCTAATTCTACCCTATGCGACTAAGGCCATCAACTCCCCATATTTCCTCCTATAACACAGAACAAGCTAGGTAACATACAAATATCCGTGCATGAGGTCGCCAAGCTAATCAAGAACCTAGATTCCAGTAAAGCAACTGGCCGTGATGGCATCCCAATTATAGTGTTAAAAAAGCTTCCACCAGAACTTGCTCCCATACTTACAAAACTGTTTAACCGCTGCCTTAAAGAGAAGTGCTTTCCGACTCCCTGGAAGGCCTCATCAGTTTGCCCTGTATTTAAGAATTCAGGTGATAAGTCATCTCCCTCTCAGTACAGACCAATAAGTCTCCTGTGTGTTATGAGTAAGTTGCTGGAATCCATATTAAATAGAGAAATAGTCAACCACCTCAGCAGGAATAACCTTCTTAGTGACACACAATATGGTTTCCGCTCTGCAAGATCTACCGCAGATGTGCTGACGGTTATATCTCACAGGATTAGTGAATCTCTTGACAAAGGCTTCCTTTCTAGGGCAATTGCTCTTGACATATCAAAAGCCTTCGACAAGGTATGGCATAAGGGTCTACTTCACAAGATTTCCAGCTACGGTATAACTGGAAATGTTTTCTCAATCATTAAATCATTTCTCTCCGATAGGCTCATAAGAGTAGTGGTAGATGGACAAAAATCGGAGGTCTGCAATATAAATGCTGGAGCCCCTCAGGGGTCAATCCTGGGCCCAACTCTCTTCATGATCTACATCAATGACCTCCCTAAACACATACTTAAATCATTCGTTGACATCTATGCTGATGACACGACCATCTACGGCAACACATCAAAGGCTGTGAATGACAAAGTTCTCTCTGATTCTCTATCCTCTGACCTCGAGCGCGTGGTTCAGTGGGGGAAGATGTGGCTGGTTACCTTTAATGCATCCAAAACCAAACTCCTATCCTTACATCAACGCTCTGATACCCCATCTGGCATCAATTGTGATGGATGGCTCTCGTCTGGGTAGGCCCCGTGTTTTGACAAGCTTCTGGGTTTGACCTTTACTCCTGATGTGAAATGGAACACATACATCAGGTCTGTTGCCAAGGTCGCTGGAAAGATGGTGGGATCCTTCTACCGTTCCAGAAGATATCTCACTATTGATGCAATTCTCTATCTATATAAAATCCAAGTACGTCCAAGGATGGAATACTACTGCCATATCTGGGCAGGAGCTGCTAAAAACAGCCTATCCTGCCTTGACAGAGTACAAAATTGACTTCGTGGCTTAGTGGGGGATGCCCTTTTCTCTACCCTGCAACCTCTCTCCCACAGAAGAGACGTTGCGAGCCTATCCTTGTTTTATCGTTATTTCCATGGCAGGTGCTCATCTGAACTCTAATCTCTGGTCCCCCCTCGCCAATCTTTCACGGAAAACACTCGTCTAGCTGAATCCACTGTGAAAAATTTCCCCCAGTCTATATCTGTGCCTAAATCAAAACGCGGATTTCATGAACAAAGCTTCTTTCTTAGAACTGCACGCCTGTGGAACTCTGTTCCGTCTGCCTGCTTCCCACCGGACTATAACTTGGATGTGTTCAAGTCCAACGTTAACAAATTCCTAATGAACCGCCCGCTTAAGTAAACACTTCATCAAATCTCCACACTAACGTAATGTACTTGCAATAACCCTTATCCCTGAGTGGCTTCCGGGCCTTGATAAGTGGTGATCACTGTCGCAGAATAATAATCCTTTGCTTTTGTTTAGTTTGTGAAAGATGAAACTTTGTGTTTTCTCTTTTTAGCTTGCACATGTGGTCGTGACTTATTTCCGGGAGTGTGTCAGGTTGACATGTCTTTGCGTACAAACATAGGAGTGGTTAGCACCTATGGCGAGCGATACATAAAATTTAAAATATGAAATAATTACCCATGTACAAAAAGGGGGAGATAATCTTATTTCTCTAATTAAATAATCCAAGGGAGATAATTAGTGTTTATTCTTTTATATTATAATCTATTTTGAACTTATTGAATTTAGTATTTAATAATTTATTTATTCATTGAAATTGATAAATATAGTATAGGTTAAGGTTAAAGACATACTTAAATAATATACAATAATGGTACATATATCAGATAAACTAATATTAATAATAATATTGATGATCCAAATTTTTATTAATAAAGGTATCAAGTTAAACTCAAATTTCAAGATTGAATATTAATAAGTAACATTTTTAATGACTTATGGTGGTCTATATTTGTTAAATTTAAACCAACGTTTATGACTGCATGAGGGAATAAGTTCCTCTCTTGAATTTAGGAGGGTGGTTCTATTTTTGATATCGTCATATTTTAAAATCTTTAGGGTCTCCTGTGTACAAAGTGCACAGAATCTATCTCGTGTTGTATATTCTTTATATGATCCTATTATTTACCATTTCAAATTGAATTAAATATTCTTATCTTTGAGTCGCCAAATATGCTTGGATAGGGTGGTTTGGTTCAACAATATGGGTTGAAATTCTATGCTTAATAAGTTCAGATGTGGAACCAAAGTAGATTGCGTCTTGTTTAATGTAATTATTTTCAGGAAGATTAAGGGTTGCATTGGTATGTGGTGGTTTGGTCTGTATTTTATTGGTAGATTGGTTAAAGTTGGTGTAGTTATTTAATCGGGTGGTCAAGTTATGGTTGCTGTTAAATTCATTTAAATTTGGGGGTTGTGATACTGTGCAGCTAAAGACTACATTTTTTTATTTTGCATGAGCCTTGTAGAGGGCATCTACTTTTTCTTATATATATATATATATATATATATATATATATATATATATATATATATATATATATTTCTTGTTGATTTTTAACGATAAATACTGTTAAGTAACATCTTCGCCTCGAAGATCGTTTTACTTAGAAAACTGGCCATATTTTATTCGGACACAGGTAGATAATATTTTCATATATTTTTTTAAATTATTTTTAAAACAGTAATCTACGGAAATGCATGTTTCAAGGTTCCTACATCTCTTCAGCGTAATATATATATATATATATATATATATATATATATATATATATATATATACATACATATATATATATATATATATATATATATATATGTATATATATATATATAAACGAGATAAGACACTCATAGAATTCAGATGAAAAATCCTGATAGATATTACTTGAAGTAATACTTTCAAGGTTATCCTAGCCAAAAAAAGAAAAGCTCAATATTTAAGAATAGAGCAATATATAAGTTTCGTGGTTAAATTTTAAATTCTGAAAAAAAACCAACATATAGAGACATATATTCGATTTAAGAATTTATTGTTTGACAAAAGGAATATATAGAAGGGATTATTTTAATTTCCTTAATCCATGGATTTTCAACAATGGCTGATATCGTCTGAGGAAATGAAATGCGGTTAGCAAAATATTCAGCTGCGAATGGACGCTAATTTTGCTTTTCAGCACAATTATTGAAAATAGTTTTTTGAGTGGTTGTTGATAATTATATGGAAAAAATTATACGAAAAGAGAAGTTGATACAGCCTGGGTAATCCATTATCGGAAGAAGTCCAATGTCGTTCGGGGTTATAAATCCAGGTAGGCAGAAAATAGGCCCAGGAGAGAAAGTAATATTCCCATATAGCGAAAGCGTATTGCTTCTTATTGAATTTTCGAAAAGTATACAGGGCAGCCTTATTCGTAGTTGCGTTGAGTGTGTGCTGGTTGATGCAGTCCAAATGCTTTCTCGGTGTTGACAAAGTGTATCCGATATTGGGTGGATATACCATTCCATTGTAATTATCCCCGTGAGTAATAGAATTTGAGCATTGAGTTAAGTATGCAATGGACCTCGAAATCAATAGTATAGGTAGCGAAATAGCAAAATAATCCTGGAGATGATATTCAGAACGGTGCGTTGGACGGCTTGCTTCTAGTGTGAGTCCCGGTAGAAAGAAAGATAGTTCGCTTTCTTGTTGATAGTGGGAAGCCTTTTAGATGAAGAAAAGAGGAGAGTGGGGTGAAGTAGAGAGGGTAAAGAGAGAGAGAAAGGGCTAAAATTGGGCGAGCATACAGGTTCTTAATGGAATGTTTTTGGCGAGGGGAGGAAATGTATTTTAGTGTTCTTTAAAAGGGTTGACCTCTTCATTTTAAGTTCAAATGGAAAATGGATATTCTTGTGATTTTCAATGGGGGTGTGCGTGATAAGGGATGGGTGTGCTTATTTTACTGAGCGGGTGGGTGAGCGGATGAGGTGGAGATAAAGACGAGTCATGGTCTGAAAATATGCAATGTTTGGAGGGTTACTTATCTAAGTGAGTTTAAGGTTGGGTTCTTTTAATTTTGAGTGTATATTTAAAGGTGACTTGATAAGTTGAGATAAGTCAGTTCATTACGCTTGTTGTCGTAGTGTGATCTGGTTTAATTAAGTTTGTTTAAATTTTATTTAAAATACATATATTTCTGTTTGGAGGTGATCTATGGATGAGTTTGTTTTTTTGTTCGTTGAAGTGAAATTGATGTTTGAGTGAGTGCTTTATATACTGTGGTTAATTAGCTATTTTTACAATGGGGAGAATTGATTTAAATGTGGGGCTGGGTATGGGGTCGCTCAAGCGTGGTTGATTTTAACTATTTATATAATGATTACTTGTATATCCATCTGTCAAACCTAAACATAAGTGCAGATATAAGCACATATAAACGCACAGACACACATACATACGTACATATACATATATAGACATACACATATACATAGTATACACTTACGCACATACACTGATCCATACCATGCATACATAAATACAGACTTATATACACACGCATCCTTATACTAATGCATATATGCACTCAATTACATATATACATATAACGCAAATACGTATATTAGAGAAGCGAACTACTTATTCAGCCGGGCGAGTATGCATGCGTGCGTACTCGAATGTACAACTTCGCCCATATGTACGGCATTGCATATGCATTGTCAAACAATAAATTCTTAAATCGAAGATATGTCTCGATATGTTGTTTTTTTTTCAGAATTTAAAATTTAACCACGAAACTTATATATATATATATATATATATATATATATATATATATATATATATATATATATATATATATATATAAATGACCAAAAGTATATATTCCAAACAATAAATTCTTAAATCGAAGATATGTCTCGATATGTTTTTTTTTTTTCAGAATTTAAAATTTAACCACGAAACTTATATATATATATATATATATATATATATATATATATATATATATATATATATATATATATATATAAATGACCAAAAGTATATATTCCAAATTGCAAGATGTTGTGAAACTTACTGTCTATTTTTTTTATCTATGTTCAAATGTTCAATTCATTCCGCCTCCACTCATCAGAAGAATAGGAACTCATCAACTTTAAAAGAAAATAAAGGATTATGGGCATGATTACAAAATCCGAAGAGAAGTTGCAATTGTGTTTTCTTTGAGTTACGCCATCTTTGAATTTTAATGTAGAGTTACCAACATCAAATGTAAGTATTACTCAGTTGAAATCATATTGTTATAAATAACATAAAATCATCTTAATTATGATTGTTATTCATAATTAGTTAATATTTATTTTCTTAGGTAATATAGATAACGGTTAAATCCAGAATGTATGCATTTAGGTTTATTTTATGCGAAAGTAATTATTACATTTATTGAATTTATCCAAAACTTACACACATACACGCATATATATATATATATATATATATATATATAAATATATATATATATACACATATATATATATATATATATATATATAAATATATATATATACACATATATATATATATATATATATATATATATATATATATATATATACCCCGTGCCAGCATTATATGCAAATTGATATTTTTATTCTAACTCCGATAGTTTTCAATGAAAATTCGTGAAACTTCGCACGTTATACGGCAACAATAACGCATGCGCAGATATAAAATTTTAAGCTGATCTGCGCAATAGCGAGCAAACGGCAGCCATTTTGGTGACTTGCAGTTTTTTTCAGCGTGCCAACTTTATATGCAAGATGAAATCAAGCTTAGAAGTCTTAAATTGTTTAAAACCCCCATAATACGATTTCCACCTTAGAAATTGCTAAAGAATTTCACCGTGATCATCGTACGATCAAAAAATATTGTACTAACCCTCAACTTTGCAACGGAAGTTCTGACAAAGGAAAAATTTGTAAGAAATCATATCTGTCACGTCGAACAATGAGCAAGATCAAGAGAGAAGTGCGCCGTAATCCACTTGAAACTAGCAAACAAGTTTTTTGAAAAAGCTGGCGTTCTCAAATTAACTCGTAGCCGTATTCTGAGGACGATTGCAAAATTTGGAAAGCCCTCAATTGAAGGATATCCACAAGAAAAAGCGGATCGAGTGGGCAAGAGATCACATGAAGGTGAATTTTCAAACTGTTTCTTTCACCGATGAGTGTCGAGCGACCCTTGATGGACCCTATGGGTGGAGGGGAGGATGGTACCATAATGAGGGTCTACGTCCCCAAAGGATCAGGCGTGAACAATGAGGTGGTGAAGCGATGTTCTGGGCTGCAATCATTGGCAATGAGCTGCCAAAGACATTTCATCAGATGAAATCGAAAGTTTGACATCTTTAATGGACCAAAGGCTTTTTTGCTCTTTTCAATAAAAATGGCAATTATATAAGATATTGATTGTATTATGAAACCATATTGAAGTTGTTTGTTCTTTATTATTGTTGTTCTCAATTTAAAAATTCCTAGAATAATCAATGTTTCGATGATCTTTTAGCACTTCACTATATTTTAGCATCGGTTTGCATATAAAGTTGGCACGCTGAAAAAAAAATGCAAATCATCAAAATGGCTGCCAATTGTTTATTACTGTGCAGATTAGCTTAAAATTTTAGATCTGCGCTTGCGTTAGTGTTGCCATACAACGTGCTAAATTTCACAAATTTCATTGAAAACTATCGGAGTTGGAACAAAAATATCGATTTGCATATAATTCTGGCACGGGGTGTATTACAAACCTAAGTTAAAACTTTTACTGTTATATTTGACTGGACTAATAATTGAACAAAATCCTTAACAAGATATAATATATAATTGTAGTAAGATTTTTCCCTATAGTTTTAATTTTTAATGTGGTCTTTTCTTTTCATTTATATTGAAATTCGCTTTCGCCATCATATTTTTCTCATTTTTAAAAGTTTTTGGTCTGCAATCTCCAAATCAAATTTCGTCATTTTATAGTACATTAGTAAAAATGTAAAAAGACTAGAGACATCAAAAGAACACATACAATATGTCTCAGAACCTGAATCCAACCCACGCAAATACTCAACAAACCGAAAAGAATCAGGTATGCAGTGCGTAGTATATAACTAACGTGCAGGCTGCAAGATTTCTAAAAGCCACTGAACCAAAGAATATTGGACAGAGTCTATCATAGATAAAATAAGTGTCATCTATCTATCTATCTATCTATCTATCTATCTATCTCTTTACATGCATATATATATATATATATATATATATATACATATATATACATATATATATGTATATGTATATATATATACATATATATATATATATATATATATATATATATATATATATATATATATATATATATATAGTTCATCTGAGAGAAGAAAAACACTGACAAAAATATATGGCCTATCTGATGATGGTCTCCGTAACTGGATTGTTACTTTCATCAGTTTAGAGTTAACAGGTTAGATTGGGCCTCTGGAACAAGTAAATGTAACTAAAATGTTAACTTTATCTAAATACCTGAGGGTTTAGTAGGAGCAAATAATCTCATTCAGTGTGCCATTAGACCCTCCGTACCGCATCAAAAAATGGATTGCGTGCCGTGTAAGATCAATTTCACTGCAAGGAATATCACACATATTTCAGAGTTTTTTGTGTGTATTCTGTCTTTAATACATGAGACTACAAAACCTGAAAGATAAGTGAAATGTTGTCACACTCGAAACAGCAGACAGCTACCATCTTCCCCTCCCTCTCTCTCTCACCCTCTCTCCCTTTCTCTCTTTCTCTCTCTTTCTCTCTCTCTCTCTCTCTCTCTCTCTCTATATATATATATATATATATATATATATATATATATATAAACTGTATCAATCCCTTTATTGCAGATTAGTAAAACATCAATATTTCCCTAAATATAAGTTACAAAGAAATGAAAATTACACAATCAAAGGGTTGCTTTAGTTATTTCCCACAATTTCATTCAAATTCATGCTATATTCACGAAATGTTGGGATTTTATTTATTATCAAAGAAATTTTACTGCCCATTATTTATTGCAGATCTCTTAGAGTGTGAAAAAAAAATCATGCGAATAAAGGTTATTGAAAAGCAAAGGATAGTTGCTGGACTTGTAGAAGGATTGTCCATAAAAAATTTAGCCACAGAGCTGGAATGGGATCCAAAAACCTTGGCTACATTTTTGAACTACCCGAACACCAAATCCAGAAAAATAAGAGACACAGGAGAAACCTTTTAGATCGTGATATTCGGAAAATTCCTAGGGACTCAATCAAAACAGTACCAATGCTTTCGTCTTTGCAAAAGCTGGAATCGCTCCAAGATCCAGGCATGCCCGATACAACGTTTTGAATGAGATTGCAAGGTACATCGAACTTCTTTCAATGCCTCCATTGAGCAAAAAACACAGGGAAAAACGAATTGCTTTGATACAAAATTACATGAAAATGGATTTCCAATAGGTCCTATTTAGGGATGAGCACCATGCTACTCTTGACGGTCCGGATAGATGGACCAAAGTTTGAAACCCGAACTGAACTCCGACCCGTTACAGAGTTCATTGCCAACAAGGAGATAGAGGCATCATGTTTTGGGTGGAAATCATTGGGGATAAGTTGGTGTGACTATTCCGAGTATAAAAGGGTGTAAAGCTTACCAGCAATGAGTACGCAGCCTTTTTGGATAATCATTTATCGATATGGCTAGATGACCTACAATTGTCTCGTCGCTTTCAGATGATTTTTATGCATGCCAATGTAGCATCCCATTCTGCTTGGGCGACTGCATCCTTCCTTGAATCTATAGAATTCGTTGGGAAACTCTTATGACCTGATCACCGTATTCTCCAGACCTTAAGCCCATTGAATATCTCTGACTAATATAAAAAAGAGAAGTTTATGACGGAGGAGAGCAATTTACTTCAAAGGACGCCTTGTGGAGGAACATAGTTGATGTTGCTAGAGCCATAATTCCTTTTAAGATCAGAGAATTGACTTCCTCGGGAGACGAATGGTTGTTTTAAGTTATTTTAAAAAATGGTGGATGTGTTGGTAAATAATTAATTCATATGAAGCCCATACCTTGGCTATCTCTTTGTTTATTATTCTTTGACAGAAAAATATAATAAAAAGTAAAGTTCGCAAGAAAAGACGTTGTATTTTTGCCCTAAAATAACATTTTAAGAGACCTGCAAAAGGCGATGGACAGTGGAAATTATTTGATGAAGACGAAAATGTCATAACTTCGTGAATATCGCATGAATTAGAATAAGATTTTTGGAAATAACTAACCTTAAGGGATTCGTTTGATGATATAATTTTCATTTTGCTGTAACGTATATTTAGTAAAATATTGATATATTACTAATCTGCAATAAATCAATTAACATAGTGTGTGTGTAGTCAGCACCAACCCTATTTGGGTTTAAACGGCTTCCTCCGAAGGAGGAAGTTTCATGGGAGTATGAAATTCACAAGCGGTCCCCAGTCGCATGTATATCCCCGTTAGGGGATATGACGACGTTAGGTTTTTGCAACTTTTTGCAGGGAGGTGTCGACGTCCTCCTACATACAGCACGTGGAATTACCAAATTGGTCACCCATTTTAGCAGTGTAGCAATGACAAGGCTCAACGTTGCTTAACTTCGGTGATCTGGCGGGAACCGGTGTGTAAACGTGATTATGCCGTATATAATTAACACAATATATACACAGCCTTTTTGGATAATCATTTATCGACATGGCTAGATGACCTACCATTGTCTCGTCGCTTTCAGATGATTTTTATGCATGACAATGCACCATCCCATTCTGCTTGGGGCGACTGCATCCTTCCTTGAATCTATGGAATTCGTTGGGAAACTCTTATGACCTGATCACCGTGTTCTCCAGACCTAAAGCCCATTGAATATCTCTGACTAATATATAAAAAAGAGAAGTTTATGACGGAGGAGAGCAATTTACTTCATATATATATATATATATATATATATATATATATATATATATATATATATATCAACGAGGTTGTTAGATAGTGCTCAATAAAAAGAGCTGATAATACTTGTTTATTGTTATATAAACATGCTCACATCCCGCTGCTACAAATAGCCACTTGTTTCAATCAAACAACAGATAACATCAGGCAGCGACTTGACTATTCAAAAGTTTAATGAATAAAGGTTATTCATTAAACTTTTGAATAGTCAAGTCGCTGCCTGATGATATCTGTTGTTTGATTGAAACAAGTGGCTATTTGTAGCAGCGGGATGTGAGCATGTTTATATAACAATAAACAAGTATATATATATATATATATACTATCAATAGATTTTTTTCATTTAACTACAAACAAATATAAAGTAATATAAGATAAAAGTATTAACTAACTATAATTGGCATTTTTTATTCTATGCTTTAATTTACTCTTTTTAGTAAAGTTTTGAAAATTAGCTGCATTTAATGTCGTTTCAATAATATTCAAGTATTTTTTATATAAGCCTTAGTCATACACTCTCCACCTATTGGAAAATTTATATGCCACGAAGATGTCCCGATCTGTGAGTACACCTGTTTACAACCCTATTTGAAAAATGGACTAATATATATAATAAAAAAATTTAAATGCGGAATTCAATACGGCTTTAAATATGTCGCGTGAGTTACTTTCTTTTGTAAAAGCCCGACAATGTCCTTATCAAGAAAAAATAAGTAGCCTATGTGTTTTAAAGACCAAGCCAATAGTAAGCGCATAAAAACTGATGTTTTGATGAATTTGTGAGACTTTGTTCCCTACATTTCATGCGGTTTCTCTTATATTAACTTATTTTTTTATTATTATTATAGCCCTAGTCTCACACTATCAAGCTATTGGAAAGTTTGTGTTATAAAAATTTATATTTGTAAATTGATTGTCAGAGAAACAAACAAGAGTTGTCTTTGCTCTTCGTGCATAACGGAGAAAATGCTGCCCAAGTATACTAATACACACCCACATTATAATATATATATATATATATATATATATATATATATATATATATATATATATATATATATATATATATATATATATATGTATGTATATATATTATATCTGACACACACAGATATATATATATATATATATATATATATATATATATATATTATAATATAAAGCTGTGTGTGTGTGTGTGTGTGTGTGTGTGTGTGTGTGTATGTGTGTGTGGTCACGAATAGGCTCCTATATGGTTGACTATTTTAAAAAACTGATTACATATAATGATAGAAGGTGTATCGAGACACAGGAATGGTTATGTTTGATCTGGCAGAACGGTGGTTCATTAACATTGTGGGATCTGCGTTCGCGCCCGGTCCACAAAGTATGCAAATAAAAAATTTAAAAATTAAAAAAAAAAAACGTTTACAAGTGTTTTTGATATAGATGTTCATAATACTTTTATAAGTATGTTTTAACTTAAATAGGGATGGTATAATAAAATTGTGGGGTCTGCGTTCGCGTCTGGCCTCCATAGAATGGAAATAAGCACACACTTTAATAAAGACTTTTCATATCTATCTGCGTAAGTATACTTTGATAATTATGTTTCAGTTTGAAGAAATATGGTATAATAAAATTATTGGGTGTGCGTTCGCGCCTGACCTCCATAGAATGTAAATATTTCACAAAGTTTGACAAGGTTTTTAAAAAGGGGCGAGGGTCCACAATAACACCTTAATTTTAATCTTAATTCACGTTAGCTTTTATTTATTTTTTTAAGTTGAATCATATTGTGTCGAATAAAGTCACCTCATAAATTCACGTTCTTTTTAAAGTGAAAGCCAAAACTCTAGACAATTTTCGACACAAATTCTGCATATTTCTGTTTTTTTTCCTTCTCCACTTGCACGTGTCACTATTTGGAAAATAGATAAATAGATAAATAATAAAAAATAAGAACGTTACTTGTTATCGTGTCAAAAGAAGGAAAAAAATCCTGCTCACATGATTACGCGTCTTTTTAAAAGGCTATTTTTGAACCCAGCCAATGACGGGTACTTCTGCTAGTATATATATATATATATATATATATATATATATATATATATATATATATATATATATATATATATATATATATATATATAGTTAAAGATTAATTATTCTTTTATGTATGTATGTATATACATATATACACAGTATATATGTATATATATATATTTATATATATGCTATTCTTTCTTTTTAATATTTGCTTATTATAATGGCAGATAAAAATTTTGCATGTATAACATCTACTTAAAATGCTGTTTTACTCTACTGCTGTGAGCGGTAGGGATTGCAAATCAATGTAAGCTGTGTTGGCACATCCTTCTGACAAGTTCAATATAAAAAAAATAATATATATGAACGATCTTAACGTTTAGATTAACTTTTATAAATATTTCCATTTCTGATTTCATATTATTTTTACAAAAACTTTGAAAGATAGAGAGACATACTGTTTTCAGTGTATAAAGAGATTTGAATGTGTACAGATGTTTTCCTATGGTTGGGACGATCCAGTTGTCGCCTTAAAGAAACAACACTACAGTTTTATTTTAAAACATTTATTGGAAAAATTAATTCAGGTCTCCTGATTATGTAGTAGAGCTCACATCTATTTAATGTAACCGCTTTCAGTCACAGTCATCGCCTAGATATTGGTCCGGAACTGGGAGCATGCCTTTTTTACTAGCGCTGACGGAAGCTCAGCGAATACTCGGCAGATGGCTGCAAACAAGCTGGCTTTGTGTTGTTGGAGGTTATGTAGGTGATGTTATCGACATATGGCTAAACAGAAGTAGTCCAGCTGGTTCAGTTCGGGAAAGGACGAAGGTCAGTGAGAGAAGGCTACAAAGTCGTAACACTTCTTCTGAAGCCAAGCCTAAGTCTCTTTGGACTTGTGGACCGGCGCCATGCCCTGCTGCCACATCCAAGGTCTGCCCGAGACCACCTGATTGCACCAGGGGATCATCACATTCTACAGCATATCCAGGTACACTAATGTAAGGTGGCATGATGTGACCCTCACTTGAAACCACACCAAAGACCATAACCGTGGCCAGAAAATTTGTTTTCATCACCCTGCGCACGTCCCCGTTATTCGTGGCAATCCAACGATGCGTTTTGAAGGTGCTAGCAATGGTCTTGTTGTCAAAACTTGGATCAGTAGAGAGCATGAGTTATACAGCGGCACATCTCCGATCTCGCTCGGTGAACAATGTGTCACTTTCAGACTTGATAGAAGACTGCTATCGCTCTAGCAATTTGTACACAACTGTCTGACTAGTAGATGGTCTGCAACAAAAAACAACAACAAAAAAAGAAAACCGGTTTTCATCAAACGGAAATGGAATCATGTCGTCTTTTCTATGACGGCAATTTTACCGTTCCACCCTTTATTTGATTTCATATTTGTTTCAACTGAAATGACTCTACTCTCTAAAAATCAACTATGCATTTTATTCAATAATTTAATTCATGTTACAGCGTGCGAATGATAGATAAATTTACACTGTTTTAGATTGTATTTCATGTTTATTTTTAACTACTATGACTATTTATTTAGTTTCGTATGGACGGCCTCGTATTTTATTTGGTAAAAAATAAATGGCCTCGGGCACAAGCCGTTTGAGATGGATAAAAAATAAATTAGCATCTGCTACTTGAGTGCAAGTCTATTCTAATCGAAGACAAACTCCATATTTATAACGTTTACATGCTATCTCTTTTAGCAATATATATATATATATATATATATATATATATATATATATATTATATTATATTATATTATATTATATTATATTATATTATATTATATGTAAAATGAAGTTGTTTTCCTCTTTACATTTGACAATTATAGATTTCATACCAAAATCTTTATATGCTTTACATTTTTGCAAACCACCTACAATAATTATTTCACGAACATAAGCCCTCGTTTCTTCTATATACAAATATTATTACATTTAATCCGACCTACCTGCTTCTCTCAAAATACATCTTCCAAGAAAGTACCAAATGCTTTTACTATCTATTCGATTTCTCCTCACACGTAATATAATATTAGGTTGGTGCAAAAATAATGTCGCTTCTTAACGTTCAACTTCAAAAGACAATAATTCCTTTCATAATAAACTTTATCACTTATCAAGGCTAGGGCCACCCGAGGATAAGGGCTAATGCGTATACATAAGTAGTGGAAATTTTGTAAATTAGATTACTTAGGGGGATGTTTCATCAAGCACTTGTTTATGTTGGATTTGAAAGCAATCAAACGGAAGAGAGTTCCACATGCATGCAGTTCTAAGAACGAAGTTTTGTTCATAGAATCTACGTTTAGGTTTAGGCACAAATAAAGAATGTGGGAAATTATTGATAGTGGTTTTTGCTAGACGAGTGTTTTTCGTGAAATGAGGGAGGACCATAGATTGAAGCTCAGACAAGCACTTGCCATGAAAATAATGATAAAGCAGAGACAGGCTCGCACCATCTCTTCTGTGCAAAAGAGGTTGCAGAGAAGAGAAAAGAGCACCCCCCACTAAGCTACGAAGTCTATTTTAAACTCTGTCAAGGCGGGATAAGCTGTTTCTAGCAGCTCCTGCCTAGATGTGGCAACAGTACTCCATCCCAATAACATAGAAATCCAGAATTCTAGAAGCGATGAAGACATTGAAGGCCGATTCGGCATCATCTTGGCTTTTGAAGCATTTTTCGCGCAGGAAGTTGTTGAGGCGCTTGAAAAAGTGATAATCTGTGGGCGAGAGGTCTAGTGATTATGGCGGATGGGCAGTGTCTCGTGGTCTAATTCGTTCAGCTTTTGCAGAGTCAGTGAAGCAACATGTGGGCGAGTGTTGTCATGAAGGAGAATTGGTCTCTTCATATTGACCAATCTCGGGCTCATTGGTGGAGCTTCTGGTGCATTTCATCAATTTGTCGGCAGTACTTCTCCGCCGTAATCGTTTCGATCGGATTCAAGAGGCTGTGATGAATGAGACCAGCCGTAGACCAGCAAACAGTCACCATAACCTTTTTTAGTGCAATTTCGGCCTCAGGAAGTATTTTAGAGTTTCTGCTGCATCCAACCTCTGTGCTGAACGTCGCTGATTGTCGTAGAGGATCCACTTCTCACCACACGTCACAATCCGCTCGATAAATGGGGTTTTGTTGCACAGAATGAGCGTAGAAGACACATCAAAACGACGATTTCTTTTTATTATCGTTCAATTAATGCGGCACCAATTTATCCAACATTTTTACTTTCCTATTTGCTTTTAATGGCAAAGGAATTCAATTAAGTCTTTCAAATGTTTGTTATCAACCGCAGTCGGTCAGCCATGACCATATTCATCTTCGAGGCCCTTGTCTCTATTGCGAAATTTCTTGAACCACCGTTGTGCCACACATCCGTTAGTGGTCACTGAGCCAAACGCATAATTGATATTACGAGCTGTCTCGGCAGCTTTTCGGCCTAGTTTGAACTGGAACAAGAAAATCGTGCGGATTTTAATTTTGTCCATGCTGTCGAAAAGCCTGCAAAAAATGAATGAAGAGATTGAGAACGGTAACAAATAACACGATTTGATAGAGCGAATACTCGCTTTAAAATGAGATAGAACATGGCTATATATATATATATATATATATATATATATATATATATATATATATATATATATATATATATTGTTATAATGGAATGACCCAGCACCCCTCCGTACAATGATATACAGACAATGTAGGTATACTCCCCCGAGAATCAGAGTTCCAAGACATCGAGCGAGACAGACTATCGTCTTGTATCCCCTTTGTAAATAAGCCTTTGGATTGACCCTAAGTGAATGTCCTGTGTTATGATTATCTAAAGAAAGATATCATTTGGCGACGAAAGATGAGCGTATAATATTTTGGAGAGGGGAAAAAATTATTTCTAATAAGAACTTAAAAGGAAAAAAAAGTGAAACGGATTTCGGAACGCGCATGATCGAATTGAAAAAGAAAATCATAGAGTCTGAACGAACGACGGAACTAAGTTCTAAAAACTTAAAATACTTCGATCAAGTGAAAAAGAAAATTTAAAAAAGAATACGAGACAAAAGATAACACTAAACGAAGACAAAAAAAGTAATTTTTTTCTCCAAAGAAAAAAAAAACGTGATTCAGTCTGTTTAGCTTCATACTAAAAAATAAGGAAAAGATAAATATTTGTTCTATTGCAAATTCATTTCAAATTTATTTTTTCTAATAAGAAAAAATAAATAAGAATAAATAAGACTGCAAAAACAGAACATGTCTCATATTGCGGTGTGTGTCGACGGTCGGTTGTATTTTCTTTTCCAAAATTTTTCTAAATTGTTACGAAGTAATATGTGCCTTTTTAAACAAATACATTGGATTTATTTGGCACTTTATTTTTGTACAATTAATTTTGTTGTTGTGTTAACCTGTGCTTAAAAGTTTAATATGGAGCAAATAACTGAACTCACAAAAACCATGGCTCTGTTAACGCAACAAAAGCAAATGGAATATTTGCAAGAACAACAATTAAAACAAAGTGAATTATTACAAACTATATTAATGAGGCAAATAGAAACAAAAAGATTGTCGGTTTACACCTGAAGGAATTGCAAACTCTCTATCAGAATTTTTGTATAAACCAACAAATGGTCTGACTTTTCCAGCGTATTTTAGAAGATATGAAACTATTTTTCTAAAAGATGTCAGTCGTGGTCGGACGAGGAAAAAATTATTCTTCTGCTACAAAAACTTGGTACTCAGGAACATACCAAGTATACAAATTTCATTCTCCCAAAGAAACCTGAAAATATTTCTTTTAAAGAAACGATAGATATATTATCGAGTATTTTCGGGGGATCGCTTATTTTATACGCGTCATAAGTGTCTAAATATTGTAAAACAAGACGAGGAGGATTTTATTGCTTAGGCAGGAAAAGTAAATGCCCAATGTGAATTATTCAGGATAAAGACCTCAAAGAAGATATGTTTAAATGTTTAATATTTGTTCAGGGTTTAACTGCCGCTAAAGATAGAAAGATTTGTTCACGGATATTAGCAATCATGAATCTAGACTGACATAACATTACAAAAAGATACGGAAGAGTGTCAAAAGCTGCTGAATTTAAAAGAGGACAATACAAGTATGTAAGAAAAATATTGTCAAAGTACAAAGGGTTAAACAACGTGTCTACTATGCAAAAATACTGTAGAACATGTGGAGGAGAAAATCACTTTACAAAAGAGTGTTACTTTAAAAAATAAAATATGCTGTGGGTGCGGACATAAAATAACGGTATGCAAAAAGAAAAAAACACCGTAAGCATGAAAGTTCCAAAAAGGAGTCCATGAAAGGTATAGAAAGAAAATATATTGATGTCAATATTAATGTTACTGGAAAATAAACTGCCTTCTGGATACTGGGAGTGATATATCCCTAATTGATGAAATAACTTGGAGAAAAATTGGATATTCAAAGTTATAAAATACAGAAAAAATTGCCAGAGGTATTTCTGGAAACAGACTAAAATTCAAATGTGACACTGAATGAAAATACAGTAAAGACCAAACTTTATGTCATACCAGGAAAAAATTCTAATTTATTTGGTATCGACTTGATGATACCATTCAATTTATGGGAGAAACCCATAAACTCGTTTTGTAGAAAAGTAAATGTGGCAGGGATAAAAAAAATTCCATAATGCCAGAAAACTTTATTAAGGATTATTAAAAAAAGGATGTTAAAAATGTATTTTCTGAGAGACTGGGTTGTTGCACTAAGATTGAAATGAAATTTGAACTGAAGGACAAAGCTAAAACAGTATTTAAACCTAAAAACAAGGTTGTATTCTCTTCACTGGAAACAATAGATGAAGAACTAAAGAGACTAAAAGAAAATGGAGTAATTGAAAAAGTAGGCTACTCTGAGTGGGCATCACCCACAGTATATATAAAAAAAAAATAAAAAAATAAAAAGATCAGAGTATGTGCGGATTTCGCAACTGGACTAAAGGATTGCTTAACATATCATAACTATCAACTCCCTACACCTGAGGAAATCTTTTCTAAGTTGAATTGGGGAAAATCTTTCTCCAAAATTGGTTTATCAGAGGCATATTTGCTAGTCACAGTCCAGGAAGATTGTTCCCAATACCTGACGCCAAATATCCATAAAGAATTATTTGCCCTAAAACGGTTGACTTTTGGTTTGAAAGTAGCTCCAAATTTATTCCAACAAATTATGAGTACCATGTTAGCAGGTCTAGATTTTGCAATAACTTACTTAGACGACATTCTAATAAGAAGCAAGAATTTTGAAGAACATAAAATCCATATTCGTGAGGTATTCGAGAAAATAGAAAACTACGGATTCAAAGTGGCTCTCGAAAAATATGGATTTGGTATGCACAAAATTGTATATATAAGATAAATAATTGATCGGAAAGGTAGAAGACCTAATCCAAATAGGACAGAAACAATTAGAGACGTGCCTAGACAGGACAATGTAGTTAAATTACAGTCATTCTTGGGTCTAGTGAACTACTATCCTTCTTATATCCCAAATATGCATGAATTAAGAACACCGTTGAATGAATTATTTAAAAAGAATAAAAAATTGCAGTGAACAAAAGAATGCGAGGAAGCAGTCCAAAAAACGCAAAAGGTGTTTGTTATCAGATCTAGCATTGCACATTACGACCCAAAGAAGGATTTAATTATAGCAACAGATGCGAGCGAATACGGTTTAGGAGCCGTGCTTCTACACGGATTAGATGATGGGTCCACTAAACCAATTACCCACGCCTCAAGGGTTTTATTACCAGCAAAAAGAAATTACAGTCAGATTGAGAAAGAAGGTCTGGCAATTGTGTACGCTATGAAAGAATTTCATAGATTCATCCATGGAAGATCAATGTTCTTGCAAATGGACGATAGACCATTACTGACGATTAAATATTGTTAGAGAAATACCTGTAACACTTGAAAAAATTAGGAAAAAGCGAATGGATACATTAACAAGATAAAAAACAAGTGTAGCAAAACGAAAAGTAGAAAAAAGGATTAAAAGTGTTTCCGTTTTCGATATGTGATAGAACTCTAATGCATGAAGATAGTGGTAATACCGCAAGTGTTACAAATAAAAATTCTGAAAGAATTTCATATGAGTCATCGTGAAATCTCCAGAATGAAAGCTTTAATGAGAGGATATACATATTGGCCTAAATTGGACCATGACATAGAAAAAATGGTAAAATTATGCAAAGGTTGCCAACTAGCAACGAAAGCTCCAACCATAAGGACACAACCTTGGCCAAAAACATAGTACTCTGGATACGCATCCATATAAATTACGCAAGACCACTGGTAATCGTGGATAGTTTTTTAAACTGGCTGGAAATTTATAAATACAAAAAGCCAACAGCTCAAACACTATAAATACGTTAGACGAATTATTTGGTTGCTTTGGAGTACCAAAAACAATTGTTAGTGAGAATGGTACCATGTTCACAGGACAATAATTTAAAGACTACTGTGAATCACTGGCCATGGAACATCACAACCACAACTTATAACCCTCGGTCTAACGGGCAAGCAGAAAGGTTTGTCTATACCTTCAAAAGAGCATTGAAAAAGAATAACAACATCGACACTGAAGAAAAGAGTATTAAAAAATTCCTAACATATATATAAAGAGAGAGAAGAAAGAGAGAGGTAGATAGATAACAAGACAGAGAGAAAGAGAAGGCGTAATAATTAGTTTTCCATAGTGATAAGTATTAAGATTGTACACAATCAACAAAATAATAGAACACCAGGATAGGATAACGTCAAACCAGAATACTAATGCAAATTTATCATCAGTTGAAATAATGTTTGCTAAAAAAGTATGTTTTGTGTTCGATCGATTAATTCCGAGAAAAAAAAGAGAAAAAAACTATTAAAGATAATAACAGGACGTATAAGACGATGATAAAGTTTTCTTTGAAAGCTTTCAGACAGGAAAACTATTTTGGGAAGATGAAATAATCTCAAAAAGAATCGGGAGAATGGTCTACATAATAAAAGGAAGCATATTTTCCATAAAAGACATATAAACTAATTGAGACCAAGATACATCGAAACATGTAGAAAACCGAGAGTTACCACTGGAGGTATTGTACGACACTTTTCAAATTGAACCTCCAAACAAAAAGGAAATACCAACAGAGGTATCAGTAACTCCGAAAACTAGTAACTCTCCATTCACAAATGCAAACTGTAAAAAAAGAACTAAATAGTAAAACCAATTTCTAGGGAAGAATTTAGCTTGGGGGAAAGTGATATAATGGAATGACCTAGCACCCCGTACAATAATATACAGACAATGTAGATCTGCTCCTCCGAGAATCAGAAAGTTCCAAGGCATCGAGCGAGACAGACACTCATCTTGTATCTCCTTTGTAAATAAACCTTTGGATTTACCTTAAGTGAATATCCTGTGTTATGATTATCTAAAAACAGATAGATAATATATCATTGAATTAATTCAGAAATCATGTATAGAAGTAACATATGTGAGAAAACTATATTGTTTTTGCACGAACCTAATAATACTGGAATACCGGAATTAATAGATCGATCGTTACTAATTACTGTTCATTATAGTTTGTAAACCGATTCAGGAATATAGCTGTACTAAAAAACCTACACCCGATCGAGTGCAAATAGAAAAATCGTTATTGTTTCACACGTAAATTTTCTATTTTCGAACAAACTGCCTTTTTTCTACTTTTTTTAATAATTTCATTTTCACCCCAAACAAGGCACATTGTCACTTTTATGTAGGGGGCTACTATCAGGGACATAACTACAGGGTTACTATGTAGGGAGTTGGGCAGCAAGATGTCTGTTCACATTACACTTGAACTTCTGCATGTCAGTACAGTCGGGGAACCAGGGATGTGGAAGAGAGTTCCAAAGTCTAGCGAATCTAGGGAAGAAACTACTGGAGTAGAAAGATTTCTTACATTAAGCGTTCTCTACTGTGTAGGGTGGGATTTAGCTGCTTGAGGGATTTATCGGGGGCGTTTACATCAAGGGGGTACAAGTGCTGGCAGTTTGTCGGAGCATTAACCATAAAAATGCTTGTACAGCAGGCAGAGGGATGCAACATTTCGTCGATGGGACAGAGTCTGAAGCTTAGACGACAGTTCCGAACCTATCAGGTTGGCGACCAATTAATAAAATGTCATATCAACATTAATATTCCTTGCAACACATGAATCCAACCAGATGTTTAAGCATCTATAACTTTACTGAATTTATTTTTTCAAGGGACAAGTCAAAAACGGTATGTTCTTTGTTTTTCTCTATTGAATTCACGTATTATTTCGCTTAAACATAATAACTGAAATTGAGTGTTATTTTCACAACTTTTCGACCAATGTACCCCAACCCTCTTCAAATGTATCTTGCCAGACTCTAAAATATTCCTGTCTACTCAGGAATCTGTAAGGAATTTCGAACAGAATCCATTATTTAATTCACCGGAGTAGCATGCAGTCGTTCAATCAGCTTAGATGTATTTACTGTGTAATTTGCAATGTTATGCCGAGTATCACCTTCACTGAGGATTGAACCTGAAACCCTCGGAATAGTTTCATCTAGAACTGAATTTTACTTAGTACTTTATGCGGACGATTTTAGTAGTAACTTTAAACATATTCTTGTTCTATTATTTTGTTGATTGTGTACAATCTTAATACTTATCACTATGGAAAACTAATTATTATGCCCTCTTTCTCTCTGTCTTGCTATCAATCGACCTCTATTCTCTATTTTCTCTCTTTATATTTATATATATATATATATATATATATATATATATATATATATACATATATACATATACACATATACATATATATACATATACATATATACACATATATATACATATATATATATTTTTTTTTGCTGTCTACGGCATAATCGCGTTGACACACAGGTGCTGTATGTGCTCTCCGCTTATCTCGGCATTGTTTCCAGTTGTCCTGGACTTCACCTTGCCAATGAAATCAAACAGTGCCGATTCAGGAGAGGTGTGGTTGGTGATTGCGCAACATTTGCCTCGAAATTATACGCGCAGCTGTCCCTACAGATGGTATCCTTTGTCTTTCGAAACTAAACGGAGGCATCGAAGAATTTTTGTGATGTTATATATATTAATTAACCGATCCGATAATGTATTAAATTTTATAATAATTCGTCGTTGACCAGCATATGCACCACCTCTTGCAAAAAAAAAAAAAAAAAAAAATGATTCCAATTTCATCCACAATTTTTCACAAAAATTTTCCCGACATACATATTTTTAGAAGTAAATGCACTTGCGAAAATCATCGGGTTCCTAACCTATTTGCGTTAACACTATTTGTAATCCATTATTTATGAGTAGTCCTATTTTCATCACGTAAATTACTTACTATGTGAACTAATTAGTTTTGTTGATACGACTATATTAATGCAGAGTTTTTTGTTTTGTTTTTTTTTTGCAAAAAGGACTTTTGTTGTTTATAAAAATTAAATTACTCTTTTCTATTTAACCCGAGCAACGCCAGGACCCGAGTGATGATAGCAAACACACACGCACGCACGCACACACACACACACACACACACACACACACACACACACACGTATGTATATATATATGTGTGTGTGTGTATATACATATATATGTATATATATGTGTGTATATACATATATATGTATATATACATATATGTGCGCGCACACACACACACACACACACACACACACATATATATATATATATATATATATATACTAGCAAAAGTACTTGTCGTTGACTGGGTTCAAAAACAGCCTACAGAAAATGGACTGTAATCGATGAAAGTATGATAGGTTATAAAAAGGAAGGGGTTATAAAGAGATAAGTTTTGATACTCAAAAATTTTACCCTAAGCAAAATATGATATAAGTATAAATAATTATCGCGAGAATATATTTTTTTAAATCAACTTTGTTTTCATTCGTAGCCAAGAGTGACCAACAAAATGATGTTTTCTTACAAAGAGAAAATGTTATATATATAATAATATTAATATACAAGAAATAAATGTTACCATAGTCAATAAAAGCTACTTTTATGGTAGAAAAGTTCATTGGTTTGTATTTTTAAGTAGTTTGTAAATTTTTTTTTTGATTCACGAACCGGTATAAAAACAAATCAAAATGGCAGCGACTTTGAAATGGAGAGCCCCGTTTTCAATTTGAAGGATGAGCACCTGAGCATTCTGTGTTAACAATTTAAGAGAGTTCCGTCAACGTAAGGAATATTTATAAACATATTTTAATCTTTCCGTTATTTTGTGCTTGAGGAATATTCGATTATGGCATGTGTACTTTATATAAAAATTCATTTAAATAGTTATCGCCTCAAATTTCGTTTTAATTCCAGTTCGCTGAAATTATTTCAAGTAAAGAGCATTAAAAACTATTTCAAAACAAAAAACATGAACTGAACTTTTATTGACTACAGTAACATTTATTTCTTGTATATTTATTTTTTCGGGTAGTCGTTTGTTGGCTTTTCTGCTAAACACTCTTACTAAATAATATCGACGAAATATCGAAAAACAAAGAAACAAAAACAGTTTTGAAAAATAATGAAGCTTTACTTACTTTAGTAAAATAATCCGAAACAGCAAAATGGGATATTAAAAAAGTAAATACGTAATTACTTTAGTTTTTTAAAGCAAAGAATCTATATAAATATGAATAAGAAGAAAATAGTGCCCTTTTCAAGCAGAACAGCTTCGTTTCAGTTTTACAGTATTGAACGGTGTAGTATTGCGCCGTCGGATTCAGGATTGTACTATTGTAATGTAAAGAACACACAGAAAGGGTTTTAATCAACTAAATTCCTTCTAGTACACTGACAAAAAAGCTTAAACAGATATATAAATAAAATAAAAAGGTTATGTAAATGTTTTTAAAAAGACACGTAATCACGTGAGCAAGATTTTTTCCTTCTTTTGACACGATAACAAGTAGCGTTCTTATTTTTTATCATTTATCTATTAATTTATTTTCGAACGAGTGCCACGTGAAAGTGGAGAAGGAAAAAACAGAGTTATGCAGAATTTGTGTCGAGAATGTCTAAAGTTCCGACTTTTTTTTTGGCTTTCACTTTAATAAGAACGTGAATTTATGAGGTGAATTTATTCGACACAATATGATTCAACTCAAAAACTAAATAAAAGCTACCGTGAATTAAGATTAAAATTAAGGTGCTATTGTGGACCCTCACCCCTTTTAAAAAAACTTGTTAAACTTTGTGACATATTTACATTCTATGGGGGTCAGGCGCGAACGAACACCCAATAATTTTATTATACCATATTTCTTCAAACTGAAACATAATTATCAAAGTATACTTACGAAAATAGATATGAAAGGTCTTTGTTAAAGTTTGTGCCATATTTCCATGGAGTACAGGCGCGAACGCAGACCCCACAATTTTATTATACAGTCCCTATTTAAGTTGAAATATACTTATCAAAGTATTCTTATGTACATCTACATCAAAAACCCTTGTAAACTTTTTTTTTTTCATTTTATATTTCCATACTTTGGGGGGCAAGTGCGAACGCAGACTCCACAATTTTTATGAACCACCGTTCTGCCAGATCAAACATACGCATTCCTGATCCTCGATACAGCTTCTATCATTATATGTAATCAATTTTTAAAATAGTAAACCATATAGGAGCCTATTCGTGACCAGACACACATACACACACACACACACACAAACACACACACACACACACGTTCAGCTTTATATATATATATACACACACGTTCAGCTTTATATATATATATATGGTGGCACGTAAGCTGAAAATGAAGGCCATTTACGTGACATTATTTTTATACATAAATCAAAATAATAATCAAACTTTAAAGTAGGTAATAAATGGAATGAATAAAATACACTCATTTAAAAAAATATTTAAAAATTGTAAATTTATTTTTGCGCCTATATATATATATATATATATATATATATATATATATATATATATATATATATATATAACACGGTAATTACATAATTATGTAATTTCCGTGTTATATTTTTATGTTATTGCTCTGTTTACCACATTGAGCTCTCATACCCGGATTTCCTCCTGGAATTATTCCATTATAACACTATATATATATATATATATATATATATATATATATATATATATATATATATATATATATATATTAAAAATAGTAAGCTGAAGTTTCTCGAGAGCTCTTTCAGCTATCATCTCGTCAGGAGAAAATCGATAGCGTACAAAATAATATTGTGTCGAAAAATAAATATTATTATTATTATTATTATTATTATTATTATTATTATTATTATTATTATTATTATTATTATAGTCCTAGATATATTATTCCAAAGAGCATTGAAACTGATATATATATGTGTGTGTGTGTGTATATATTATATATATATGTGTGTGTGTATATATATTATATATATATGTGTGTATGTGTATATATCATATATATATGTATATATATATTATATTTATTATATGTATATATTATATATATATGTGTATATATATTATATATATACATACATATATATATATATATGTATATATATATATATATATATATATATATATATATATATATATATATACATTAGGCACCGCCAAAAATGCCCGAAAAATCAAGTTGTTGTTGTTTTTTAAAACGAAATTACATTTATTAAAATCCATTATTTCTGAGTAACTTTTTTTTTTCCAGAAACATAAAACCTTGAATTTTATCATATAGAAAGCAGAATAATGTAAAACTTTTTCTACTATTTTTAATTAAATTTTAAATGTTAAATTTTTTCCCAAAAGTTAACAATCGGCGTTTTTTGTTTTGCAGAAAAGACGTATATAAATAGTTAAAAAAAAAAGGTTTCTGAAAGAATTAATTTTTTATTTCTTGTCTTATTATCATTTAGGGTGATTTTCTATGAGAATATGCAAAAATATTATAATATAAGTTACTGGATTTCAAATAATTCCACTTATTCATATAGGCAACCAGTTACTTCGAGTCGATTTGATTACTGTTTACATTTGTACTTGATAAAAAGCAAACTACGGAAGATCAAAAAGCAAAAAAAACTTATTTTTCAGTGACGAAAATTTCAATTAACGCTGAGGCTGGCCAGTACCAGATGTGTAACCATTTGTATGAGTTTGGTTTTTAATGTGTATGTGTGTAGGGGCTGCGCTCTCCAAAATGGGGAGGGGGGCAATTTAAAGCAGAATAAAAAATATTTCAGCGCGTTTGGTCCACCGTAGTCGAAAGGCGGAAAACGTTTCCAAACTTGATCGAAAAAATAATGATATTTTTAACACAAAGGGCACAATATTTATCGAATTTTTTTTTGCAGCGATTCTTCAAAGCATGCCCTGTTTAATAATGGTCATGCATTATTCGGCTCGCTAAAAAGAAATTGTTAATTTATTTATCAAAGATTTTAAAATGGCTTTTTTCGTATAAATATTAAAAAAGTTTTTTTTTTGTTTTGCTTAACTTAAATTAATTAGTTTACTTAACATATTCACCAAATTTCAAACTTCAAAACTCCAAAGCGGGATAATTAGACACAATCGAAGTTCTGATATTCAGACATCAAAATAAGGTATGCAAACAATTTTTTTAAAATCTATAATCCCGTCCCTTACAACAACATAATATGTTTTGTTCAGTTTCAGATGATTATTTTAAGCATATTTGGAACCCCCTCAACACAAGGGGGGTTGTAAGCAATATATATATATATATATATATATATATATATATATATATATATATATATATATATATATATATATACAGTGATGATCATATTTATTGGCACGGTAAAATAAAAGTTAAATTTTGTCTAATAAATTCTAAAAAAGGGATTAAATTAAAGAAAATAACAAAGTATATTATGTATTTTTAACTGGCCTTTCCGATGCAGCAATCGGATTTTAGAAAAAATAAATAACAAAGGAACAACAAACATAATTGCAAAAAACCCTTGTTCAAAATTATTGGCACGGCTTTGTTTTTCTTTTAGTATCAGTATAATATCAATCAATTTCCGGTTTACGTGCTTTCTGAACTTTTTTATAGCCATATTATGCTTGTTTAACGCTAATTCAGTGAATAATTTTTTTCAGATAATTTTTAGATAGCGATTTATTTAAACTATTATAAGTGACTAAATTATAATTTTCAATCGCCATGGTTAAAAACTAAGGAACACAGCGAAGACGTCAGGAAGCTTGTTGTAGCATGCCATACCAATGGGGAGGGCTATGATAAGATTTCAAAGAAGCTAAACCTTCCCAAATCCACTGTAAGAGCCATAATAAACAAGTTCAAATCGCAAGGCCACGTTATGAGTTTAGAGGGTAGAGGGAGAAAAAGGATTCTTTCCCCAAGAGATGAACGGAAAATTGTTCGACAAGTAAAACAAAACCCAAGGATCTCTGTTGGGGAGATTGTTGATGAACAGAGCACCTCTGGAGTGAATGTATCTCGACATACAGTTGGTAGAGTTTTGAAGAGAGCTGGTTTAAAAGCACGTCGTCCGAGAAAGACTCCCTTATTGAAGCCTATGCACCTGAAAGCAAGGCTAGCCTTTGCAAAACGTCATATTGATAAAGATGTTGCATTCTGGAAACGTGTTCTATAGACTGACGAAACGAAAATAGAGTTATTTGGCCATAATAAAGTGTCTTATATTTACAGAAAATCTGGCGAAGCTTTCCTGCCTAAGAACACCATACCCACAGTGAAGCACGGTGGAGGCAGTTTGATGTTTTGGGGATCCTTTGCTGCCTCTGGACCAGGGCGACTTGATAAGGTCACAGGTAGCATAAAAAAGGAAGATTATGTTAAAATATTGGATGAAAACCTGAAAGACTCTGCTAAAGAGCTCTCACTTGGTCGTCGTTGGTGGTTCATGCAAGATAATGACCCAAAGCATTCGGCTAAACTGACTAAGAAATGGCTTGAGGACAATCATATTAATGTTTTGGAGTGGCCATCACAAAGCCCAGACCTTAATCCAATTGAAAATTTATGGAGAACATTAAAATTGAGGGTAATGCAAAGGAAGCCTAAGAATCTTATTCAATTGGAGGATTATTGTCAGGAAGAGTGGGCTAAAATTACTACTGAAGAGTGCAACAACTTGGTTGTAAACTATGAAAAGCGACTGAGGAAGGTAATCAAGGCCAAAGGCTATACAATTGATTATTAAATAAATCGTGCCAATAATTTTGAACGGGGTTTTTTTGCAATTATGTTTGTTGTTCCTTTGTTATTTATTTTTTCTAAAATCCGATTGCTGCATCGGAAAGGCCAGTTAAAAATACATAATATACTTTGTTATTTTCTTTAATTTAATCCCTTTTTTAGAATTTATTAGACAAAATTTAACTTTTATTTTACCGTGCCAATAAATATGATCATCACTGTATATATATATAAATATTGTTTATAAAAAATAAGTACACTGTTATAAAGTTCATTCTTATCTTAATAATCGCTGAAAATTTCGTATTGATTGGATAATTACCTGATTTTTGGTAGAGTTTTAAAAAAGACGGTCCGTCAAAAAGTGCTTACATGCCCCCCCCCAGTTTTGGCGGTGCCTAATATACACACACACACACACACACACACACACACACACACACACACACACATATATATATATATATACATATATATATATTCATTAGTTCTTTGTTAATGTGTTTTGAGGCTGAGAAGTGTTATTTAAAATACACTGTTGGGCAAAAATATATAAATAATTAACAGCATAAAGAAAGAAAGAAAAAACAAATAAAAAAATGAAATCAATTGCAGGTTAGTAAGACAACATTAACACTTTCTAAGAGTAAACAACCTGCGCTTTTCCCAGTAGTTTAGCACTGAAAATAATACAATCAATCTTTGATTAGGAGTCAGACTTAAGTGGAAGCAAAATTAATACGGTTGCTACTTGGGAATAGGTGTTGTTCTTCCATGATAAACACATACAATTTGCGTGAGGCCATGAACAAAATCAAAAATCGGAATTCAATACTGTGGAGGATTATTATTACAAAAATCACCCCCTCTCAATATTTTTATTGGCTACAATTGCGAGGAGGTTCGTGTAGAAATACGAATCGAGAATCTGTTCTCGATAATCAACATGACAGATTTTTAGGGCCATTTTGGAAGCACATTGCCTGTCAGATTGAGGTATGAGAAGTAGCTAGGTGGTACAACCGGCTTTCGTGAGGTAAGTTCATTGATTACTACCTGAGGCGTTCTGACCGAGGAATATCAACGGGGCTGTCCAAGCAAATTTTGCCTCGGGGGAGTGATCCTTTTTTAGAGGCGCTGGTTTAGCTCTCTCCACCTTCCAGCTTTGTGCCAAGTCTTCCAGCAGTAGGGAGAAAGTAAATAACAACATGAGAAAAAGCTTGCAACTCGGACCTATCTTTTGTTGTATTTCATAAAATATAATCCTTTTTACCGCATCTAAATTTTACTTTAAGCTGATGCTTTTAGAATAATATAAACTATTAAGAACAAAAATTCTATCCCATGCGATCCTCTCAGAGCGTGATTTCTTGCTGCGTAGTAGCTAGTATTGGGACGGTTATTCGGAATCTAAATCTAGAACCGGAAAATCGGAACGAATTTAGAGACATACTAATAAAAACACTTTTAGCCATTTTAGCTGCCTCGCACTGTCATGTACGCTTCCCGATTATTGGAACCTTGTTAATCCGTATTAAAAAAAAAAAAACAAGGATTTACCAAAATCAATACAAAACGGATGGTACGCTTGAATGCTTTTAAGTATTTTAAGCATTATAAACGATTTTAATCGTCTTTCCAATCAACTCAATATTTCATTTTTTTTATTTTTTATTATATTTTATCACTCGCCTGAGGATGACTTATGGAGGTCGAAAACGTTCGCGAATACGGCAAATTTCTTTTTACACATGAACAGAATGTTCGGAAATTAGTCCATCAAAAAGAAAAAAATGTATTGCCAGAGAAACTAACAAGAGTTGTCTTTCTTTTCAATGAAACGTGCATAAAGAAAATGCTGGCAAAGTATACTAATATATATATATATATATATATATATATATATATATATATATATGTATATGTATATATATATGTATATATATGTCTATATATATGTATATATATATGTATATATATGTATATATATGTATATAAATATATATGTATATATATGTACATGTATATATATATATATATTATTAACATTGTCTTTCTCTTCAATGAAACGTGCATAAAGTAGAAAATGCTGGCAAAGTATACTAATATATATATATATATGTGTATATATACTAATATACAAAGTATACTAATATATATATATGTGTATATATATGTATATATATGTATACATATATATATGTATATATATATGTATATATGTATATATATGTATATAATAGTATATGTATATATATGTATATATATATGTATATATATGCATATAAATATATATATATATATATATATATATATATATATATACTGCGTATCAAATTATTAACATGTTTACATTTTTTTTTAAATATTTAAGGAACGAGTGAATAAAAATCCATGAAACTTTGAGAAAGTGCTTACAATACGATTCAGCTACTCCAGTCAGGAAATAAAAGTATTTAAAGCAGTATTAGCGAAGCTATGGCAGAAGAGAGAAATATCTGCTGATTTCAGTGTGTCAAGTTATTAACGAGGTTGAGAAAAAAAAACACAATATACCTATAACTTGTTTATTGAAATAATTTTCAAACATTAAATGAACTAAGAAAAATGCTTAGAACACAATAACTACATAGCAATTCCTACGTTGACATAATTAGTAGGGAATATACGATCCTTTTTTATGAATGACTTGTAAAAGATGTTGGTCAACATAATTAGTCAAATTTGTGATTTCGTCAACAGTTATTGCTCGCAGTACCTCTTGAAGAGCATCCCACAACTCATCTTTGCTCTTAAATTGGCGTCTACTTGCATAGAGGCGTCGCTTCATGACACGCCAAAGGTTCTCAATTGGGTTCAAATCTGGTGAATTCGCAGGCCACTCCATCTTCCGTAGCCCAGAGAACCCCAGTTGTTGCAAATACTCTTTGCTGCATGCGAGGTAGAATTATCCTGCATAAAAATAATGGTTCTTCTGAACATCAACCTTTGCTTCTTCAGCCATGGTTCAAAGATCGTTTTCTAATATTTCTGCTATAATCATAGGTGTGTGCTCTTTCGTTTTCCCCTCCTGTCTAATATAGGGCGCTATGTAATCAGCAAATCTACGCATCTCAGGCACAATTTTATCAGGGATGTCGTTTATATTACTGAATAAGGTATACACGCTGCAGTCTTTTCGGACTAGTTTATTTTAGTAGTGCTAATAACAGCAGATAATAATAAAAGTACATGGACACCGCAGACACATAGAGTATGTGCCACGAAGGGAAATGTATCTAGCTAGTACACTAAATCGTTTTCCAATTACAGAAAACACAAATACAATTGACCTAGGTTTCAGAATCAATATCTTGAGATTCAGCAGCGATCGCACGAGTGACGTAAGAGTTTAAACAGGAATCAATGTGCTTCCTTATCAATTATACAAAGTCACGACGAGAGGACGACCAGATTTAATCAACGATTTGTCCCTTAAGATCAATTTTCGAGATCCGTTTTTAGGGTTCCAAGTTGGAAAGAAGATTTTGTGAGAGCCGGATTTAGAGAAAACTTCATGCTTAAATGTGAAAGAGCGAGAAAAATGTAAGATGATAAACACACAAAAAATAATTAGATCAAAGACATCACGTTCACAAAAGAGATATCTATAATATAAATCAAACCTGTCTGTTTAAATGTATGTATGTATGTATGTATGTATGTATGTATGTATGTATGTATGTATCTCTGCCTAAAACTTTCGACAGAGGCGACAGATTTTCACGAGATCGATATCATTTTGAAGCTCGACCTTTCGGACAACAAATAGCAAAAAATTGGCCAAAAACTTAATTCATTCACCCTCAACTGGGCACTTTTCTGCAGGGAGGGGTCACTCGATATTTTCGAAAGTCACTTTCTTTTTTTCGATTGTCTGGCCTTAATTTAAACCTACGTCACTTCCGGTTTGGTGATGGACGCAACAGCAAAGACGTCAGGTTTTTTTCACGTTCTTTTCCTCATTCGCGGTACAGGTTCGAGCCAGCCTGCCTACTACAACTCTTTTTTTTTTTTTTTTGCTCAATACACACCTCCAAACTCTCGGGCAACGTCGGGCACCTAGGCTAGTTTTATATATATCTGAAATGGAAGTTTACATACATATGCAAACATAGAATTCGTATTACTTAGAATCTTCGGACTATTATTTTCACCTTGAGTGTCATATTCACAACGTTTCAGTCGATGTAACCTCCGACCTTCTTCAGGTGTATCTTATCGAACTATGGAATGTTTCTATCGGACTCGGGAATTTGGACAAGGTTTCGAACAGAACCCTTTAGTTACTTTACGGGGGTAGCATGCTCTCGTTCCATCAGGCATGACCGGATTCGCAATTGTATTTTTCGGTCGCCCATACTAAGAATTGAACTTTCAATCAGCGGGAGAATATCACTTTTACAATTGATTTTTCCAAATACTCTAATCACTGTGTGAAGGGCCTTTGTGGACAGTTTGACAAGATATGCGTGAAGAAAGTCGGAGGTTACATCGACCGAAACTCTGTGAATATGATACTTAAGATAAGAACAGTAGTCCGAATATTCCAAAATAATACGAATTTAGTCATCTAAAAATTCACAAAAGTAAGCATAGAATGTTTGTTAATATTTATAAAGTCCTTGTAAAACAAGGGGTTTCTTTAGTTGGATTATCGAGGAAGCCTAAGTTAAGAGGCGTGAATTATCTGCAGGCCTGAAAAACCGAAATTAAAACTTCCCACTCAATTACAAAAAATATATTTGAATAAAAGTTATTAATAAGAGTTAATGTTCATTTGTTTTCATTTTAGAAATCAATGTCAGTGAGAAAGATATAAGTATTTAAAATGAATAGGTTTTTTATATCTGATTTAGATAAGCAGACGATAATGTGAAAAAGTTAATAAGTTGTGCGTATGTGTGTTCCTTAATGTAAGCGTGTGTATGTTTATGACTGTGTGCATGCATGAGTTGAAATAACTACCTCAAGTCCGATAGAGGGACACTGGGGAAGTGGCTTATCCTAGCACTGTCATGGATTTTGGATCGTCTGTTTATTAGAAAAAAAAATCTGTCTTTCTTTGCATTTTGGGTGGATCAAAACGGCACATTTTATAAATTCAAAGAAATGGATCTGGTTGGCTTCGAATCGTTTTTATTTTTTTTTTTCATTTAGGTGAGTGTATGCGCAGAGGGACATGCGCAGAAACTATTTAAGCATTTTTATTTTGAACCCCCATATGTAAACATATTCTACACAACTAGCATGAATTATGTCGCTACTATCGTTACCCGCACAGCAGGAATGTGTCGTTTGCATTTTACAAAAGTCTAATTTGCCCGAACTAGACAGTATGACCGTGTATTTATCACTAACTGAAGAGGTTTATGAGTTGTGTAACATCGCACATGTCTGCCGAGCAAACTCCCATTCATTGGGCGTAAAAGAGTAGGTTTTAGAACTGTAACCGCTTTATTGAAAGCATTATGTTTGGACCATATTTTCTTAAACAAATCTCAAATAAATTTAGCAGTGAACAATCTTCTCTGGCTCACAAGTAGTTGGCATACGTTGCTGGCGAAAAGTGCAGAACTAATATCCTATATTCTTCAATTCCTAGAAAAAATCTTTAAAAAGGCGAAATAGAGAGTCAGAAACAGCTACTCATAAACAGGTTCGTTTCAATTATGAAACTGTAGTACTATTCTATAGTACTATTCTGAGGATAGGGCCCACTGTCTGAGAAGGGGACCTTAGTAAAAGAGCTGTTACGTTCTGGTACGATACGGACAGCTTTCCAGGAGGTATGATAGACACATTCCTTTAAAATCTCCTTTTAACTTAAGAAGAGTAGAAAATCAATCTTGGCTTTACTTTAGGCAGCCGCGTGACTCTCGCTTCCTTTCTTTTGTTCTTTTATCCTCATATTCCATGAGCGATGTTTCTGACAAAGAGGAAAGAATTGCTGTTTCTGGCTCAGAATTTATCCCATCTAACACTTACTTTTGGTAAGATTTTGACCATGAAGTAGTATTTTAGCTCATACATCAAGTGGCCCTATGCGTTGTCTGAGGCGATTTCCATTTAAAGAATTAATTCCGTTCGTAGGTTTGACGAGTATTTGGTGAACTTAAGACGCTATTAATTCTCTCCACAGAATTAATTATCTGGGCTTGAACCATCAGCTAAAATTGAACGCTTGTATAAAAGGGGCGAACAGACCAGATTTTTATATATAAAAAAAAATATATAATTTATTTTTACATTTCAGCTTCCGAAGAAGCAGAAGTACTTACACGAAAATCAGCAAAGCTGGGCTTGTACGACCGATCGTCTCTTAGAAAGTCAGCACTTCAGCTGTCAAAACTTCCTTCTCGTGGTGCAAAAAAAAAACAACAAAAAACAGAACAAAAAAAAAAACGATCAATAGGACAGTAAGATAGATACACAATTTACAAGTCCCATGTGATAAGGTTATTGGTTTAAGCGTTCTTGACTTTACTTTTGAGCCTTCAATTTTATAAACATCTGCTAAACCTAGCCAGAAGCAAAGCTGATTGACGACACACTTATCCCGCTGTCAACTTTAGTTGAGCGAAAAGTTGTTGCTTTCGCCATGTTTAAATAACACGTTTTTGATTTCAACATTAGAGAAAGTGAGGCAGGAGGCATTTAAATGTGTGGAGACTTAGCTCCCCCCACAAAGGTGCTTATAATTTACCAAAACATCACCACAAAATATAACACTGAAACACAAGCAACATCCCAAGCTAGAACACCTCAAAAGAATCAATAGCCAATGCAAGAAAAAGTGGCCGTGAAATGTACAATATACTTTCACATACCCATCATCAAAATGAAGAGTAATCTCTTCATTTTGATGAGGAGTATGTGACAGCATCTAAAGAACTACTTCCCTACGCATAATAAATGTAACCGTTTGACCGTATAGCGTAGAAATACAAGTAGAATACAGCATTGGGTGACCATTTGGGAATTCCAGGTTCTGTATGTGTTCCTCGCTTATCTCGGCATTGTTTCCAGTCATCCTAGACGTGTGCTTAAGGATTTCACAACCCTTGCCTTACAATTACATGCGCATCTACCCTTACAGAGAGTATCCATTGTCTCTTGAGATTGAACTGAGGCATCATCCATAAGCAGAATACTTCTAAACAATTCTGAACATATGCACGGAACCCACCCTGTGTTTTTGTATTAATTATATAATTGCTCACCTCTCATTATTTATCTTAATATTCTACCCCTACTATCTAAACATTCACGTACAGATTATGGCAACACTTCCAAGGTTAGTAATGTCCAATATCGGAGCCAGTCTCCTCCATATTTAAAAACGTGCTGCAAAGGGTAAAACGTGACTGGCTAATTTGAATGCATCCAAAACCAAATTTCTATCTGTTCACCACCAATGCTCTGATCCTCCCCAACTGTAATGAATGGCTCTTATCGCCTAGAACCACCTTGATTTAACAAGTTTCTATAATTGATCTTCAGTCGTGTCCTGAAATTGAAGTTTCCATCAAATATGTTGCCAATGTCGCTTGTAAAATGGTTGCATCATTCTACCGCTCCAAAAGGTACCTTGCTGCCGGCGGAATCCTGTATTAGTATGAGAGGGTGAAAGGCACCATGCAGTTAACCGAATCGAACGGTTATTTACGCCATTTTATTTTCGCTTTATTTCGTTTTGTTATTGATTAAAAAAAACTGGAATGGACTGGGCGAAACGCACCATGGAGTTAACCGAATCGAAGGATTATTTACGCCATTTTTTTTTTTCGCTTTTCGCTGCGTTTTCAAGTTTTCTTTCTGTTTTTCCGATTTCTTTTTTAAAGAAGTTTTACGTTTGTTCGCTGTTTTTTTTTTGTTTTGCCAGTTTTTTAAAGAAGTTTAACACCGTTTTTATTGTTATTTTTATATTTAAACAGGGTTATTCTTTACTTTACCCTCCCCCCTTACACACACCTCCCCCCCCCCAAAAAAAAACCGGACAGCGCCGGGTACCCCCGCTAGTTACAATATATCACAATAAGAAAATAATTCATAGCAATTAAACTTTTACCGTACTTAGCTATACTTAGCTAGTGCTGGGGAAGAGGAGATGCCTGTACACCCCATGCTTGCCGGCCGAAAAAAAGGAGATTGCGTAATGGCGAATTGCATTGTTGTCCCTATTCCTGTATCCTTCCGCGACTGACCAAATCACCTCCCGGCTATGGGGGTAGTGACAACGCGGTGATACATGAAACAACAGTGCCACACACTTCCCACCTTACACTCATTAATCCTTATCCTTGAGTGGCCTTCAAGTCTTTATAAGCGGTGAACCCCTCACAAAAAATCGAATTATACGCTCTTTCCACCATCTGCAGCATTCATGTACAGATCTAAGGATTATATCATAAAAGTCCCCATCTTCGTCTCTAATCGCTTCTTCTCTCTTAATTATGTAATCGATCGAATTGTTTTCACCGCTCAGTCGTTATTCTACAATTATTCATGTACAGACGTAATGTGAACGTTGACAAGATGATAACCAGGTAAAAAAGCGTACTCAGTACTTAGCAGTATATCACACAACACGTGACCTGTTGGATCAATAGTCCTTATATATATTATTACATATACAACTGTTCACTTTTGACATTGATTGATAGTCATGTTCAAACAAGAAATGTATGTATTTAAAACACATGTCTGGAAGCTTATCGCGACCACTCTCTGCAGATGTTAATAGATCATAAAAGGAAAGAAATGAAAGACTTATCATCTTTCCCTTAGAAAGTGCGCGGTTTAAAGTTTAATGCAATTACATTGACATTGCAAAGGCTACTACAAAGGTAGGTTCCCTTTATCGAGCTAAAAGACTACTCACAACTGAGAGTATCCTGTACCTTTACAAGGCCACCATTCGCCCATGCATGGAATATTGTTGCCACATCTGGGCTGGTGCATCTACCACTAATCTCTTCCTATTAGATAGGGTGCAAAAAAGAGTTGTCAATCTAATCGGCCCCACTTTATCAACCAAGCTCTAACCCCTGTCCCATCGCCGCAATATTGCATCACTGTGCCTGTTTTACAAATAGTTTAATGGAATGTGTTCTGATGAACTTGTTTCACTTGTACCCCCTCGACAAACCCGCTTAGCAACAAGATCACACACCTTCATTAGTGATGTCCCTAAATGCCAGAAAGCTTTCTATTCTAATAGTTTCTTCCCTCGAACAGCTAGACTTTGGAATTACTTTCCTGCTGCCTGCGTCCCTGGCTGTACTGATATGCAGAAGTTTAAATGTAACATAAACAAATATCTTGTTAATCTTTCCTATACATGGCCCCAAATAATAGCCCCTTACGTCCAAGTGGCAATATGCTTTGTATGAGGTGAACATGAGAAATAAAATCACAAGATACAGATAGTCATGAATGTGAAAAGAAAGCTAACAAAACTTACACTTTGGTAATCAAGATAAGTATATTTAAAATGGTTTCTGCACACAAACATATATCTATATATCTATAAAAGTGAAAGTGTCTGTGTGTACATTTCCCTACGCAATAACTCTGTCAATTTTCAGTCTACAGACTCGAAATTTGTGTATACAGGGTACTGAGATTAGAGAAAATCGATGTGATCGGTTTTCGGCCAGAAATTTGGCGATTAAGGGATCAAAGTTCAACGATTTGACCTTTGAGAACTCTACCAAACTCCTCCGACAATTTTGGGTCTAAACACTTGACATTTTAGATATAAGTTTCTTGGACATGGATCTAACGTAATAACTTCAATTTTAAGGGGTCATAATAGGGGTCAAAGTTAAAAAAATTGACCGTTTTTTTTGCTTCAAACACCCAGGCAACGCCGGGCTGAAATGCTAGTATATCTATCATATAAAGCTGAAAGTCTGTTTGTGTGTCTGGTCACGAATAGGCTCCTACATGGTTGACTATTATAGAAAACTGATCACATATAATGATAGAAGATTTATCGAGACACAGGAATGGATATGTTTGATCTGGCATAATGATGATTCATTAAAATTGTGGGGTCTGCGTACGCGCCTGGTCCACGAAGTATGGAAATAAAAAAAAATTAAAAAAAAAAACGCTTGCAAGTGTTTTTGATATAGATATACATAAGAATATTTTGATAAGTATGTTTTAACTTAAATAAGGATAGTATAATAAAATTGTGGGGTCTGCGTTCGCGTCTGGCCTCCATAGAATGGAAATAGGCACACACTTTAATAAAGACTTTTCATATCTATCTGCGTAAGTATACTTTGTTAATTATGTTTCAGTTTGAAGAAATATGGTATAATAAAATTATGGGGTGTTCGTTCGCGCCTGACCTCCATAGAATGGAAATATGTCACAAAGTTTAACAAGGTTTTTTAATATAGATCCACAGAATATTATGATAAGTATTTCATTATGAACAGGTATGGTATAATAAATTATGGAGTTTATCTATTTTATTTTTACTTTCATCATATTTTGCTTTGGTTTTAATACCCCCAAATTCGAAGGTATCTTTTTACAACCCTTCCTTTTCATAACCTATCATACTTTTATAAATCAGAGTCCATTTTCTGTAGGCTGTTTTTGAACCCAGTCAACGACGAGTACTTTTTCTAGTATATATATATATATATATATATATATGTGTGTGTGTGTGTGTGTGTATGTGTGTGTGTATACACTCATTTCAATTAACAAATACAAATAAATAACATTCTAAGCCAATCAGATGTATTTCTCTTAATTTATCCAAATTTGACGCTTTCATCCACGTTGAACGCATATTCTTCAATAAATAGTTGAGCCAAAATCCGCTACAGAGCTAGCATCTTCGTTACCTCAACCCTCTCACTCCTCTTTCAGGCTTATACAGAGTGGAACGATAAATCGCCCTAAAGAAAACAAGACTAAAGCTTTATTTTAAAACTTCTATTGAAAAATTCAATTCGGATAACTTTACTATGTAGTAAAGCTGACATCTATTCAATGTAGCCGCCTTCAGCTTCAATCACCGACTTAATACAGGTCCAGAACTTAAAGCATGTCTTTTTCACAAGCGCCGGCAGGAGCTCGGCGAATACTTGACGAATAACGGCGATCAGGCTGGCTTTGGTGTTCTGGGAGGTCAAGTTGGTAATGTTCTCGATGTATGATCAAACGAAGTAGTCTAGCGAGTTCAGGTCAGGAAAGGAGGGGACAGTGAGGGAAGGGTACAAAATCGTAGCACTCCTTCTGAAGCCAAACCTGGGTCTTTTTGAACTTGTGGGCCGGCGCTGAGTCCTGCTGCCACACCCAGGGTCTGCCAGCGGCCACCTGATTGCACAAGAGGACCACCACACTCTTCAGCACATCCAGGTACACGTTGTTGTTGACTTCAAAAATGTGAACCACACCAAAAACCATAATCGTGGTCGAAACTTTGTTTTCATCAGCCTGAGCACGTCCCTTTTATTCGTGGCAATCCAGCGATGTATTTTAAGGGTGCTGGTTATGGTCCTGTTGTCATAACTTGGATTGATAGAGAGTTGTAGTTGACAGCGGAGCATCTCCGATCTCGCTCCTTGAACTTTGTGTCACTTTCAGACATGATAGAAGGCTTCTATCGCTATTGGGATTTGTACACAACTGGCTAACTAGTAGATGGACTACAACAAAAGAAAAAAAGAAAACCGGTTTTCATCAAACGGAAATGAGATCATGTCTTTTCTAGAACCAAATTGGCTCTTTCCCTCCACAGGTTTCTGTCTTCCATGGCCTTAGGAAGATCTTAAAGTTGTAAGCCATTGTCTTCTGTCAATAATTTTGTCTTGACAAACTTTACTACTTTAGCGGTTCTGTGTTTAGGATTCCACAGTACCACATCACTGACGATCTCATCTTTTCATCTGTAGCGTGTCGTGTTCTTTCTCTTATTAACGAAGAGATCCTGAGAAACTGAATATACGGATTGGTTGGGTGTGCTTTCCAGTTTAAGTTTGACACTGCCCAGAAACTTCTAGTGTCAGTTTTATCTAACTTACTTTTAAGTTTTTATTCATTTATTTATTTATTTTTACTGAGAGTCCCTAACCATGAAGTAGCATCGTCTCAACTGCGGCTCTAAAAAAAAGTTTTTCTTGATCTGTTTCGAGAGGGAATATTTCAGCGGATTAAGTGCACTCCCAAGCCTATTCTGACGTTAACGTCCATTTCGATCGATGCAATGTTGCTGCCGAGGTATTAGAAGTCGTCTACTTGTGTGAGTGGCGTTCTCTCTAGTGTTTCAATTGGGCCAATTTGGTAGAAGGACGTATATCCTGTTTTAGTTGCGTTTGTATGCAGCCCAATCATGACAGCTGACTCTTCCAGGATATGCAGCAAATTTTTTTATGCATTAACATTGTCATTAGCTCACAAAGCAAGATCATCATCTTCTAGATAGAAAGATAGACAGACAGACGGATAGAGAGATAGACATACAGATAGATAGATAGATAGATAGATAGATATATAGACAGACAGACAGATAGATAGATATATAGACAGACAGACAGATAGATAGTATATAGATAGATAGATAAGAAAAACAGACATATATATCCGTAGAACGAACGACAGATAGATAGATAGATAGATAAATAGATAGATAGAAAGATAGATAGATAAATAGATAGATAGATAGATAGATAGATGGATAGACAGGTAGATAGATAGATAGATAGATCGACAGATAGATAGATAGATAGATAGATAGACAGATATATAGATAGATAGATAGATAGACAGACATATATATATAGTATATAGATAGATAGACAGATCGATAGACAGATCGATAGACAGATAGACAGATCGATAGACAGATAGATAGATCGATAGACAGATAGATAGATAGATAGACAGATAGCTCGATAGACAGATAGATAAATCGATAGATCGACAGACAGATAGATAGATAGATAGATAAGTAAAATATGACTATTAAAGTTACAGATAACTTTATTTTAACATCAGAACAATACGGAAAGTAAAAAAGAAAAAGAAAAAAGAAACTTCATAAGAGTAGTGCTTGATGGGCAGAAATAAGAAGCTCATAATGTTAATGGTGGAGTCCCTTAGGTGTCAATCCTGAGCCAAGCTTTCTTCCTGATCTACGTCAATGATTTCCAAGTCACATTCTTAGATCATTCGTAGACATTTATGCTGATGACACTACGATCTATGGCAGCACATCAAAGGCCATAAACGACCAAGTTCTCTCTGATTCTCTCTCCTCTGATCTTGGTAGAATGAGGAAAGAAATGGCTGGTTACTATTAATGTATCTTAAACCAAGCTTCTATCTTTACATCATCAACGTTCTGATCCCTATTTGGCACCAACGGAAATGAATGGCTCTCGTCTTGAGGAGGCTCCATGTTTTGACAAGCTTCTGGGCTTAACCTTTACTCCTGATCTAAAATGGAACACGTACATCAAATCCGTTGCCAAGGATGCTGGGAAATGGTGGGATCCTTCTATCGATCTAGTAGATATCTTACTGCTGATGCAATTCTCTACCTATATAAGAGCCAGGTACGTCCAAGGATGTATTACTGCTGCCACATCTGGACAAGAGCTTCTAGAAAGACCTTATTCAGCCTCGACAGTTCAAAATAAACATCGTAGCCTAGTAGGGAATTCCCTTTTCTCTTCCCTGCAACCTCTTTCTCACAGAAGAAACGTTGCGAGTCTATCTATGCTTTATCAATATTTTCATAGCAAGTGCTCGTCTGAGCTCTAATCTATGGCCGTCCCTCGCCAAACTTTCACAAAAAAACGCTTGTCTAGCTGAAAACACTATCAATAATGTCCTCCAATTTTTATCTGTGCCTAAATCTAAACGTAGATTCCATGAACAAAGTTTCTTTCTTAGAACTGCACACCTGTCGAACTCTCTTCCTTTTGCCTGCTTTCCAGCTGACTACAATATGGTCGTCTTCAAGTCTAATGTAAACAAGTTCTTGATGAGCCGTCCTTCTCTTCACATAAGGTTTGGCACCATGAAACAGTTTATGAAGGCTCTAGAGAAAAATAGCGACTGCATCAAATACATTTGCATGACATTTCTAGGCCTAAACCTAGAGAAATTAAACGCTGGATTTTTTTAATGAACCCCAGGTTCGAAATTTAATGAATGTCGCAAATTGCTGTAAATTTATGAATTCTGCATAATTGAGTACCTGACGGCGTTTACGAATGCAGTAAAATTCTTCTTGGGAAAAATAAAGGTGCCCAACTACAAAGAGATTGTTGAAACATTAAATTCTCCATTAACTAGGTGTAAATATGAGTATCAAGTTACATTTGTGCATAGCCACCTTGCTCCTTTTCCAGAAAATCTAAGTGATGTGAGCGACGATCAAAAGGGGCGCTTTCACCAAGACATCAGCGACATGTTTGCTATCAATGTCGTTGGCATACCACCATGCTTGCAACCTAATGTTGGTTCAGCGCGATAATGCCGGACCCCCCCCCCTAGTCTAGAAATCAATAAAACGTTAATTTATGGATAATGATGTATATGCTTAGCATTTTTTTACAACTTCAAGCTTATACTGTGTATATTTTGGCATGATTTCATGTCTTAACGTTACATAAAATATCAAACATTTCAAAATATAACCGCTAGATACAACGCGTGGCTCCTTACAAACAGACTTTTTTTCTCAAACTTTACAACATGGCAAGGAAGAAGAAAAAGAAA
Organism: Euprymna scolopes; assembly: GCF_053919585.1. NCBI lineage: Eukaryota > Metazoa > Mollusca > Cephalopoda > Sepiida > Sepiolidae > Euprymna > Euprymna scolopes. The sequence continues at coordinate 50,901,246 of NC_136517.1, forward strand.
AAAAGAAACAAAACAATACACTGAAGATGGAGTATACCTCTGAAATATATTTGCGATAAATTTCAAACAAATAAAATATTTGTTTATTTTCCTAATATTACGTTGTGATTTGGCTTTCAAGCGTATTTTATTTTATTCAAATTAAAAGAACGTTTCTATATGAACTCTCATTCTTGACATAAAATATTTTTTCGATTGGCCTGTTTTTATTGTAGCTATCGGCTTCCTACAGATGGGGGTGTATACCATAGCAGAAAAAAAAACTAGACCAGATAGAAAAAAAAGTGACAGCATTTCTGGAATCAGAAGCATATCCATTAAATGAAATGCCTTGTAGCATCCCTCCTGGCTACTAGTAGTGTATTTTTGCAATAGTAACGTTTTAGAACAAAGTGTACAAAACAGCCCTGATTAATTTAATATACGTTAAATTGACGAATGAAAATATATATGAATGTTATGGATGGGTCAATTTATAATGAAAGCTAAAAAACGTAAATTAATGGACAAAATATATTTATATAAAAAATCTTACAGAAATGTAACACATACTTTGAAAGACAAAATGTTGTTTAAGAAGTTTTAAAGTTCTTGAATAAGCAGTTGACACAAACGTTTCAAAGTTCTATTACGTGCATGCGTATGTGCGTTTACTTTCGGGGTGCCTGTGTTCAAAGAATGTTTTTTGTACAAAGAAATCATCACTTATCAAGGCCCAGAGGCCACTCGAGGATAATGGTTAAAGAGTGTACAGTGGTCAAAAATTACAATATCATAGTAATCGTTAGCAGTGTAAATTTGGTAAATTGGATTACTTAAGGGAAACGGCTAATCAAGAACTTATTTACATTGGACTTGAAAACAGCTAAATTGTAGTCAGCTGGAAAGCACGTAAACTGAAGAGAGCTCCACAGGTGTGCAGTTCTTAGAAAGACGAAGCTTTGTTGATGGAATCTACGTTTAGATTTAGGCACAGATAAAGAGTGAGGAAATTATTAATAGTCTTTACAGCCAAACTTTGCAAAATTTCGGCGTGGCGCATTCCAGTTTTCTAGGATGTGAATTGTTTGCGTTGGGAGTCGAGGCGCGTCTCATCGCGTTGTAGGTGTCACCGAAAAAAAAAAAACGTTTGTGTTACTATACACATACATTCGAAAAAGTGGTAAAAAATCAAATATATAACAAATAAATGTTATCAAAAGAAAGATAAGTTACATATCTACAAAAGTTTTTAGTGGTTTTGCTCATTTTAAAACGTGAAATCTTTCGAAAATCATACAGTGTTTATCGGTATATTTGAAAAAGAAAAAATGGCGGCGGGCTAGTTGTTGAATACGGTAAGTTTGGGAAAATGAGTTCAAACTAAATATTTATACAAAATACTGTTAGAAACTCATTCAATTGTGTTCATGTTTATCAAATGACTGTCATATAAGCGTGTTTAATTTCACACCAAATTGTCTTTTTTTTTTTTTAGGTTGAAACGATTTTTATTGGCTGAAAAATATTTTGAGTTCAAATCTTTCTGTAAAAACTGACTTGCTTTTGAAGTGATAGAGAAAACGAATCCCGATAACAGAGAAAAACTAAAAAGGCAGCAATTCGAGCTATTTACTTTTTAGTATTTGTTCGAACTGCATTTCGAAAATTCGACGCCAAAAATGTCACGACAAAAGTGATAAAGAAATAAGAAAGAGTAAACCAAACGAACAAATAAAGAAAAGGCTTAAAACTGGAATGTGCCACGCCGAAATTCTGCAAAGTTTGGCTGTAAACACTATCAATAATTTCCCCACTCTTTATCTGTGCCTAAACCTAAACGTAGATTCCATCAACAAAGCTTCGTCTTTCTAAGAATTGCACACCTGTGGAGCTCTCTTCAGTTTACGTGCTTTCCAGCTGACTACAATTTGGCCGTTTTCAAGTCCAATGTAAACAAGTTCTTGATTAGCCGTTTCCCTTAAGTAATCCAATTTACCAAATTTACACTTCTAAGCTCGTTTCGCACATTAATTCTTCATCTAGCGCAACTACGTCATAAAATGAAATACTGTTGTCACATCTGGGCCGGAGCTGCACGGCGCCTCATATCCTGCCTTAATAGAGTTTAAAACCGGCCTCGAAACCTTGTAGGTGATGCCCTTTCCTATTCCCTAAAACCTCTTTCCCAGAAAAGAGACGTTGCGGGCCTGTCTGTGCTTTATCGTTATTTTCATGAATAGTGCTCGACTGAGTTCCAATCTATGGTCCCGACTTGCTAGTCTCTCACAAAAACACTCGACTAACTACAATCACCATCAACAATTTCTCCCACCCTCTATCTGTGTTTTAATCTAAAAATTTAGATACTATGAATAAAGCTTCTTTTCTAGAATTGCCCGCTAGTGGAACACTGTCCTCGTAGGCTACTTCTTAGCTGACTAAAATATTGCAGGATTCAACTCCAATGTAAATAAGTTTCTGTTGAACTGCCCCCTTAAATAACCAAATTCTACCCAGTTTACACAACGATTACGACACTACCACCTTACATTCATTGACACTTATCCTCGAGTTGCCTTCGATCCTTGATAAATGGGGACTATCTTCTAAACAAAAAAAAAACAACTTAAGCATTAAGAAAATTCTTTAAAAGATTATGTTGGCTACTTGACGGTTAGCACAATAAGTGCAATATTTTTTTTATTTTGTTGATCTCTATAACAGTGAAAAAAGGTGTCCGTGCGAAAGGCTTTATTAGGATCAAAAGTGTGTCAACCTATAAATATAGACCAAGTGCATAGATTGCGTTTGATTTTGTTGTTTATTTATTTATTTAGTTATTTATTTGTCCGTTTCGTCGATCTCTGTTATTTTTTGTGCTGTGGTTTGTCAGCGTTGTTTTTCTTTCTCTCGAATTCTTACGGTCTTTAAAGATTGTCTCTTTAGAGCAACAACAACAACAACAACAACAGCAACAACAGCAGCAGCAGCAGCAGCAACAGCAACAACAACAACAACAACAACAACAGCAATAACGCGACGGACAGCGGGTCAAAACAGAAAACAGTCGACCGCAAACGTTAGAATAGTAAAAACAAAAATTTCAATAGCAATTCAAATACGATTGTAATCAAAATCTTGTGAACCTGTTAATATAGATCGATGGGCGTAAATTTCTTTTTATTTCCGTTGTCTTTAAAAAACAAAAATTCTTTTCTGATGGAATTCATTCTGGGGAGTCTCTATTTTTGTTTTTTTTTTCTTTCGATGCGTAAACGTATTCTTGCAACCTTTGTTTTTAAAATACTCTAGTCTAATATACTCTACGCGTAAAATATAATAGTTGAAAAAACAAATTCAGTAGAATTCGCATCCAATTCGAATAGAATTTGGCTTTACAAGTCGCCAAAAGAAAACAATTGCTGTAAGAATGTTTTGTTTGTTTGATTTTCAAGTGAAAAACGCAATGCCATCGTTTTTTTTTTTTTTTTTTTGGAATTCGTCATTTGTTTGAAATCCTATTTTTGCTGGGTGAAAATTTGTTCATTCTCATTTTGAGGTGTGGTACGTTTTCGATCAGAGAGATAAAATCAACAACCCGTGGGTTGGAAGCGCACGGGAACAAAACGACGTCTTCGTTAGTCCAGTGTTTCAACTCCTCCAAAACGACGCACGTGTATTTTAAGAACAAAATATTGAATTTCTTTTTTAAGTAGAAAAAACATGTTTTCAATACAGATATACGAAAGTTCCGTTGAAAGTGACCTGGTTTTATCTTAAAAAGGAATAGAATAATACGTTCGTGAACAAGTAATATCATTGTATTTTACGATCTTCAAGCACAAGTTTTTTTTGATTAAAAAAAAAAAAAAAATGAGAGCAATTTGTTTTTTTACCAAAAATAAAAAGATAAATAAAATATGTCTCCATAGGAACAATATGCCGAATTCTGAATCTCACTTAAAGAATCGTACCGTGCTTTTCAGTGAGCCAGTTAGAAAGTCACGTCGCCTAACAAACAATCGTCACTTTGAACAACTAATACACTCATTATTGGTACGCAAATAACACCCGCCTCTATTGTCATCGGTATATGAATTTCCTAATGACAATACAAACTCTGTTAGTTTCGCAAAATTTCTACTCCAACCTTAGAACATTTTCTTCATTCAGACGTATGGACTATAATAACCTTTACACCGTCTATACTTAAAAGATCGGTACTCTATCCATATTATGGGTACGAGGGGCGTGCAATAATTAATGCCCCTGACTCACTTCCAGTTTTCTGATCTAGCTGAAATTTTGTATATGCAAGGATTTATATCTCTACGGGTTATGTGGCAAATTACAGCTTTGAACTAATTGTGGTTTCAGTTTTATAGGTGTTTGAACTGAATCAGGTGTGAAATGGAGCCTGTTGAATGTCGAGCAGTGATCCGGTTTTTGTATTTGAAAGGACGCACACCACGGGAGACTTTTGATGAAATGAAAGAAACTAATGGTGATAATGCCCCATCATATGAACTTGTAAAACGCTGGCATCGTGAATTCAAATATGGCCGGAAGTCTGTGGAAACAGCTCCCATACCTGGTCGCCCATCCCTCTGCCACTGATGAGGCATCTTTCCGTCAAGTTGAGACTGCCATTTTGGAATATCGGCGCATTACTATTCGCCAAATAGCCTAAGATGTCAAGATTAGTATAGGGTCTGTGGAAACTATCATTCATGACCATTTGCATATGCATAAGGTGTCTGCCATATGGATTCCCAGGTTGCTCACACCATTCCAGAAGCGAGAACGCGTCGAGTGCTCGAGGATAAATTTGGAGATGTGCCAAGAAGATGAGTCAAAGTTTTTCAAAAGACTGATTACACAGGATGAAACCTGGGTCCATCACTATGATCCAGAGACCAAAGCCCAGTCAATGCAGTGAAAGGACTTGGACTCACCACCTCCAAAGAAGGCAAGGGTGCAGCCCCCCGCTGGCAAGGCCATGCTTACAGTCTTCTGGGGCCAAGACGGAGTAGTGATGACAGATTTCCTGATAGGAGCTTATTATGCTTCACTTTTGAGGAAATTAAGGGAAGCTATCAAAATCAAGAGTCAGGGCAAGATCAGCAAAGGTACCCTCCTCCTGCAGGACAATGCTCCGGTCCACAACTCGCATGTCGCTAGATCAGAAGCACGGGCGTGTGGTTATGAAATCCTTCCCCATCCTCCCTACGCTCATGACCTTGCACCCTCTGACTTTCACCTCTTCCCAGCCATGAAGTTGTTTTTGAAAGGAAAGCGTTTCCCAGGTGATGCAGCCTTGATTTCTGAAGTCACGTCGTGGTTGGAGGACCAACCTGGGGTTTTCTACAAAAACGGTCTACAGAGCTGCATCAAACAATGGGAGAAATGCATAACTCTGGGTGGTTCCTATGTAGAGAAAGACTAATAACTGTGCCAAGTATCGTTGCTCTACTGCTATGGGAAGTGGGTCAAGGGCATTACTTATTGCATGCCTCTCGTAACCTTAACCCGAAAAAAACTTATGGACTCAGAATAACCTTTATCGCGTTCATACTTATACACTGACGAGCAGATGTACCTGACGTTGCCGGCTATTAAAAACGTAACATTAAATTCCTTAAAAAAATGAAGTAAAAAATACGTTTTGACTTATGAACTCATAAGAACACACTTGACTCATGGTAACGCTGGGTTGAGGTTTTCTGTTTTTTTACAAAGGAGTCACCACTTATCAAGGTCCGGAGGCCACTCAAGGATAAGGGTTAATAAGCGTACAGTGGTCAATCGGACAATGTTGTAATAAGTGTAAGCATTGGCAATTTGGTTTACTTAAGGGGAACGGCTTATCAAGAAGTTGTTTACGTTAGACTTGAAGACAACCATATTATAGTCAGCTGGAAAGCAGGCAAAAGGAATAGAGTTCCACGGGTGTGCAGTTCTAAGAAAAAAAATTTGTACATGGAATCTACGATCTTTGATGTACTGCCATAGATGGTAGTGTCGTCAGCATAAATGTCTACGAATGATGTTAAGATATGATTTGAAAGATCATTGATGTAGATTAGGAAGAGTGTTGGGCCCCTGATGGACTCCTGAGGGACTACAGCATTAATACTCTGAGCTTCTGATTTCTGCCCATCAAGCCCTACTCTTATGAATCTATCAGACGAAATGATTTAATAATTGAGAATACATTACCAGCTTCACCGTAACTGGAGATCTTGAGAAGTAAACCATTATGCCATACTCTATCAAATCCTTTTGATTTGTCAAGAGCAACTGCCCTAGAAATTAAGCTTTCGTCAAGAGATTCGCTAATCCTATGCGATATAACCGTAATCACATCTGTTGTAGATCTAGCAGAACGGAAACCATATTGAGTATCACTAAGGAGTTTATTTTTGCTGAGGTGGTAGACTACTTCTCTATTTAACACGGATTCCAGCAACTTACTCATGACACATAAGAAACGTAGTGGTCTGTACTGAGAGGGAGATGACATATCATCTGAATTCTTTAATACAGGGAATACTAACGAGATTTTTCCAGGGGTTGGGAAGCAATTCTCCTTAAGACAACGCTTAAACAGTTTTATAAGTATGGGAGCTAATTCTGGTTGAATCTTTTTTAGCACTATAATAGGAATACCGTCAGGGTCAGTTGCTTTACTGGAATCAAGGTTTTTGATTAGTTTGGCAACTTCACGCACAGATATTTATATATCGCATAGAGTATTTTCCGATACAGGAGGAAATACTGGAGGTTGGCGGCCTTAGTCGCATAGGGTAGTATTAGCTGCAAAGTTCTTGGCAAAGAGTTTGGTTTTGTCTGATGCTGACGAGATTACCTCAGGTCCATTGATGATAGTTGGGATAGTTTTGTTCAGGATCCTGTTTTCTATTTGCCAAAACTGGTGGGAACCAGGCTGCTGCTCAGCTACTTTGAACTTGGCGGACTAAGCATACAGTTCTCTTGCATTCTTTGTTACTCTTTTACAGTGGTTGCTGGCAGTCCTGAAAGCGGCATTAGTTTCAGTACTTCTATTATGTTGGAAACAATGGAAAAAATGAGTTCTCTGCGCAATTGCAGCAGCACATTCTGAAGAGAATCACGGTTGGTGTTAGGTTTTTGCTGAAATTTTTTCGAGGGTATGAATCGGTCTATACCTACAATTAACCATTCTGTCAGGTCTGATACTATAGAGGATACATCTTTTTTAAACACGAAACGGAGAAGTAGATCTGATATAAATAAACGGAAGATATCCCAGTCAGCCATAGTGTATCGATATACTGCACGATGGAGAGGTACGTCTGAGGACTTACTACATTTCGTTTTTATCTTAACTGATAGAACTGAGTGGTTAGAAGATCCCAATGGAGACAGAACAGAAGATGAGCATAGCTCAGGGCAAGTTGTGAGAAAAAGGTCTAGGAGACTTGCATACTGACCGTCAGTATCGGGCACACGAGTGGGTTCATGAACAATCTAAGTGAGGCCATAAGCAATGGAGAAATCGTGACAGAACATCCCCTCATCATCTGTCTTGTTTGAGTGGGTTAACTTTTCCACATTGTGAACATTGAAGTTTCCACAAGCGTGAATGTTAACCGAAGGACGACCAGACAGGATGTGGTCAATTTTCTCAGATATGCGTTTAAAGATAGTAACTCTGCTGTTGTGGGGACGATAGAGAGTAAATATAAATGCAGTAGTGTGAGCAAGTGCAACACGGAAACACATACCATATGGAAAGCCATCTTTAATGTAGGAACATATTCCATGCCCATGGCGATCTTGGGGGTCAGATTTGAAAGTTAAGTCAGAGTATCATTTAACTACGAACTCATCTAGGGAAATAGTTGATCCAATGCCAGTTTCGCTTAGGAATAATAGGTGTGGTTTAGTCTCCTGTAATTGGGTTTACTTCTGGAAGGTTGGAACGTAGACCCCTGATGTTTGAGAAGGAGACATAGTAGTGGGGGGTCTGCGTTAGATATTGGAGATCTGCGTTTAATCGGGTATTTTTTCTTGAAAATTTTCATGATGGTGTTTTGGGATTTGTGGAATAGGTCGACAGACTTGCTTAGAACAGGACAGAGAGGAAAAGTAAAAGAGAAAAAGAAATGAAGAAATAAAATAATTTTTTGTAGCACATGAAAAGGTAAAGTCGTAACACTAGCATGGCATCAAGAAGGCCCGCCAGAAGCTTCTGCATGGTCCAGAATCCATTCACCAAATGGCAATACAGCAGCCCCAGTACTTTGCACCTGCTGATAGGACATCCTCCTTAATGGTTAATCCAAGGTTCGGGTCCCTGACTATCAGGCGGATAACGTCAGCCCAGATAAAATGTTTACTTCCAGCACCCTTACTAGTGACATGGCCACAAGGGTACACACGGAAACAGAAAATTTTCCATAGCTCTAGCAACTATTCAATCAAAATACTGCAAACCTAGAATAGAACTTTTTCTTCTCCCTCTGTCAGAAAAATCATTCATTAAAATAAGGACTAAAAGACAAATTAAGAGAAATAAGAGTAACGGGAGTTGCCGATAACGCATCCACAATGCATTGTCTACTCTCCATTAAAAATATTAAGTATTGTACTCAATAAAAGTACTAACGTGTTTAAGGGAAAGTATAGAAATAAATTCCCTTTCACTAACTGAAAATAAATAGAATTATCGTAACTCTTTCTGCAGTAGTAACATCAACTCGCTAGATATTAGGACATTTGTGGACGAGAAAATCTATTATTAAAGAAAATAAATCAAACATAAATTAAAAACTGAAATAAATACGTAATATTAACATTTGCAGTTAAAAATAACATTAAATAGTACAACACACTTATCTGCTAAAGTCTTCCGTTATCTCTGCAGATTATTAAAGACGCATTACTATAACTTTTATTCCTTCCACCGTCCTGACCTATTGTCTCATAATAACTTTTAACACTTCCAGATATATGAACTCACAATAACTTTTATAGTAAAAGATTTATAAACTTATAACAACTTTTATCCCGTCAATACTTATGAATTCATAATAACCTATACCATTCAAAACTTATCGATATGTAATAATCTTTACCCTGTAAAGATTTATGGACAAATGTGAATCTTCAAATCGTCCAGACTTATGGACTCATAATAACGTTTATCTCGTTCATATTTATAAACAAATATTAATCCTTGCCCCTGTCTATACTTATGGACTCATAAGAATCTTTACTCTGTTCAGAATTATGAAATCATAATAACCTTTATCTTGTCAATACTTATGGACTCGTAATGACTTTCACCCTGTTCAGATTTAAAGACACGTAATGACCGTCTAAACTTATGATACTTAATAATATTTATCCCGTCCAGACTTATGAACATATTATAACTTTTACCTCGTTCAAACTTATAAACATATTATAACCTTTACCTCGTTCAAACTTATGGACATATTATAACCTTTACCTCGTTCAAACATATGGACATATTATAACCTTTACCTCGTTCAAACATATGGACATATTATAACCTTTACCTCGTTCAAACTTATGGACATATTATAACCTTTACCTCGTTCAAACTTATGGACATATTATAACCTTTACCTCGTTCAAACTTATGGACATATTATAACTTTACCTCGTTCAAACTTATGGGCATATTATAACCTTTACCTCGTTCAAACTTATGGACATATAACCTTTACCTCGTTCAAACTTATGGACATATTATAACCTTTACCTCGTTCAAACTTATGGACATATTATAACCTTTACCTCGTTCAAACTTATGGACATATTATAACCTTTACCTCGTTCAAACTTATGGACATATAACCTTTACCTCGTTCAAACTTATGGACATATAATCTTTACCTCGTTCAAACTTATGGACATATTATAACCTTTACCTCGTTCAAACTTATGGACATATTATAACCTTTACCTCGTTCAAACTTATGCAGAAATAATAACTTATATAATCGTTCAGACTTATAGACCAATAATAACCATTATCGTGCCCAGACTTATTAGTTTATAAGAACCTATATCCGTAAAGCCCAATAAACTGAATGTAAACTTTACCAGCAAAAACTTACTTTGTTCAGACCTATGAACTCATCAAAATATACTTTTCCGGATTCAGACGTATATGCACATAATTACTTTTACCATGTCCTTACTTATGGACACATAATAACTTATTTCCTATCCAAAACTATGGAGTCCTAATAACCTTTATACCGTCCAGACTTACAGACGCATAATAACCCGCACCCCGTCTTTAATTATATGCTCATAATTACTTTTACCTGTTTTGATTTATAACGATTACATCATCAATATTTATGGACACATGATAAACTTTTATCCTGTCCAGATATACAGACATAAAATAATCTTTAACCTCTCCGGATTTACGGACAAATGGCAACATGATCCCCGTCCAGACTTATGGACTCATAATAACCTTTGCCTTATTCAGATTTATGTAAAAAAAAAACCTTTACACCTATCCATATTATTTTTACCCGTAAAATCGTATGAAATCATAATAACCTTTACATCGTCGAATTTATAGGCACATAGTAACATTTACTGTTTATATTTATGAACTCATATAAACTTTTATCACGTCTATATTTATGAACTCATTAACTTTTATTACGCCTATATTTTTAAAACACAGAATAATTTTTATCACGTCTATATTTATGAACTCATATTAATTTTTATCACGTCTATATTTTTAAAACACAGAATAATTTTTATCACGTCTATATTTATGAACTCATATTAACTTTATCACGTCTATATTTTTAAAACACAGAATAATTTTTATCACGTCTATATTTATGAACTCATATCAATTTTATCACGTCTATGCTTTTAAAACACATAATAATTTTTATCACGTCTATATTTATGAACTCATATTAACTTTATCACGTCTATGCTTTTAAAACATATAATAATTTTTATCACGTCTATATTTATGAACTCATATTAACTTTATCACGTCTATATTTTTATAACACAGAATAATTTTTATCACGTCTATATTTATGAACTCATATTAACTTGATCACGTCTATGCTTTTAAAACACAGAATAATTTTTATCACGTCTATATTTATGAACTCATAATAATTTTTATCACGATTATATTATGAACTCATATTAACTTTTATCACGTCTATATTCATGAACTCATATTAACTTTTATCACGTCTATGCTTTTAAAACACAGAATAATTTTTATCACGTCTATATTTATGAACTCATATTAACTTTATCACGTCTATGCTTTTAAAACACATAATAATTTTTATCACGTCTATATTTATGAACTCATATTAACTTTATCACGTCTATGCTTTTAAAACACAGAATGATTTTTATCACGTTTATATTTATGAACTCATATTAACTTTATCACGTCTATGCTTTTAAAACACAGAATAATTTTTATCACGTCCATATTTATGAACTCATATTAACTTTATCACGTCTATGCTTTTAAAACACAGAATAATTTTTATCACGTCTATATTTATGAACTCATATTAACTTTATCACGTCTATATTTTTAAAACACAGAATAATTTTTATCACGTCTATATTTATGGACTCATATTAACTTTATCACGTCTATGCTTTTAAAACACAGAATAATTTTTATCACGTTTATATTTATGAACTCATATTAACTTTATCACGTCTATGCTTTTAAAACACAGAATAATTTTTATCACGTCTATATTTATGAACTCATATTAACTTTATCACGTCTATGCTTTTAAAACATAGAATAATTTTTATCACGTCTATATTTATGAACTCATATTAACTTTATCACGTCTATGCTTTTAAAACACATAATAATTTTTATCACGTTTATATTTATGAACTCATATTAATTTTTATCACGTCTATATTTTTAAAACACAGAATAATTTTTATCACGTTTATATTTATGAACTCATATTAATTTTATCACGTCTATACTTTTAAAACACAGAATAATTTTATCACGTCTATATTTATGAACTCATATTTACTTTTATCACGTCTATATTTTTAAAATACAGAATAATTTTTATCACGTCTATATTTATGAACTCATATTAATTTTATCACGTCTATACTTTTAAAACACAGAATAATTTTTATCACGTCTATATTCATGAACTCATATTAACTTTATCACGTCTATGCTTTTAAAACACAGAAAATTTTTTATCACGTCTATATTTATGAACTCATATTAACTTTATCACGTCTATGCTTTTAAAACACATAATAATTTTTATCACGTCTATATTTATGAACTCATATAAACTTTATCACGTCTATGCTTTTAAAACACATAATAATTTTTATCACGTCTATATTTATGAACTCATATTAACCTTATCACGTCTATGCTTTTAAAACACATAATAATTTTTATCACGTTTATATTTATGAACTCATATTAACTTTATCACGTCTATGCTTTTAAAACACAGAATAATTTTTATCACGTCTATATTTATGAACTCATATAAACTTTATCACGTCTATGCTTTTAAAACACATAATAATTTTTATCACGTCCATATTTATGAACTCATATTAACTTTATCACGTCTATGCTTTTAAAACACAGAATAATTTTTATCACGTCTATATTTATGAACTCATATTAACTTTATCACGTCTATGCTTTTAAAACACAGAATAATTTTTATCACGTCTATATTTTTGAACTCATATTAACTTTATCACGTCTATGCTTTTAAAACACAGAATAATTTTTATCACGTCTATATTTATGAACTCATATTAACTTTATCACGTCTATGCTTTTAAAACACAGAATAATTTTTATCACGTCTATATTCATAAACTCATATTAACTTTATCACGTCTATACTTTTAAAACACAGAATAATTTTTATCACGTCTATATTCATGAACTCATATTAACTTTTATCACGTCTATGCTTTTAAAACACAGAATAATTTTATCACGTCTATATTTATGAACTCATATTAACTTTATCACGTCTATGCTTTTAAAACACATAATAATTTTTATCACGTCTATATTTATGAACTCATATTAACTTTATCACGTCTATGCTTTTAAAACACAGAATGATTTTTATCACGTTTATATTTATGAACTCATATTAACTTTATCACGTCTATGCTTTTAAAACACAGAATAATTTTTATCACGTCCATATTTATGAACTCATATTAACTTTATCACGTCTATGCTTTTAAAACACAGAATAATTTTTATCACGTCTATATTTATGAACTCATATTAACTTTATCACGTCTATATTTTTAAAACACAGAATAATTTTTATCACGTCTATATTTATGGACTCATATTAACTTTATCACGTCTATGCTTTTAAAACACAGAATAATTTTTATCACGTTTATATTTATGAACTCATATTAACTTTATCACGTCTATGCTTTTAAAACACAGAATAATTTTTATCACGTCTATATTTATGAACTCATATTAACTTTATCACGTCTATGCTTTTAAAACATAGAATAATTTTTATCACGTCTATATTTATGAACTCATATTAACTTTATCACGTCTATGCTTTTAAAACACATAATAATTTTTATCACGTTTATATTTATGAACTCATATTAATTTTTATCACGTCTATATTTTTAAAACACAGAATAATTTTTATCACGTTTATATTTATGAACTCATATTAATTTTATCACGTCTATACTTTTAAAACACAGAATAATTTTATCACGTCTATATTTATGAACTCATATTTACTTTTATCACGTCTATATTTTTAAAATACAGAATAATTTTTATCACGTCTATATTTATGAACTCATATTAATTTTATCACGTCTATACTTTTAAAACACAGAATAATTTTTATCACGTCTATATTCATGAACTCATATTAACTTTATCACGTCTATGCTTTTAAAACACAGAAAATTTTTTATCACGTCTATATTTATGAACTCATATTAACTTTATCACGTCTATGCTTTTAAAACACATAATAATTTTTATCACGTCTATATTTATGAACTCATATAAACTTTATCACGTCTATGCTTTTAAAACACATAATAATTTTTATCACGTCTATATTTATGAACTCATATTAACCTTATCACGTCTATGCTTTTAAAACACATAATAATTTTTATCACGTTTATATTTATGAACTCATATTAACTTTATCACGTCTATGCTTTTAAAACACAGAATAATTTTTATCACGTCTATATTTATGAACTCATATAAACTTTATCACGTCTATGCTTTTAAAACACATAATAATTTTTATCACGTCCATATTTATGAACTCATATTAACTTTATCACGTCTATGCTTTTAAAACACAGAATAATTTTTATCACGTCTATATTTATGAACTCATATTAACTTTATCACGTCTATGCTTTTAAAACACAGAATAATTTTTATCACGTCTATATTTATGAACTCATATTAACTTTATCACGTCTATGCTTTTAAAACACAGAATAATTTTTATCACGTCTATATTTATGAACTCATATTAACTTTATCACGTCTATGCTTTTAAAACACAGAATAATTTTTATCACGTCTATATTCATGAACTCATATTAACTTTATCACGTCTATGCTTTTAAAACACAGAATAATTTTTATCACGTCTATATTCATGAACTCATATTAACTTTATCACGTCTATACTTTTAAAACACAGAATAATTTTTATCACGTCTATATTCATGAACTCATATTAACTTTATCACGTCTATGCTTTTAAAACACATAATAATTTTTATCACATTTATATTTATGAACTCATATTAATTTTTATCACGTCTATATTTTTAAAACACAGAATAATTTTTATCACGTTTATATTTATGAACTCATATTAATTTTATCACGTCTATACTTTTAAAACACAGAATAATTTTATCACGTCTATATTTATGAACTCATATTTACTTTTATCACGTCTATATTTTTAAAATACAGAATAATTTTTATCACGTCTATATTTATGAACTCATATTAATTTTATCACGTCTATACTTTTAAAACACAGAATAACTTTTATCACGTCTATATTTATGAACTCATATTAACTTTTATCACGTCTATATTTTTAAACTCATAATAATTTTATCATGTGTATACTTCTAAACTCATATTAATTTACTCACGTCTATACTTATTAAATAATAACTTTATCACGCCTATACTAATGAACTTATAATAATTTTATCACGTCTATACTTTTTAACTCATAATAATTTTATCACGTCTATACCTATGAATTCATAATAATTTTTATCACGTCTATACTTATAAACATATAAACTTTTATCACGTCCGTACTTTCAAATTAATAATAATTATCACGTCTATACTTATGAATTCATAATAATTTTTATCACGTCTATTCTTTTGAACTCAATAATTTTATCACGTTTATACTTATGAAAGTAAAATCAATTTTTATCACGTCTATTCTTATGGATTCATAATAACTTGTATCACGTCTATACTTATGGACTCATAGTAATTTTTAAACTGTCCAGATTTATGAACGCATAATAACATTTTCTTCGTTTTTACCTTTGGACTTCTAACGTAACACTTTCTTCTTGCAAAACACATGAATATTCAATAATATTTTAAATTATTTATTTACACTCATCTTTTACTTGTTGAATGAAGATACGGACTAAAATTGATATTTTATTATGGATAATTATTTTGCTTACTTATTGGTTAATATCTTTTTTACTGGATAAGTTCGCCTGTAAAATATAATGGATAATTATTTTTCTTACTGGATAAGTTCGCCTGTAAAATATAATGGATAATTATTTTTCTTACTTATTGGTTAATATCTTTTTTACTGGATAAGTTCGCCTGTAAAATATAATGGATAATTATTTTTCTTACTGGATAAGTTCGCCTGTAAAATATAATGGATAATTATTTTTCTTACTTATTGGTTAATATCTTTTTTACTGGATAAGTTCGCCTGTAAAATATAATGGATAATTATTTTTCTTACTGGATAAGTTCGCCTGTAAAATATAATGGATAATTATTTTTCTTACTTATTGGTTAATATCTTTTTTACTGGATAAGTTCGCCTGTAAAATATAATGGATAATTATTTTTCTTACTTATTGGTTAATATCTTTCTTACTGGATAAGTTCGGCTGTAAAATATAATGGATAATTATTTTTCTTACTGGATAAGTTCGCCTGTAAAATATAATGGATAATTATTTTTCTTACTGGATAAGTTCGGCTGTAAAATATAATGGATAATTATTTTTCTTACTTATTGGTTAATATCTTTTTTACTGGATAAGTTCGCCTGTAAAATATAATGGATAATTATTTTTCTTACTGGATAAGTTCGCCTGTAAAATATAATGGATAATTATTTTTCTTACTGGATAAGTTCGCCTGTAAAATATAAAGGTATATCGTGGTAAATCGGAAATTTGAATATAAAAGCACATCTTAAGAGCTTCAAATACTAGCTGACGTAAGTTATTAGCAAATGAAATACGATTATTTTAACCTAGCGAAGGAAAAATATAAAACACTTTGGAATTTACAAATTCATTAATTGAAATAAAGAGAACAACTGGTAATTATTTTTTTTGTACATCATTCTACAAGTAATGGATCAACAAGTGATTGGCCCACTAACATTTAAGAATATGGTTCTAATCTACAAATATAAAAGCGAAAATGTATGTGTGTATGTGTGTTCGCTTTTTCTGTATGTCTACAAAAGGCTTTTTTCAGAGAAGCGGTCGGTCGGTTCACAACTTTTTAAAACTTTTTATATCATATATAAATCGTAATATCTCAGAGTTAACAATGGAGCTCGCCTGTCTATTTAATTTGCTCGACTTCGGGAAGATAAATATTCAACATTTGTCGCTCGCCGCATGTGGATTAGTCTTTTTTCTATAATAAAAGCGACACTAATTCTGGCGGTATTTTCCGTCTATCGGCGGAAATGTCCGAAAGCAATCAGCTTTGATCAATGTGGAAATATTTTCCATATATCAAACAATTGCTATTCAATTAGAACAAGGGGAGCTGTTTCCCCCTACCCTCAACGTCTTGGGAAAATAATAAAAAAAGAAGCATTCCCGCACTAAATGAAATGCTACCCCGAAGCCAAAAGTTGACCTCATTAAGTCATTAAAACGTGCACCTGCCAAATCCAAGTAATTAAATAAATTCAAACGTGTTTCCGTTAACATCTCGCGGTGGCCCAATGGTTAAAACCGTCCCACTCTTTTTTTTTTACACTTTAATTTACAACTTTGCCTCAAGGGTTCGGGTTCGGGTTCGATCCTCATACTTACCTACCAAAACATTTTTTAACCCCCCTCCCCGGAGTTTCCACACACACATCCAAACACCCGGATAACGCTAGGTACCCCTCGCTAGTAGATTTATAAAAAGTATAAATAAAAGAAAACATTTTAATATTAACATTTCTTATGGACTCTTTTTGTGGGGTTCGTGTTCATTCATTCTTTTCGTGTGTGTCAGATAATCTTACTGTAGGTGTTGGTTTCCTTTATATCTTTCTTGTAAGAATTATTTCTAGAAAGAAATCAGTATTTACAATATGAAGGTTGCCAGCATCCTAAGTAAAAGTCTTTCTGTGGACTTGGCGCATTGTGGTTGTCAAGCGTGTCGATAAGCAATTAGCTACCGTCACTTCCCATTTTTCGTATCAAAGATCCCATTTTCTTTTGTAAAGTTTTCTGAACAAAAAACCTCTGCATAAAACTAAAAACAAACAGTAAAATACAAAAAAAAAAAAAATGTAAAAAAAGCAACAGTTCTTATTGTTCTTTCTTTATGGCTTTACATTTCCCAAATATTTTTCCGACTCAATACACTTTTTCAAACAACGTCCGCCGGTAATTTATGTTCATTCTGTATTGACGTGGAATCTTTTGATGTAAAAATACAATAACTTATTATTTTTTCTTATTGCCCATTTGAGCATTTCCATACAAAACGTTGTTGAAAATGAGAGAATAACAAGTAAAAAAAAGAAAAAAAACAATAATAGATATTCTTTCATCCCCTTAAATAACCTTAAATAAACTTAAATATCCTTAAATAAACTTAAGTAACCTTAAATAAACTTAAGTAACCTTAAATAAACTTTAGTAACCTTAAATAAACTTAAGTAACCTTAAATAACCTTAAGTAACCTTAAATAAACTTAAGTAACCTTAAATAATCTTAAATAAACTTAAGTAACCTTAAATAACCTTAAATACCATTAAATAAACTTAAGTAACCTTAAATAATCTTATATAAACTTAAGTAACCTTAAATAACCTTAAATAACCTAAAATAAACTTAAGTAACCTTAAATAATCTTGAATATCCTTAAGTAACCTTAAATAACCTTAAAGAACCTTAAATAACCTTAAATAAACTTAAATATCCTTAAATGAACTTAAGTAACCTTAAGTAAACTAAAGTGACCTTTAATAACCTTAAGTAACCTTTAGTAACCTTAAATAACCTTTAGTAACCTTAAATAACCTTAAGTAACCTTAGATAACCTTAAGTAACCTTAAGTAAACTTAAATAACCTTTAGTAACCTTAAATAACCTTAAGTAACCGTTAATAACCTTAAGTAACCTTACGTAACCTTAAATAAACTTAAATAACCTTAAATAACCTTAAGTAACCTTAAATAACCTTTAGTAACCTTAGAAAACCTTAAGTAGTAACCTTAAATAACCTTAAGTAACCTTAAATAACCTTAAGTAACCTTAAATAAACTTAAGTAACCTTAAATAACATTAAATACCATTAAATAAACTTAAGTAACCTTAAATAATCTTAAATAAACTTAAGTAACCTTAAAAAACCTTAAATAACCTTAAATAAACTTAAGTAACCTTAAATAATCTTAAATAAACTTAAGTAACCTTAAATAACCTTAAAGAACCTTAAAGAACCTTAAATAACCTTAAGTAACCTTAAATAACCTTTAGTAACCTTAAATAACCTTAAGTAACCTTTAATAACCTTAAGTAACCTTTAGTAACCTTAAATAACCTTAAGTAACCTTAAATACACTTAAATAACCTTAAATAAACTTAATTAACCTTAAATAACCTTAAATAAACTTAAATAACCTGAAATAAACTTAAGTAACCTTAAATAACCTTAAATAAACTTAAATAACCTTAAGTAACCCAATTACCAAATCTCCTCTACTAACGATTACTACATTTTCCGATTGAATAGTGTGCACTCATTATCCCTATCCTTGAGTGGCCTCCGAGCCTTGATAAGTAGTGGCTCCTTTGTAAAAAAAAAATCAGGTGTTTATAGGAGGGACTATATGAAAGTTGAAAATAATGAAATAATGAAAGTGGCGTTATGGAAGCGAGGGGTTTTAAACTTGTCACGCCAAGGTTACCAGTCCACGACAGTATCCACATCATCACAGCAACCTCCCATATGAGCTGGTAATAGAAGCATTTGCAGTGGAAATACATCCATATTTGAAAATGAATTGTGCTGATATCGAACTCATCACTTCGAGACGATAATCTATAATATAAATCTCACCCGTCTGTTTAAATGCATGTATGTATGTATGTATGTATGTATGTATGTATGTATGTATGTGTGTATCGGAAAAACGTTCGACAGATGTTCACAGGATTGGTATCCTTTTGAAGCTCGACCCTTCGGATGACAAATGTCGAAAAACTGGCTAAAAACATTCATTCCTTCACCATCAACTGGGCACTTTTCTATAGAGGGGGTCGCTTTTTTCGCCGACATTTTCGAAAGTTATCCACTCTTTTCGATTGACTAGCCGTAATTTAAACTTACGTCACTTACGGTTTGGCGATGGGCGCAACAGCTAACGCGTCACGTTTTTTTTTTTACAGATTCGAGTCTGCTTGCCTACTACCACTATTTTTGTGCTCGCAATTTTCCTTTTATTTTATTTTATTTATTTATTTATTTTTTTTTTTGCTCAACCAACAACCTTACACACATCTTCACTTTCTTTTTCGCCTTAGCGTCACGGGTTCGAGCCTGCCTGCCTACTATCACTTAATTTTTTTTTTGGGGGGGGGGCTCAACACATACCTCCAAACATCCGGGGAACGCCGAGCACCCAGGCTAGCATAAACATATGAGTCAACTTCGCTGAAAATTGCTATTTTCTGCAAGATGGAAATATGGCATACTTATAACCTGCGACCTGATAGTGTTACCTTTCAACCTCGTGTCACATAAGAAAACTGCTGTAATTTATAATCATCACAAAGTGAGGTGCTTGCTGAAGTAACGACGTGATGGTTGCCAGTATCTTTAAGTAAAGTGGCCTGATAGAACCGACTGGATTCCAAACGAGTTGTTGTATTTTAGAATATATGCATTTAGTGTATGTGCATTGATGTTCTGCGCATACATAGAAGGAAGCAGCTGCAGCAGCGCTGATGTCCAAGCACTAGCAGCATGTGCGTAAGACATTACCCACTAACATGGCATCGAGAAAGCCCCACCAGAAGCTTCTGCATGGTCCAGAATCCATTCACCAAATGGCAATACAGCAGCCCCAGTACTTTGCACCTGCTGATAGAACAGCCTCCTTAATTGTTAATCCAAGGTTCGACTTATACAAATGTTCATTTTTTAATGTATGTTTATTTGTGTGTACGTGTAGGCTATAAAGCATTGGATAAATTAGTTTGATTCGATTTTTTTGATCAGATCAATTTGGTGGTTATGTCTATGTAAAAAAAATAGTTGTTAATTAATTATTTGGTTTTCACCTATACCCTTTAGAATCAGATGCTTACAGGTGGGACCATATCAAAGTTGTCAACATCCATAATGAAAGTGGTGTTATGGAACCAGTAGGATTCGAACTTCGCTCGCCCAGGTATCCAGTCCATGACAGTATCTATTTCATCACACCAACCTCCCATGAGAGCTTAAGAGAACTCTGCAGTAGGAATAGATCCAGGTTTGAAAATGAATTGCGCTGATATCGAACTCGTAATTTAAAGATGATCATTAGGGCTAGGACAACAGCATATTTTTTCATTGTTTTGACTCTCAAGTATATACCCGACACAGGCACAGTTAATCAGCCGAGAACCACATCGCTCTACATAAAAACATATAAGATATCAATGGATATATACCTGAGAATCAAAACAAGAAAAAGAATATGCTGTTGTCATAGCCCTAATAATCATATATGCATCAAAGTAAAAGAAGGGTAAAAAGTAAGATTGTTTTGCATTTAACAGAATAATGAATTCCATGTCATTCAAGTTAGAAGATCGTCCCAGAATCAAACAGTTAAATAGAATGTGGTTGGGATCTTCTTATTTCTGCCATGACTGCACTCTCTGCCGATACCTTAATATGCTATGGTGACCGGAAGTGATGGGATGTTTAACGGAAGTCAGCTAGTTGTAAACAAAGAAACCAAATCTATTCTGATACTACATTAATAAATACGTATTCAAATTTAAAAAAAAAAATTTCCTCGGATAAGCTCTCAGAGATAAAGAGCCATCTTATGAGCTTATAGATATCACCGTGTTCAGTTAAGAAACTCTTTTATTTTTCGAACGATTAGTTAGTAAAACAGTGAAGAACTCTATTTTCCTCCTCCTCCTCTTCAATTGACGACTTAATCATGTTATACATTATCTCTCTTGTATTTTTTTTTTATCTCGCTAGATTCCAGATCAAGAACTCATCTGGTCATTCAACATCACTAGGATAGTCGAACAGGGCCTGTTTGGGATTTTCTTATTTTTGTCATTACAGTCCGAGGGAATAATAAACCAAGTATTTACAGGATGGACCATATAAAAGTTGTCAACGTCCATAATAGAAGTGATGTTATAGAACCGATAGGATTCGAACGTAGCACGTCCAGGTTATCAGCACACGTCATTATGCACTTCACTACCTCTTTCTCCCTATGTATGTATGTATGTATGTATGTATGTATGTATGTATGCCAGCAGCATTGACCCTAGGAAAGTTGAAACGGATTCCTGGAAAGGAAGAAATGTCTAAGTTTGCACAAAAAGTTTATAGACTTTAAAGTAGTCACTGATATCGTCAGCGTTATCACCAAAGAAACACGTGATCATTTAACAAAATGAAAATTAATATAAATCAACCTAGTACGAAGTATTAGACCGATTTGATTCTGTTGCTGGCATTGATTTCCCAGATTCCTAGAACTGTTCGCCTGTGGAACTCCGTTCTGCTGATCTGCTTTTCAGCTGGTTACAATATTCAAGTCCAATGTAAACAAGTTCTTATTGAACCGCCATCGTAAATAATGTAGTTATACAAAATTTCCGGCACAAACAATTACTACGCTTCTGTCCCAATGCCTACCATACACATATTAACCCTTATACTCGAATGGCCTCAGGGCCTTGATATGTGGTGACCCCTTTGTAAAAGAGACCATGTGAAGGTTGCCAACACTCTAAAATTAAAGTAGTGCGATAGGAACAACTAAATTTAAACCTGACTGTTGCATTCTAGACTATATGCATTCAATATATGCGCATTGATGGCCGATGCATACTTAGAAGGAAGCAGCTGCAGCGTCGATGTCAAACCATCAGCAGCAGCTGCGTAAGACATTAACAGTACATTGACATAACAATACATTGTTATGTCGATATTAACAGTACATATGATACATGTTTATTTCATGTATGTACACATGTAAGTTATGAAACTTCGGAGAGAATCAGCATGGTACAGATCGATTTTGTTGTTGACATTGGTTTTACATATATCTTTTAGAATCAACTTCTTACAGGATGGACCATATGAATGTTGCCAACGTCCATAATAGAAGTGGTGTTATCGAACCAATACGATTCGAACGTAGCACGTCCAGGTTATCAGCGCACACCATTATGCACTTCACCACCTTCTTTTCCTTGTGTACGTATGCCAGCAGGTTTAACCCCAGGAAGGTTGAAACGGATTCCTCCCTAGGAAGAAATGTTAAGGAATTATTAAATGTTCAAGCGGTCCCAAGTCGCATGTATATCCCGATCAGGGGAGATGACGACGTTTGATTTTTGCTATTCTTGCAAAGAAGTATCGACGTCTTCCAACCTACATCGCTTGGTGTTCCCAAATGGTCACCCATCTGGTTTTAGCCACGCTCAACGTTGCTTAACCTCGATGATCTAACGATAACTGGTGTGTCAACGTGATTATGTCGTATACCTTCTTTGTATACACCTACAAAACACATTAATCTGCAAACGGTAACCTTAACACCATTGCTATACAAAACATGTAATTAAAGCATTAATAACTATTTGAAGATATCAAAACTTGGGTACTCATTCAGAGAGTAATCCGTGCTGAAATAATAACGTTATTATTTTAAAAGCCATTCTTAACATGGGGAGGGGGTTTTGTACCTATGCTGTACTTTAACCTTACAATTGAATTTAAAAAGAAAACATATCATAAAACTTTAATTAAACTTGGAAATACGATTTAAAAAATAGCGCGTATCACTCTCTGCATTAGCACTAAAACTTGAAGTGTAACATTTTTATAAAGATATCTGGATTCGATATCATATAATTTCCAAAGGGTTGCCATGCCGTAAAATTAAAAGGCCTAACTTATATTTCAAGTACAGTATAACCCCATGCTAAGTCCACTGCCGGATACTTTAGGGAAAAAAAAAGAAAACTCGACTCTCATGTGTTGATAAAGTGCTTGTAAGTATATATTTTTTATTACATTCACGCTCGCTGAGACCAAACATATATCAAACTAAATGCTATGGGGCTCACAGAATAAAGAGAAAAAATACGATAAAATACAATATAATTTTTATTTACATATTAATAAACGTAAAGTAAATCTGCAACACAACTAACAAGAACATACATACATAGTGGTCTCGAATGTAGGACAGAGTTTTTTTTTTTATATTGAACCACTTGAAATCTTGTTCTGATGGAGGACTCTCCTTTCTCTTTTCCAATCATCTGGATCTTTCTGACTCAAATGTTCGACGCAAGTTATTGTAATTACAATTTCAGCTAATACATATGTTTCGTGTTTATCTCTATATAAATAAAATGAACTCATTTTTTCCCCTCCGACTTCGACCTTTATAGGACTGCACCTGCTTACATTTGGTGCAGCCGTATCGTTCACAAACTGAATCACGACATCTGCCGTATGTTATAGGCTTATCACATATCCAGAACCTCGCTGCTCGGAGTTTCCTATATTCTGTCTGGTGAGAGTCCACTGTAAAAATCGGTTATATTTAATGGAGGTAGTAAAGTAAACTCTCTCTACAAAATTCATCCTTCCACCGCCACTCACTTACACCGTTCCTGGCCGTTCACAGGAGACATTTAAAACCGAACACCGGTTAGAATTTATCTAAAAACTGGACTGGACTTACGCTGAAACGAAGCACGCTTACTTTGCCATAGGTTAGCATAAAACATAAACACAAATTATAAAGCATTTATTTTATTAAAATTAGTTTAAAACAGAACACAATCCGTTACCTGGAATTGAATTCACAATTACATTACTTCGATTTCGTTATAACCCGCGTGTGAAAACCTGAATTGACATTTACGTGAGACGCACCAAACTTACTTACTTACACAAACACAACTTCCGTTTGGATCTTTCCTTTCCTTCTTTTTTCTTTCTTTCTTTCTTTCTTTCTTACCTGACGTTGTCTTTTTCGCTTTTTGGGTGATGGTGGTGGGGTTTCTTCCCTATGTTTCTCTTTCTTTCCATAAACATAAACACAAACTAAACGCTATACGTTATCTTGAATTGTATAACCGAAACGAAACGAAACGGAACGAAACGAAACAACCTGATATTCCAGGTTTTACTTACACTCTATCACTCTACGACTCTTACTTGTGTTTCCAACTCTATTTGTGCCACGTTCCTTTACTTTTTCACCGTACCACTTACCAGACGACATTCAGGTAAATAGACTTATATATGCGGCGATATTCACGTACATGTAGTTCCCTTTTTGTTCTTTTTTCTTGGGCCCGGTTTACGTTACTACACGTTAGCCATGGATCGGGCGATCGCTGTCAGACGATAATACGACTTCTTTTTTTTTATTTTTTACTTTTATATTATGCTATCTTTCCACTAATTTCGGAATTCATACTCAGGGGACGGGTGACTTATTACATCAGTGGTTATTTATTTATTTATTACTTTTTATGCAATTTCGTACTTTTTTTTCCATTGGTGGAAGTTTAGTTAAACCATTGATACAAAGCCTATCTGAATGTCAGCAGACGACATTCGAATGGGAAGAAACATGAAATACACATACTTACATTTTTCAGCGTACGATTCTTGGGGTTATTCAATGTTCTTGCATTTTTATTCTTTCCGGTTTGCAGTAGAACCTATCTTTCTCCACTTATTATTTCGTTCTTTCTTTACTTCCTTTTTTTTTGGGGGGGGGGGAACATCTACCAATGATTTTAACACACATT
Source organism: Euprymna scolopes (assembly GCF_053919585.1). Taxonomy (NCBI): domain Eukaryota; kingdom Metazoa; phylum Mollusca; class Cephalopoda; order Sepiida; family Sepiolidae; genus Euprymna; species Euprymna scolopes. Next base: position 50,926,882 of record NC_136517.1, read on the forward strand.
TTCCATTGCGTCATGTACGAAATTTTACTTTGTTGTTTTTTCCGAACGCCAATATGTTTTGTACTACTAACTAGGTGTTTTTTTTACAATGTCTTAGCACTTCACTAGCAGTGTCAGAAATTTCGTGAAAATAGTGAATAATTCCACCCCATCTTTCCAAGCTTATAACTCCTCGAAAAAAAAAAAGTGTTTTTTTTTTTTGAAAGGGTTTAAACTTCGGACTTTACACGTAAATTTCTAAAAAAGCGATTTTTTGGGGGTTTTAAATTTGAATATATTATTGATTGACTTTTTCTCTTCAATTTGTGATATATAAAACTCCCCGACATAAATTAATTATTTACTTTTTAATAGACATTTCAAAATGGGTGACACTTGGGGGGGGGCCGTGAATTAAAAAAAAAACGTTTGTCTAAAATATTATATTCGGTTTATTGAATAAAATTTCACATTGACCCTGAAAATATGGTAAAAATACAATCATTAGAAAAATTTTGATAGATTTTTAAAGTTTCAAAATTGAAAAATATTCAGTTCGGAACATTCATTACTGTTTAAAAAAAAATTCTATTACTTTTAAAACAACTGTAATAGTTTATTTTGAAAGTATAATCCATAAAGAAAATAAATGACCCCCTTTTAACAGAGAAATTACGAGATTTTTATATTGTATTCGCAGTTTCGTGTTAGGGGTGTCAAAAATTCCTACAAAAATTCGGATACTGCTAGCACTTCACTTTACTAATTAACTCGGAAATAGACCCAGAAAACTTTATTTTTCACGTGTACAAATACTTTTTTTCCCCTTTGGCACATTAAGTTTACTCCTTACTCTTTCGAATACAATAGAAAACTCATAGGAAACCTACAAAAAATTTAGGATAAATCGGCTTGCACAACTAAGTCCCTCATTTTTGCCCGCCCAGTTTGGCACAGTTTACATATTTGGGTCCTTCTGTTTGCCGGGGGGGGGGCGATTATAACTTCCCCAAAATCGGGGTATTGGAAACATCCACAGCAATGTTTTTTTTTGTTTTTGTTTTTCACAAAAATTGACCACTACAAGAACTATGATTATTTCCACTTTTTGTCCGCAATAAATAACAAATAAATATACATCATTACCCGTTTATTTCGTTTGCAAAATACAGTCCGATGTTTGCATTTACATAAACTTTACTCCCCTCATATATTATCTACATCGATTCATAATGTGGTAGACTCATACATTTCGTTCATTAATGGAAACGTTGAATTTCTTTCTTTCGTCGGTAGAAGAGGGGGGGGCAATAAAAACATAAACTTAATTCTGTCAGTTTCTTCTTTTTCAGTTGAAAAGGCAATCAAACATCAAAAGTCAAAAATCAAGACCATAGAGCTCATTAGTTGAGTATATAACAATTTTTCACTTTTTACACATTACAATCTTTTATAAAATATGCCACCAAAAAAGACTTCCCTTAGTCGTAATACAACAGCAACCAGAAAAAGAAGTCGACAATGGGAACATTATGAACAGTCTCAGGAAGACACTTCTGGTACTTCCTTGAACGAAAATGCAAATCAGGACTATGGGTCACATCAAGTTACTTTTGACCCAGACTTATATGAGGCGGACCAGTCACAACCTACGGATATAAACACATATGTGGAACTTAGGGTTGCGCAAAACAGACAGGCTATATTAGAAGCAATGCAGAGACACACATTATGCACAACTGCTCCTAAATCATCTTTCTGGTTGCACGAAGGACGTACATATGAGGCTACACGTACTTATCAATTACGCTCAGATGTTCAAATTGGCACATTGAGTAATGGGACACCTTGCAGACAATGCAAAGCAAAGAAATGGAATCGGGAATCACCAGGTATCTGTTGTTCTGGTGGAAAAGTTATTCTTCCAGATTTAGGTATACCTCCTGAACCATTACGCTCACTTACTGATAACAATTCAATTAACTCAACACATTTCTTGAACAACATCCGGAGTTACAATAACTGCTTCAGTATGACAAGCTTCGGTGCTGAACAAATACGTGAAGGAGCCTACATGCCCACATTTAAAGTTTGTGGGCAGATTTCTCATAGACTTGGTTCTTTGCTTCCCATTGATACTGGAAATCCACAGTATCTTCAAATATATTTCATGGATGATGATCAGCAAGAAGCTACGACAAGATGTAATTATGCTCCCAAAACAAAGTTTGACATTGTTCTTGATTTGCAAAATATGCTTCACCGAGAAAATAACTTTATCAAAAACTTCAAGATGGCTATGGAGCATGCTCCATGTGATGATTTCAAAGTAGTTATACATGCTGATAAAACTCCAAGACAAGAACATAAACGTTGTTTCAATGTTCCAGATGCACCCGAGGTTGCTGTTGTAATAGTCGGTCAAGAATTTCATCAGCAAGATATCATCTTGCATCGCAGAAACCATCAACTACAGCGTATTGCTGTAACACATTGGGCATATGATGCTTTACAGTACCCAATCATTCATTGGACAGGTCAAGAAGGTTATAATTTCTTTGTATGGCAGACAAATCCTCAAAATAAAGAGTTAGTAATAGGAAAAAAATATCAGCTAATGCTTTCTACGCATTCCGAATTATGGTCCGTGACGACAGTTTTAATATTCTGATTAAATGTAGGAACCTATTCCAACAATACATAGTTGACATGTATGCTAAAATAGAGCATGAGAGGCTTATCTACATTAAAACTCATCAGAGGGAGCTAAGAGTTGCTGATTACATTCACTTAAGAGATTCTGTAAATATTGACGGCAACATTGAAAATGTGGGCCGTTTGACCATACTACCAGCAACATTTACTGGGGGACCACGATATATGCATGAACGCACACAAGATGCATTGGTCTATGTGAGAAAACATGGAACTGCTGATTTATTTATAACTTTTACCTGCAATCCCAAATGGCCAGAGATTGTGAATGAACTCCTTCCATATCAACAACCACATGATCGGCATGACCTCATAGCAAGAGTTTTTCATCTAAAGCTACGTGTCCTTATGGATTTACTTACAAAAGGAAACATTTTCGGAGTGGTTGTAGCATATATGTACACTGTTGAGTGGCAGAAAAGAGGATTGCCACATGCTCATTGTCTGGTTTGGCTTCAGCAAAAATTGAGATCCTCTGACATAGACTCTGTTATCAGTGCAGAAATTCCTGATCCTGTAACAGATCCAGTTTTACATGATATCATTAGACACAACATGATTCATGGACCATGTGGAACATTAAACAGCTCTGCACCATGTCTCAAAGAAGGAAAATGCTCTAAGAGATATCCAAAGAAATTTTTAAATGAAACTCGGTCAGATCAAAATGGTTACCCATTATATCGACGATTGCCTACTGATGCTGGAGGCTTTGAAACAACAGTTACCCTCCCTGGGAATGCAACGTTTCATGTAGACAACCGATGGGTTGTACCATACAATAAACCCCTTTGTAAGATTTTTAATGCACATATCAATGTCGAATATTGTAATAGTGTAAAATCAATTAAGTACATTTGTGAATATGTAAATAAAGGCAGTGATCAAGCTGTCTTCACATTGGAAAATAATGCTCATGATGAAGTTAAGAGATATGAAACCGGCCGTTATATTTCCACTAATGAAGCCATTTGGAGAATACTTAACTTCCACATACATGCGCATCATCCCACAGTTATTCACCTCGCAGTGCATCTAGAAAATGGACAGCGGGGTTACTTCACTGAAAATAACGCAGCTGATAGAGTTGCACATCCACCTCCAACTACTTTAACAGCGTTTTTCAATTTGTGTAAAACAGACGCTTTCGCACGTACACTTCTGTATGCTTAAATTCCCGCTTATTATACATGGGACACTCATAATAAAATATTCAAGCGACGCTTACAGAGTAGGTCAGTTAAAAAAACTGAAGTTTTGGGCAGGGTAAACACCGTGCATCCAAATCATTTTGAATGCTTCTGTTTGAGACTGCTTCTACATCATGTTAGAGGTCCACAGAACTTTAATGATCTAAAAAATATTAATGGTCAAATTATGAATACATTCAGAGATGCATGTGCTGCACATGGACTGCTTGATGATGATAACCACTGGGATGCTACATTACAGGAAGCATCTACATCTGCCTTGGCACATAATTTGAGACATTTGTTTGCTATCATGTTAACTACCTGTGCAGTATCTTATCCAACACGACTTTGGCATACACACAAAGAAGCATTAAGTGAAGATTTCCTTAGAAAACGCAATCAACATCCTGGGGCTGGTATAACTTTTACAGACAAAATCTTCAATACTGCTCTGGTTCATATTGAAGATATTACATATAAGATGAATGGTAAAACACTGACAGATTTGGGTCTTACCTCACCTGATAGATCTAATACACATCCTATTGTTACTGCTTGGACACGTGAAATTAGCTATCAACCACATGAGCAAGCATCAATTGTTCGGGACGGTATTGCAAAACTAAATAGTGAGCAAATTCATGTTTTTGAAACTGTAGTTAATACTGTTGAAGATCAGCAAGGTGGCCTTATATTCCTTGATGCACCAGGAGGAACAGGAAAGACATTTGTTACCAAGTTAATTCTTGCAAAAGTAAGGTCAGAAGGAAAAATAGCTGTAGCTGTGGCATCATCAGGTATTGCAGCAACCCTTCTTCCTGGTGGTAGAACAGCTCACTCCACATTCAAATTGCCATTATCATTAATAAAAGATTCTATTCCAATTTGCCATATAGAACGAGGATCAGATTCAGCTAAAATTTTACAGAATTGTTCCTTGATCATATGGGATGAATGTACAATGGCACATAAAAAAGCATTTGAAGCTCTAGATAAAACATTGCGTGATCTCAAGTCACGTGATGTTGTAATGGGTGGCATCACACTTTTATAATCTGGTGACTTCCGACAAACGCTTCCTATTGTTCCACGTGGAAGTCCTGCTGATGAGCTCGATGCTTGCATTAAATTGTCATATTTGTGGAAGTACATCAAGACTGTAACCTTATCTACAAACATGCGTGTCCATCTTAATAGTGACCCATTGGCTGATAAATTTGCTTCCATACTTCTACAAATTGGAGATGGCAAAATTCCAACAGACAAACATGGTAAAATTGTAATTACTTAAAGTATTGGATCAATTGTTTCCTCACTCGCAGAACTTTGTAACAAAGTTTACCCAAATATAGCTGCAAATTATACTAATCCTCAATGGCTAACAGAAAGAGCAATTTTAGCTCCAAAAAATGATATGGTACACATCATCAATGACCAACTGCTTGATGAAATTCCAGGTGAGGAACAAATTTACACTTCTCTAGATTCTACTGTAGATAATGACCATGCTGTACAGTACCCTACAGAATTTTTAAATTCCTTGCAATTACCTGGTATGCCACCACACAAATTAAAACTGAAATCTGGATGTCCAATTGTGTTACTCAGAAACCTTGATGCTCCACGACTATGCAATGGAACAAGATTATGTGTAACACGAATGCAACCTCATGTGATAGAAGCAGTCATATTGACTGGTGTAGCTACAGGCGAATTGACATTTCTTCCTAGAATACCAATTATTCCATCAGATTCAACAATTCCATTTAAAAGGCTTCAGTTCCCAATAATATTATGTTTTGCCATGACAATAAATAAGTCGCAAGGACAAACCTTGGCAGTGGTTGGTCTGAACTTAGCTTCTTCTTGCTTTAGTCACGGACAGTTTTATGTAGGATGTTCACGGGTAGGTTCCCCACACAATCTATATATATTAGCACCAGAGGGTAGAACATCAAACATTGTGTATCCAAGAGCTTTATACAAATAGGAAAGCCAATTCTCCCTTCTATTATTTATAGTTATTTTTTGCTGTGAATTATCAGCATGGCAGTCTCATAAGTATTGTCCACACTCCACCCATATTCCTGTCAGGTCAATGTTTTAAAACTCTGATAGGAAATTCTTATGGGAAGTTTCTAATCTTTTTCATTATAGAATGTGTACCTTTTTCTATTAAAATTTAATTTAATACAACCGTTCACTTCTTTCATGTTAAGTTACTTAAAATCACTAAACTCAGTTGCAGTGCTCCGTGACATAGTGGTTAGCATGCCGGACAATTCACATTATATTTTCACATTCGCGCTGACCTACCGTAGTCTTTTTTTTTTTCATAAACACCTAAAATGGATTTTCTTGGTGGCCGAGTTGTTAACATTGCATGTTTTTTTTTTTCACACTTAATTTTCCAACTTCGCCCCAATACTCCGGGTTTGATCCTTCCTACTTACCTAACATCACTTTTTATTTATTAAACAATCCCCACCCCGGAAACAAACACCCGGGCAACGATTTTTTTTTATTCTTTTGTTTTGATTTACTCAAAACCGCACACACCTCGAAACATCCGAGCAACGCCGGGTACCCCTGCTAGTTTTCAAATAAGGCGAGACTTGCCAAGGGACATAATTCATCTTCGTTATATTTCCACTCAAACAGTGAAAATCTTAAACAAAAATAAAAATACAAATAACATGTTTCAACACAATAACTCAGTTTCGTGGAGGTATGTTTACCCTTCTTCTTCTTCTTCTTCTTCTTCTTCTTCTTCTTCTTCTTCTTTTTCTTCTTCTTCTTCTCCCCCTCCTCCTCCTCCTCCTCCTCCTTTTCCTCCCTATCGTTATTATTATAATTATTATCATACACTACACTGGCCGGGATTCAACGAAGACATTATAGCCTTTAACTTTTGTTCGTTTTCACATTTTTTAAACTCATACAGAAAAAGAGTTAAATTTTTAGTTATAACGGGGACAACGATTTTTGCGTTATTTTCACAACTTTCCGGTCGAATCAACCTCTGACCTTCTTTAAGTGTATCTTGTCGAAATCGGGAATGTTTCTGTTGAACTCGGGAAACGTTTTTTTTTTTTTTTTTTTTTTTTTTAACGTGGGAATCTGCACGGAATTCCGAACGGAACATTTATTCAATCTACCGGAGTGGTATGCTCTCGTTCCATCAGCCGTCGTTGCAATGATCCGTGGCATCGTGGATAATTACATGATAAAATTCAGTTGTAAGTCACACTCTTCTGGGGGTTAAATGTTTAATCCTCAGTGCGGGTGACATTCAAAAGACAATTGTGAATTACTTAGGATTTTTACTCAGTCATGGTTGACGGGGCGTGAGCATGCTACCTCTATAAATTAGATACAGGGTTTCGTTCGATAGAAAGGTTCCCGATTTCGACAAGTTACACCCGAAGAAGCTCGGAGGTGACATCGACCGAAAAGTTGTGAAAATAACATTCAGGATAAAAGCAGTAGCCGGTAGTATCTCCCACCAAAATAAATCATCATCATCATCATCATCATCTATATATATATATATACATATATACATACATATATATATATATGTATATATATGTATGTATATATATGCATATATATGTATGTATATATATGCATATATATGCATGTATATATATGTATATATATATGTATATATATGTATGTATATATGTATATATATTAATATATATATATATATATATATATATGTTAATGCGATAGCGTGCGTGTTCTTTTGTGTGTCCCGCTTACATCCGGGTCGTTTAATTGTTATGTTCTTCTATTTCTTGTCATGAATAATTTTACCAAGAATTCTTCAGAAGTTTTGGTTTCAGTATCGATTATAGCTGAAGGAACTCAAGTTATATTTTTTTTCATAAGTTTTTATTTAGGTTTCGATTCAGGCTAATGCACCCAAGTCATATGGATACATTTTTTTTTTATTTTTGAAATTGCAACTTTATAATATATAAAAATCGATGGAACATTAACTTTATAATAATATATACGAAATCTGCAAGCATTAAAATATCATATTTAAGCGTACTTTACCACCGGGCTTTACCGGGCGTTCGTGCTAGCTTAGATAAATACTTTTGCAGTTTTTACAAAAAAGCTACAGTAATATCAGAGCGTCTATATTTACACTGAACATCTATAGAATGCCAACATCAATATATTAACATATGAATGAATCCACTGTGGAATTTCCACAGGTCCCGAAATAATAATAATAATAATAATAATAATAATAATAATAATAATAATAATAATAATAGTTCCTCATCTCAAAACTTCATAAATATTTTTACATTTTTCAATTAAAATTATGTGTTATCCTTCCGATCGATTTTTTCGCTTATGATTACGAAATGTTTCCATATTATCAGTTTCCATGCGGATTATGTAATTTTTCTTTTTTTTTTTTATACCTTATAACTTATACAAGAAAAAAAAAACTAAAATGTTAGTTTCGAGGGAGACAACGAGTTTTGTATTCTTCGGTACTTCCGCAGTTTACGGACCGCACTGAAATAATAATAAAAAGGGTTTACAAAAATAGTCTCTAATCTCATAGGTCCCGCACTATCAGCCAAGCTCCGACGCCTGTTCCATCGCCGCAACGTTGCATCCTTGTGCCTGTTTTACAAGTACTTTGATGGAATGTGTTCTTGTGTCCTCCCTCGACATACATACTACCAATTAACCTAGCAAAAAGTAGAAAAATCCCACCCCTTCACTGTTGAGATCCCTATAAGGCCTTCTACTCTAATAGTTTCTTCTCTCAGACTGTTTGACTTTAAAAGTTTCTTCTTGTTTCCCTGATTGTACTACCCTGCAGAAGTTCGAATGTAATGTGGACAAACATTTTGTTACTCAACTCCCCATAATGCCCCGTTAGACACGATCCAAAATAGTAGCCTCTTACTTACCAAGTAGCAATATTGCCTTGTTTAAGGGTGAAAAAAAAAGTAAAAGCAAATCTAATATATAAACAGACATCTGTCTGTCGGTATGTATCCATATTTTCAAACTCTATCTCCTCCGAAACTAAAAGTTGCCGAGCGGCGCTAGAAGCATCAAACAATTGGATTTTTTTGTGGGTCGTTCTTTTATGGATCTTTAGCCGGTTAAAAATATTTTTAACTGGTCAAAAATGGGTGAAGATTGAAAAAAATGGTTAAACATTTTGTACATTAATCTTAGTTTACTTTTTAACTTTTCATTTTTAATCGGTTTATATTACTGTATTATGTCATGTTGGTAGTGTGGTAACGTCACCAGCTTCGAATGCTACAGTTTCGGTTTCAATTCTAGCCGATGACATCTAAATACTTTTTTACTTTTGAAATCACGCAATTATAATAATATATACGAAATGTGGGCAATTAAAATATCATATTTAAGCGTATTTTACGCCCGGGTAATCCTCTCCCGCTAGTCCTTATTTAATATACTATTTTTCATATTATTATATTGTTAACTATTCTGTACAGTGACCTAGGAATTGGATATACAAATTATAGCGTAAAAATTTAATTTAATTTGAAAACCCAGTCTACGTAAAATCCAGAATTACAAATTCTTCAATTAAAACTATAAGCTTTTGTTCTTTGTAATGTTAATTTTACGCTCATAGTTTAAAAAAAAAACCTTTTCTTAGTTAGATTACATATTTTAAAAAATCTGTAACTTTGTATTATTAATTTTATTACTATAAAGAAAATTATATTTATCATAAACATTATTATCTTAAGCGTTTGCAGCAACTAATTAAAAGACCGAATTAAATTTTTAAAAAAGTAAAAAGTAAAATAAATGAAGGATATATATTATAATACTGTTCTCATTCTGGGTGTTATTATCACAACGTTTCAGCCGATGTAATCTTAGACCTTTTTCCGGTGTATCTTGTCGAACCCGGAAACCCTTCTGTCAAACTTGGGTAAGTCCTCGTGTTCCTACTATTAGTGGTGTTATCTGGACTTTCTTCACCTTCCATATCCCTTTATGCTCTCCGATCAGTTCCGTATATTTGCTTTGCTTCTCTGTCTCCTTGATCTTCATTCTGTGGTCTGCTGGAACTGTAAAATCTACAATCTCGCAGGACCTTTCGTTCTTGCTAACAACAATTATGACATGCGGTCTTCTTGCTTGGATGGGTTTATCCGTTTGTATATCCATGTCCCATACGATTTTGTCACTTTCAACATTATCATTATAATTGGCTCACAAGGAGCGTTCACACAGGTCATCAAAAATCTCCCATTGAAAACCTCTGGTGTTCCCTTGAAGCTGAGTGACAAGTCTCCTCAGACGTCCAGCACTCTCCACCTCCTCCGATAGTATTTGCAAATAAGTTTGCGTTATCGCAACAGCGGCTCACCATTGATTTCTCGCTGGCAGCGGCCATTGGTCTACACTGGAATTTGAGTGGCACTAATCCTCCTCAAGGTCTCAGTTCTCTTTGTGCTTGTCCAGCGAAGGTCTGGTCAGTGCTCTCTCCTCGGTCTTTCCATCCTCCTTAACCCTTCTTGGCTATTTGGTATCACGCTTTTGTGGGGGAGGGGCGACAATGATGGGGCAATGGTAGGAGATGTGTGATGTGGACTTAGGCATGCAGCTTCAGTGTTCTTCATTCCCTGTAACGCGTCTTCATGCTTTGCCTCTCCATCAGTTTGTTTGGCTCACGCATGTGGTTCATGTGTATTATTCAAGGGTTTTCCTTAATATTTCAGCTGTTATCATTATTGTTAGTCTTTGTATATTTGCAGCCATTCCTCTAATTCCAATTTCTTCCATTCTTTTTTCCAAGTTTTTCGGAATTGTTCCTAGTGCTCCTACTATTATAGGTATTATTTTGATTTTCTTCATCTAAATCCCTTTTAATTCTCTGACGAGCTCTGTGTATTTGCTCCGTTTCTCCTTTTCTTTCCTACTCACCCTGCGGTCAGCTGGGACAGCAAAATCTATGAGTTGACAGGATTTTTCTTTCTTGTCAATTATTACATCTGGTCTTCTTGCTTGGCTGGGTTTATCCGTCTGTATGTTCATGTCTCTAGGATTTTGTGGTTTTTGAGTATCGTTGCGGCTTATGCTTGTTCCATTATTATTATTATTATTATTATTATTATTATTATTATTATTATTATTATTATTGGATCACATGGAGCTTTCTCACAAGTCAACAAACGATCGGTTTGGAGACCTGTGGTGTTCTCTGGAAGCTGAGTGACAACAAGTCTCCCCAGACGTCCAGCTCTTTCCATCTCCTTCGATAGCATTTGCAGATAAATCTGCGTCATCGCAACAGCCTCATACCATTGATTTCTCGCTGGTAGTGGCCATTGGTTTATACTGGAATTTGAGTGACACTAAGCCTCCCCACGATCCCAGTTCTCTTCGCGTTTGTCCAACGTAGGTCTGGCCAGCGCTCTCTCCTCGGTCTTTCCATCCTGCTTGACCCTTCTCGGCTCTTTGGTATCACTTTTCTATTGGGGAGATGGTGTGGAACAATGGGGGGATGCATGATGGTGGTGTAGAACTTTTAGATATGCAGCTTCGACGTTCTTCATTCCCTGTAACGCTTCTTTGTTATATTGTCTTGTGTTATTCCCCACATTTAATATTTCAGCCGTTTTCTTTATCGTTAGGCGTTGTATTTTTGCAGTTATTCCTGATTCCAATTTCTGCCATTCTTTTTTTCGAAGTTTTTCGGAATTGTTCCTAGTGCTCCTACTATTACCGGTACTATTTTGATTTTCTTCATCATCCAAATCCCTTTTAACTCTTTGGCTAGCTCTTTGTATTTGCTTCGTTTCTTCTTTACTTTCATACTCACCCTGTGGTCAGCTGGGACAGCAAAGGCTACGATTTGACAGGATTTTTCTTTCTTGTTAATTATTACGACATCTGGTCTTCTTGCTTGGAAGGGTTTGTCCATGCCCCATAGGATTTTGTGGTTCTCATTTTCGAGTGCTGTTGCGGGTTTATGCTTGTACCATTTGTCTGTACGCTCAAAATGCAGTCGTGATGATGATGACGACAATGATGATGATAATTATAATGATAACAACAACAACAACAACAACAACAATAATAATAATAATAATAATAATAATAATAATAATAATAATAATAAACTACACCAAAAACACTGTAGAATCACCGATGTGCAGATTGTGTAATGAAAAGGAAGAAACATTAGCGCACATTATATCAGAATGCGATATGATAGCTCAACTTAAATAAATAAAAAAATGGAGCCAAAATAATGTAAAGTGGTATGGGCATAAATTAGAAATGTCACAGGAAAACGACAATGTTAAACATCTTTGAGACATGTGCATACAAACTGATATGATCATTGGACATTCCAAAATTGATATAATTTTTCTAAACAAAACCTTGCTCAATCATTGACATAGTCTGTCTTTTCAATACCAGAATGTAAGAGGAAAAAAAACATGAAAAATAAATAACAAGAACTGAAATAAGAATTAGATTATGGAAATGTAAAAGACGTCAAGGTGATTCTTACTGTAATTGAAAATGGTTGCGGCTATAACGACAAGACACCACAAATGGGTTAAACAGACTGACGGGACAATTCTGTTCCGATTCTGTAAAAGGTTTGCCTGTTAGGAACGGCGAAAGTGTTAAGGTACAGCTCGAATGTCTAAAGCCCAATGTTCAAAGGAAAATACAAAAAAAGTTGAAACTACCATAAAATAATGATGATAAATACAGGAAACACAAAGACACTCAATATAATGCCAATAATTGTAGGAGCAGCAAGAACAGTCACGAAGAACGTGAAAATAAGAAGACTAAGAGAAATTGCAATCGTGAAGGATTGAGACTATGCGCAAGACGGTAACACTGAAAACTACCAAAATCTTAAGGAAAACCCTCAATTCCACTGATTTCCATGACAAATAGCACCCTACCTGAGAAATCTTCCTTCAAACTCCTCGGCTTAACATTCACAGGAAATATGAACTGGAATAAATGCATTGAGGACATTGCGAAGACTGCTGTGGGCTCCCTCTATCGTGCTAGACAACTGCTCACACCTTATAGTATCCTTTACCTCTATAAAGCCACCAGTCGCTCATGTATGGAGTATTGTTGCCACATCTGGGCTGGTGCATCTACCACAAGTCTCTTCCTCTTGGAAATGGTCTAAAAATGTCCCACTTTGTTAACTAGGCTCCAACCCCTGTTCCATCGCAGCAATGTTGCATCCCTATGCCTACTTTACAATTATTTTAATCGAATGTGCTCTGATGAACTCACTGCACTTGTGCCCCCTCGACGTATATAGCCCCAACACACCCGCTTAGCAACAAAATTACACCCCTTCACTGTTGAAGTTTCTAAATGTCAGAAAGTTTTCTAGTTAAATAGCTTCTTCACTAGAACGGCTAGAATTTGGAATTCTCTTCCTGCTACCTGTTTCCCAAATTGCACTGATATGCAGAAGTTCAAATGTAACATAAACCAACATCTTAATCTTTTATAGATATGGTCCCAATTAGTAGTCCCTTACGTCCACGTGGCAATATGCTTTGTTTGGGGTGAAGGTAAGTAAAAAAAAAAAAAAAAAACAATGGGGAAATTAACCAATATAAACCACAAATATCAATTAGCCACGTGCAAACTTCAACAAAAGTAAAACAAGAAGAGAGAAAGGAACATCACATGGGACCCAGAAAACTGAAACCGAAAAATTTGAAGTAAACTACGCTTACCTACCCTCGTAAATGGTGTTGGCATCGACTAGTGCCATACTAGACAGTCGTGAAGGGTCAAGGTGGATGGAAAGAATGAAGAAAGAAAGCACTAACCGGACCTCCATTGGATGAATGTGAAAAAGACTAGGACCTTGGGGAGGGTTATTGCTACTTAAATTTTAGTAAAAACCTATGGTTGTTGTCAGCGAGAAGTTAATGGTAAATGACAGCTGCGATGATGCAAATTAATCTGCAAAGTTTATCGAAAAGAGAGGCAGAGAAACGGAAATCTGTGGAGACTTGTTGCCATCCAAACTCCAGGGCACATCACTGTTTGTTGTCAGTAAGCAATCTCAGATGATCATCTGTATGGGAACTTCTAGCGAGTACAAATAATAATAATATACAGAAAGACACCTGTGCACTTTTAAATAATCTTCTTGTATTATGTTTTGAGGGAGAGGTGGAGGAGAGGTTTTATACTTGTTTTCGATTGAAGACCCTCGAGTAAAACGCCGGTTATTTTGCTATTTGATTGCATTTTGTTTAGTTTGTAATACGGACATAAAATATTCATGGCCTATTTTTTTTAGGGGAGTTTCGACCCTTTACATTGGTTATATTTTATTTCCTTAATTTGATTGTGCACAGATATTTATAGGTAATATATAAATATAGTAATTTATAAAATATATATGGCGATTAAGCTACACTTAATATTCGACGTTTCATCCACTCTAGGATTCCTCAGGTATATGCGCGAATTCTGTGGTTGTTTATCGTTTTTATATGGTCCTCTTCTATTGAGGATTTAGCTGATTGGCTAACTAAATCCTCAATAGAAGAGGACCATATAAAAACGATAAACAACCAAAGAATTCGCGCATATACCTGAGGAATCCTAGAGTGGATGAAACGCCGAATATTCAGTGTAGCTTAATCGCCATATATATTTTATAAATTACTAACTTGCTCTACCTACGTATTGAGCACTTTTGAAGTAAATACTTAAAGTTTGCGCATAAATCTATATTTTCGTATATTAATTTTATGTGAGTAAATGAAGTAGTTATATATATATATAAGCAGCCACACAGAAACAGACACACAGACGGACAGATAGACACACACACACACACACCACACACACACACACACACACACACACACATATATATATGTATATATATATATATATATATATATATATATATATATATATATAAAATACTTACATTTTGGAACGTTTAGGAGAGACTATTCGAATATCAATGGCTTGCTTTTGCTTGGGTACACATGAGGGTATACTGTAATAGACATTATTTATTTATTGCTTTTTTTCCGTTGACCACGCCCTTTTCCAACCAAATCAATACAAAAAGATGTCCCCTAACAAACCAAGCGTAGAAATGAAACATAAACGTAGCTATATTATTTACTTCTAACATTTACATTCTGAAATATTCAGGGGAGATCATTCAAATATTAAAATGGCTTTTTCTTTTAATTTTACTATTTTTAAAGTGTCATCACTTTTTAAGGCTCAAAAGCCATTTGATTATAAAGTTTATTGATTTTGTTACCTAGATAGAGAAACATTGGAGAGTATTATAACGATGATTATAACTGCCTAGCAATTGATTATCTCAGACGACAGTTCGACAAGAATTTGTTTGCATTGGACGTGAAAATGGCAATGTTGTAATCAGTTGGGAAGCAGCCCAATGGTATTATGTTCCACGGGCAAGCAACTAACTAACACCATACTCATGACGGACAAAATGAGTGGATAATCTTAACTTATAACCAATAAATATCAAGATAACCTTTAATAAGTTGATTTCTATAATTATTTTGTTTAATTTTTGATTATTGAACCATTATCGAGACTCCAAGGATGACAATCTCATGGCCACCATATTGTTGTCCTTCTAACGTCACACTAAACACTAATTACGTTTCAAACTCTATAAACGCCTTAAAAAAAGTAACAAACACAAAAATATCCAGGTTGATAGAATAGGAACTTATCTTTTCTTTGGTAACATTTATTTGTTATATATTTGTTTATTGTCAACTTTTTACTGCTTGTTATCTATATGTATAATGTTCTGCTTGTGTTTCCTTAGTTAGTCCGTACGTTACGCTTTGAAAATTGTCGAATACAATTTTTGAAAGCAAAACTGCTTTAAAAAGCCCAAATTTTCGAAATTTTGCTTTTAAACAGGCCAATCTGGCAAAAACATAAAGTGGCCTCCCTTTGATCTAGCCTCGTTTTCGAATATCATTACAATAATATATGATCATCGTGTTAATGGCGTAAGAAAAGAATTCGTGGTAATGTCGACGTACAGGGTCTTTCACCAAAGAAAGAATTCAGCGAGACGTTACGTAAAAAAGAGAACATTCGAAAGAAATAGATTTAAAAAAAATTGTCTGCCAAGTTGTGCTGGACTAATAGTGCGAATTAAAGATTGTCTTTTACTATGATTTTACTGTGATTTTATTATTTGTATTGAACTATGTAGCACAATATTACTTTCTATGTACTTATTGCTTTTATCTCATTTGAATCGGTTGTATATTTAAAATACAATGGACATTATTTTTTATACAAAATGTAGAAATGTTAATTCATATTTGCTGCATGCTATTGATGTTTCTGTCTAAAAACGTTTTTTTGCTATTCAGAAATAATACCAACTTTATCAAAACATATTTGCTGATTAAATATAAATAAATTCCGTGAAATTTCCACAAGTCCTGCTAGTACTAATAAATAGCCACTGATCTTATTATTTTCCTTTAGGATGACGTGGTTCCGAACCCAAGGCAGAATTTAAAACATTACGATTGGTGATTACTTGGTAATTACGTGCCGCATCCAACCGCCCCCATAACATTTGGGTTAGTGTACCCAGTGGTTTTTATAGGCGTATTTCCTATATCGGGTTACTGTTATTGTCAAAGAATGCTGACCCCAATCCTTTTGTTGTATTCGTTCTTCCTTCATATCTCGGATTACTCATCACGCTTTGCACCTACCCACTCCACGCTTGAAAGTTTTGGGTTGTTATCGTTCGACAATCGTTCGTATTTAATGATACTACGTCAGTTTATGGTTTCCTACACGCAGTGATTTTTCATTAGTTTGAAAAAAAAATTATTGACTGATTAGTTTCTTTGACTGAGTATTATGGGATAGGAGTTAACGACATTCCTCTACTCGCAATAACAATGACAAAAGAACTCTCAAGACAAGCTGAAAGAGCCACTCCCTTTAGAGTTTTTCTCACCAATGGAACGCCACTGGACGACAGCCAACAACTCTAGAAGCATCCACTGTCACGTCAGTGATAAATATCATTTGTAATGCAATGGAAAAGGGTTCGTTTTATATTTAGGGTCATCAATGAACAAGACTAAGGACCACTCGAGGACAAGGGTCAATTAAACGGAAATAGTTACCAATCGAAAGATGAAGAACATTATGGGAGTATTAACATTGGTTGATGGTATGAACTACCTTTGATTATTTATGAAAAAATAATTGTCGACAGTAGATTTACAGATGACCAAGTTGTAATCAGCAGAGAAGTAGTTCAGTATTAATGTGTTCCACAGGTTGCAAAGTTCTGTCCATGGAAATTCCGTTTAATACACGGCACACGGAGAGAGAAAGTAACGTCTTTGCATTATTTTTACTACTATTCTCATCTTCTCCAAGGTAAAAACCGTCGTCCAAATAATCCTCCAAATTATCGACCATGATGTAAAAACCAAGTCGTTTCTCATTCTGAATTAAATCTAGAAAACGCTTGCATCATTATTTACCGCTTCCCGCCTTGTGTATAAACGGGCTGAGGAGTCCTTTTTATCCTGAGTGTCGGTCTGCCAGTATGTAGATTTATTTTTACTTATTCTTTTTTATTACTTAATTTCTCATTGTCCACGGCTTCGTATTTGGTATTAGAAGCTGCGCAGTATTAATAGAGGTGTTGTCCCCCATTCGAAACCTGAGGAACGTGCTGAATGGCTTGAGGAGGCAGCACAGCATGTTTTCGAATAGTTCGAAAGGGTTTACTTTCATGTTAGAATATCTGATTGATTTGTAAGAGAGACTGAAGACACACGAGGATAGCGTCTAGTAAGCATCCAGCTTTTCTAGATGTAAATTCAGTTTTTATGGATATAGAAAGAGATGTGAATATTTGTGATTTATCAAGTCATTATTTAAAAAAAAAAAAAAAAAACCGTGAAAGATATGAGACAAAAAAAAAAGAAAAGAAAATCAATTCGTTTACGCCGCCCCTCAGTTTATTTTGTGAAAATACATGCACATATTGCATGATCTTTTACGGTAATCCGAAAAAAAAAAGACAGCAATAGCTAAATACTCGCATTTAGAAGCTTGAAAAGGATTGCAATCGGGATCGGTAATTGTATCGGAATCGGGACAAATATTGGAACCGTGCTGCCACTATATATTAATCCGGGCAATGTCAGATTAGTGTGTTTCTTTTTAAAAAAATAAATATATATGCTTTTATTTGAATACTTTAGACTACTGTTCTTATCTTCAATGTTATTTTCATAACGTTTCACACGTTGTAACCTCCGACCTTTTTTAAGTGTATTTTGTCGAACTCGAGAATCTATATGGAATTTAGAACGACGCCATTTATTTAATCTCTAAGACAACAACAGTAACTAAATACTTCTATTTAGAAGCTTGAAGAGGATTAGAATCGGGATCGGTAATTGTATCGGAATTGTCAATTTTGAACAGAATCTGTAATTGTATCGGAATCAGGACACATATTGGAATCGCGCTGTCACTATGTATTAATCCGGGCAATGCCAGATTAATCTTTTATTTTTAAATAAATATATATGCTTTTATTTGGATACTTCGGACTACTGTTCTTATCTTTAATGTTATTTTCTAAACGTTTCATGCGATGTAACCTCCGACCTTTTTCAGGGGTATTTTGTCAAACACGGGAACCTGTACGGAATTTCGAACGACGTCCTTTTTATTTAATCTCTAGGAGTAGCATACTCTTGTTGCATCAACCATAACCTGTAGAAGTTCTAAGTAATTCACAATTGTATTTTTAGTGTCGCCCGCACTGAGGATTGAACCTTAAACTTCTAGAAAGGTGTAACTCACAAGAGAATTTTACCAAGTACCACGACACACACACACACACACACACACACACACACACACACACACACACACACACACACAAACACACACACACACACATATATATATATATATATATATATGCTTTTATGCAAATGCTGATTTCGTAAGATTCGCAACAAAGCTATTGCACTTTAAACGCAGTGTCAAATGTGTTCATGTAAATATCTGGTAAAGCCAGCCTAAACTTAAGCGTGTCTTAGCTATAATTACACAGGAATGGCGAACTTAGATTTTGTGAAGGTGCTTATAAAGGTTTAACAGATAAACGCCACCTGGCATTGTAATAATATAAATACGTAAATCGACATAAGAATCACACACGATAAAAAGGCAGGAAAGGTAAACATTGTCAACGCGGGAGGCAGCCATGACAGAGTGTTGCGTGCAAGAAGAAAGTTGAATTCACAACTAAAATCAAACTCCGTAAAGCGTATTTCCCGGGCGTGTCGTTTCACCGGAAAATCAGTCAGTTGAATTCGAACAACGAAACCATATTTTTTCAGAGAGCTCCGGCCCATAAATACCTCCGCTACCCAAATTGGCAGACAAAATGCGAAGTACAATAAAATAAAACACAATCTTTTATTTCTTACATAAAAGGATGCAATTAACTCATGTCATTAAACATTTATATGAATAAATCGTTTTCCATGTATTGTTGCCTTAACATATAATTATACGAATAGTTGTTCGCCATTCTGCAATACGTTCCATAGTGGCGTCTATATCGTATTTTTTACACATCAATCTTACCTTAACTCGACGAATGCCAAGACTGGATTCATAGAAGTATGTCAATGACGTAAGCGTGTACTGTGCATGATTGGCGAGCTTATCATTTTTGTTAAACGCATTCTATACATGTCCAGAATATCATTAAAAAAAAGACAACTCCAAAGCATGTGGGCCTGATTCTTTCTATATTAATAAAAAATGCTCTGCTGAGCTGATTTCTGTTCTCTCCAAACTCTACAACAAATGCTTTGCAGAATCTTGCTTCCTGAATAGCTGGAAAATTGCCAATGTACTAGCAGTGTTCAAGAATATTGGTGAAAGAATTGATCCACTTAATTGTTGCTCTATCAGTATCATTCCGCCATTCGCTAAAATCTTTGAATTATTAGTCAATTGAGTGATAGTCCACCCACTACTTAATACGAAACTCTTTTCTGTGTGATAATATGGATTTAGGTAAGCTCCTTATACTGCGGATATCCTAACGATCATATCTGGACGCATATATTATACACTAGACAAGGCAAATTAAGCTAGCTAGATCCTTATATATCCAAAGTTTTTGACAAGGTCTCGCATGAGAGTTTCATGGAAATTAATTTCTATGATATTGTTGAATGAATATTAAATATAATCACATCCTTTCATTATAAAAAAAAAAAGATTTAGACTTGACATTACCGTTGGCGTGCTCCGAGATTGATCCTTGGACCTTTATTATTCCTGATTTTTATAAACGACATCCACGATTTTGCTAAATTCTATCACTTGGAAATAATCTCTTGACAATGCAAAATAGAATAAATATAACAATCTTGTAAAAATCTTATCCGAAATAGAGAATCAAGATTTTAGTTTTTTAAATTTATTTGCCAACACATGTGCTACAAATTATATCATTAAACGTAAGAAAATAATCAATATTTTCAGAGATACTTGAAACTATTTGTACTGCATATAATCTCTAGACGCACTTTAGCGTCTTGGAGTCCAGCTACAATTTAGTTACTTTGGTTGTCTCCCACATGGCCTTGCTGGGCCATACACACACACACACACACACACACACACACACACACACACACACACACACACACACACACACACACATATATATATATATATATATATATATTCAAAGTAAGCAAAAATTTAAGCTTAAAGAATCATGAACATGGAGAGATACATTATCCAGTGTTGTAGGCAGAAACTTTATGTCAACAACAAATTAAAAACTATAAAAACTATGTTTATTAACCTGACTATGTAAACAGAGATATGCCAGTTACTAAGGGGTTGTATTTTATTGTGTCTACTGTTAATCGAGATTTTCAAATTTTTCCCATTGAATTTTATCATTTCCAATTTTTCATTGACACAAGTATAACTGGGTGTGATTAGAGATCCTCAAGTGCTGGCTTTCTTAATTATATTCCATTTAACTATTGGCGTTTTATTGTTTGTGATTCGCTTATCGTCATAACTGTTAACATTAAAAAATATTTGTGATTGCAGTATATTTCTTTAAAAAGTATTTCAAGTAATAACTATATAATAATATACTTAAAACTAATTGATTTTTAGAATATTACGATAATCCTTCATACATGGAATTGATTGCTCCTCATTGTGAATAGTATTGAATGTGATTTTCTTAATAATTTTATTGTTCAAAGTTTAGCAAATTTTATATAAAAAGTACATTGTCTGTGTGCCTGTGTGTCGGTAAGTTCGTTCCCTATGGACTCAAAAACCACTTAGTCGATTTTAATGAAATTTCATTCGAAGGTACTTCATGTGCCTGGCAGTGTTATTAGAGACGTTTTGTGTCGAAATGTCTTCGATAAGTATCGATAATCAAATTAATCCGACCAAAGAAGGACCAAACGATTTTGACCAGAATTAATAACATACACAGACTAATACCACAAGTACATTTGAGAAGGAAACGCTCAGCATATAAAATCAACAGTAACTTCATATTCATATGACGTTCGAAATAAATGTTTCTATTTAAAGCAAAATTTCAAAATGATATTTGACCTTTTCATTGTAAACTTTAATTCAAGCAATTATCATAAAAGTATGTTCTCCACAGGGCAATGTAGACGGCAATACACTGTGAATTTAGTCACTGCGAGAGGTGTGTTAAATTTTTATCTAAGAGCATCGCGATGGTTTCCAAATTAGAGCAATCAATCGATTTGATTGAAAAATGTGTTATTTCATTGATTTCGCTGACAATAAAAATATGGGAGTTTGAAACATTCGTTGATCATCATTCAATCCCGGGCAATGTCGGGCCATCTTGCTAGCATGCATATATATATATATATAGAGAGAGAGAGAGAGAGAGAGAGAGGTGTATACAGAACGGAGAGAACTTGAATGTCTACTAAACACGACCTCGCACTTGTATTTTGAGTGTCGCCAGCACTGATTGAACCTTCAACCTCCAGATGAGTGTAATTTAGAACTAAATTTTACCAAGTATTTTATCTACTGCGCAAGTCCTTGGCCCAAGTCAAGCTACGCTAACGACTGCTAGTTAGCAAGAAAGGCACAGAATACAATTGAGAATTACTTAGAATGGGGCGAAACCATGCTAATCCCGTGGGTTAAATAAAGGGTTCCGTTCGAAATCCAATGCAGATTCCGAAGTTCGACAAAAAGGTTTCCGACTTCGACAAGATACACCTAAAGAAGGTCGGAGGTTATATCGACCGAGACTTCGTGAAAATAACAGTGAAGATAAAAAATTAGTCCAAGTTATCTTAATAATTCTCATGGAATTTGGACTGAAATATTATTAAATGTTAATGACGATAAGAATCGCGAGATTTCTACAGTAAGAAGTTAATATAATCTCAGAATGTAAACGGAAAACATTAAGCCATTGTCTCCGTTATTTGTTGAAAAAATGGCATTGCCCACTTTAAATTTTTATTGTATTTGCCAAACAGGAAATGAAAAAAGAAACACACACACACACACACACACAACCACGCACACACACACACACAAAAATACGTAGGAACGTAGGAATTGCCTGCATCGAAAGTTGATACGTCGAAAGCACAGATTTCCCGCCATGAATCGCCATGTGACACATTTCAACGCCAAGAATAATTGCTAACAAATCTTTAAAAGAAAATAACGGCACGTAAAGAGTTTAATTAAGTTAAAAGATTTTTATTAATCCTATTTCATCATATTACTAGCAGGCTGTCCGGCGTTTCCCGGTTGTAAAATATCCATAAATTGTATTTTTTAATTAATGCAGGATTCTTATTTCTTATAAACAGAAATGCCGTAGGTATTAAACGCAACTAAAGAATAAAACGAATTAATAAAAGTGGAAAGAAACTGAGACATATGCATACGAGTATTACGTGTTTTCTAAACAGTTTATTCTTTGTACGTATAAAAAATACTCTAGCTGAGATCGAAACCAAAACCTAAACATAGTGAGTTAAGTACGATAATCATTAAGCTAGCTTGACACATTTTTAAAAAGTGTTTTAATACCGATCAATTCTTACATAATTAATCTGTCATGTGAACGATTCACGCATGCGCATTCGTGAAACAATTGACAAACAGATAATAATCTGATGAACCACATGTAACAATTTTTAATTTTTCACCTCTTAGCAGCCCCTTTTTCTGGATGAAGACCGATTAAAAAATTTTCCACGTGTCTGAATACACTATATACCAGATTTCAAGTTTGTAGATCAAAAGTTTGTTGAGTATATAGGTTGAGAAATGTCTTCTCACACACACATTCTCACTTTATCTATCCATCTATCTATCAATCTATATATATATATATATATATATATATATATATATATATATATATATATATACTAGTCTACCCGTTGGCCCTTACACGGTACCATGAGAAATGTTTAAAATAAAAAGTGACTTTGAGATTATATTATGAGCGAAAAAAAAAATAAAACTCAGGAACGCCCAAGAGCACTACTGTAAGTACTAATTAAAATAACAAAGGCACTACTAAAAGCACTACTAAAACCAAATGTCTATCTCTCTCTCTCTCTCCTTGAAGGAAAAAAAAATTAAGTGAGGCTTGAAAAAATAAATAAATCGTTAGAATTATCGTTAGATCATAAATAGTATTATAGTTATATATTGTATATTTTTATTTGAATCATTTTTTTTTAACTCAACGGGATTAAATCACATTTATTTGTAAGGAAAACACGTTTTAAATAAATTGAAATTAAAAAAATATTGTTGAACTTGTGTGTGCTTTGAACAGCAGCAGTGGCTTTTAGTATCGAATTTAAGACAGGGCAGTCATGAAATAGTTTTTTTACCTATTTCATGGCCGCCCTGTCTTAAGTCCGATACTAAAAGTAAATTTTTGATCGCGGAACTCACAAACCGGACGAACGGTTTAAACGCCCAAGCAAGCAAGCTAACCTGAGTTATATATATATATATATATATATATATATATATATATATATATATATATATATATATATATATATTATGTCAAAAGTAAAAGTCCTTGATATGACTTTAAACTATATCTACTGATGAGGCCCCAGCTTGTGGGTTTTGGGGAGTGTGGAGTCACTCTTTAATTAACATTGCTCCCAGATCCACTCTGACCCGGAGTGGTAGTACCTGTTAGGGTCCCAACTATGGGTTAAATAGAAACCGACTTGAAAATAACAAATATATTCTATTAAAAAATTTTTCTTTAAAATCTTTGGATTCGGCATTAAATAACCCGAAAAGGGTTGATATGCCGTAAAACAAAAATAACCAAACCAAACCATCAAAAGTAAGACCTCTTATTTTTTTTAACTAAAAACTAATATTCTAACAGGAAATTGTAGGATGTTGAGCAGCAAGATGTCTATTCATGTTACATGTAAACTTCATCAGGTTAGTATTGTCAGAAAAGCAGGAAACAGGGAGGAAATTCCAATGTCTATCAGTCCGAATGAAGAAACCATTAGAGTAGAAGGTTTTCCCGCATCCAGGTAACTCAACAGTGCAGGGTGGGATTTTGTTGCTTTTCGGGTAGTCTTGAAGGGGCACAAGTGCTATTAGTTCATCAGAGCACATTCCATCAGGAATACAGCATTGCAGCGATTAGACAGAGATTGGAGATTAGCTGATAGTGTGGTACCTACTAGATTTGAATTGTTTTTTTTAACCCTGTCTAAGAATAAGAGATTAGTAGTAGAAGTGCTAGTTCAGATATGGCAATAATACTCCATGAATGGGTGAATGGTGGCTTTGTAATTGGATATATGCAGGTACGAGTAATCGTCTAGCACGGTAGATAGAGCCCACCTTCTTTGCAGCAGCCTTAGCAATGTCTTTCATATATTTTTTTCAATTTATGTTAGCCGTGACTGTAAAGTCGAAAGGTTTGAATGATGGGTTCTCAGTTAGGGCATTATTTGTCATGGCGATAGATGGTTTTTTATTTATTCCATTTTCACCCCAAACAAGGCACAGTGCCACTTTGATGTAGGGGGCTACTGTCTGGGACATCATTTGTAGGGGTGCTATGTGGGGAGCTCAGCAGGAAGATGTCTGTTTACATTACAGTCGGGGAAACAAGAACTCGGAAGGAAATTCCAAAGTCTATCAGTAATAGGGAAGAAACTATTAGAGTAGAAGGCTTTCTTACATTTATGGATTTCTAATGTGTAGGGGTGGGATTTTGCTGCTTCTCGGGTTTGTCGGGGTATTTATGTCGAGGTGGTACTAGAGCTTGTATTTCGTCGGAGGATCTACCATTAAAGTACTTGTAAAACAGGCAGAGGGATGCAACATTTCGTTGATGGGACAGCGGTTGAAGCTTAGCTGATAGTGCGGGACTTATTAGGTTGGCGACTTTTTTTTTTTTTTTTTTAACCCTGTCTAAGATTTAGAAGTTTTGTTTTTTGTAGAAACAGAAAGAAGTTTAGTTTAAGTAGAATTACATGTTACCACCATTTTACTACCATCTGAAGATCGTTTTCGAGGGTTTCTGCCATTGGATATGGGTATACCATTGTCCTGTGTTATTTTGAATTATTTGCATAACTGTTTTTATCTCTCATTGTTATTCGCACAACGTTTTGATCAATATATATTATTTGATTGGAATTCATTATTGAGATGAGTATTATTTATTTATTTATTTGTTTCAGACTATTATCCTCATCTTTTTTTTTCTGTTTTCACGACGTTTCGGCCAACTATTCCTGCAGTAATTGCTGAGGATGCAGCTAGTAGATTCGGAGTTCCTATCCCGATGCGGTTACCACCTGACGAAGGCCAGAGGATTACTTGGCTGAATCGTTGTGAAAACAGCAATTAAAAAAAGATGAGTATAATAGTCCGCAATAAATAAATTAATAAATTAGTTTTGGTCAATGTAACCTTCGACCTTCCTCAGTTGTATCTTGTAGAATTTGAGACTGTTTCTATCGAACTAGAGAATATGCACGAAGATTTTGAAAGGAATATTTTTTTTTTAATCCACAGGGGAAACATAACTCTCATTTCGTTAGCCATTAATGAGCAGAGGTCTTAAGTTATTCTCAAGAAAGATTCCCAAGTTCGATAAGGTGCATCTGAAGAATATCGGGGGTTATATCGGCCGAAACGTTATGAGAATAATATCCATATGAGAATAGTAGTCCGAATAATCCGCATAATACAAATTACTAATCCTCATCGCAAAAATTCAAAAAGTATGATACATTATTTTGTTTTGCTTACTACTGTTAATCATCCAGATGCTCCCAAAGTTGATTGTAAGTTTATTTCAGGACTGAAGATCTAATTTATTAGCAATATTCAGTTGTATATAAAATTTGACTAAAATAGGTCGCATATGCCAATGGTTCCTACAAAATAATAAAAATAAAGGTGCGTCTCTGATGTTTGAAATAGCAAATACATTACAAGACGCGCAGATAGAATGAGTTATAAATTCTTTTCTATGCTCTATCTCAGTAACCGGGGTAAAGCTGGGAGACCACGTTCTACCCTGCTCGACAACAAACGGTGACATCAACGCAGTTTCCATTGTCTACTTTTTCGTCTTTTCTGGCCGTGCCGTCTTATTTCATATTGCGGCTACCGAGGGTCGCGCATGGCTCACAAATATACAAAATATAACAACTCTGAACATAAACCCAAGAGAAACAAAAGACTCTAACACAGTCTGCATATATGGGTTGTGCTCTGGATGCGTGCGTGACACCATCGTTTTAAACAACGCTCTAAGCACTAAGATCCTCATCTACATCCTTTGTGTTTGTCAGTTGATGTCAACTCTTCTCGATCAGCTCCGAGCCACCACTTGCTTCCAACTGACCTAAACTGTAAACTGTGAGCAACTGGAACACTGTCCTTAACTGTCGCACATTTAAGATATGTCCATTTACCATCCGGGGTCGTGGAGGCGCTGCATTGTTTCACGCAGCGTGTCTTGGACAAGAATAGCCTGGCGACGCTAATTCCTCTCCAAGCTCCGAATATATACAGCATCTAGCATTACCGAATGGTCACCCATTTTAGTATTGGTCAGGATCAACGTCGCTTAACTTCGATGGTCTGACGGGAACTGGTGTTTCAACGTGATTATACTATACATTCACACTTAAAACTGTCGTAAACTGTCGTTTATTGTCACTTTTAAAACTGTTTGTAAGCTAACTCTAAATCTATTGGTATCTATTGTCCAATCTTTTGTCCCCGTTACTGCCACACCTTGATTAATTATCATTTAACTATAATTAACTATTTCAGCTGCCTTCGTGAACAACTTCCTATACCTTTGTTTTGCTGATAAACTTATTTCTTCTTTTTGTTGTTGTTTTATTTTTTCGACTTTTAAAATTTTTTTAACATTAGTTGGAGGAGGGGAACGTCAATAGTATTACACACTTATACTCAAGTGGCTTTCGGCCTTTGTAAGTGGTGAACCATTAGTATTTAAATATAAAGAAATGTGTCTTAAGAATTCCAGTTTCCGGTTTCTTCAATACAAATGTATCGCACCAGGCTTACCGATATAAGGTACCCATAAACTTGAATCCGGATCTCCATATCTCATTAATTGTCGGTCTAGTCTAGTGGGATGTTTATATTTGACACGTGCGTGACAATTGCAGAATACGTAATCGTAACGTAAGACTTCGCTTTGTGTTGAAAGGGCATAATCAAGAGATTGGATCAAGAAATAGAGACCAATTCGTACGAAACAGGATTAGTTGTTGGACTTTACGATAGGACATTGTTTGAATCGTGCATCAGCTTTGCAGACGACATGTTTTGGATATTTGTCAAAATGGTTGCCTTCTTTTGTCCCTCCTTGATATATGTCAAAATTTCATGACATTTATAAACTTCGATCCAATTGAGTAGTTTGCCCTTAAAATAACATGTGGGAAAATGAAAAGGAAAAAATAAAGAAATCTATCTATGACCGTATATATATATATATATATATATATATATATATATATATGTATGTATGTATGTATGTATGTATGTATGTATGTATGTGTGTGTGTGTGTGTGTGAAGTGTGTGAGTACAATTCTCAACGAATTTTTGATCTGTAGACTTAAAGCTTGGTATATAGGGTATTCAGATATGTGGAAACCTTTTTAATCGGTTTTCACCAGGAAAAATGATGGATAAGGGTTAAAAATTAAAAAAAAAATGTTGCATGTAGGTTATCGGAGATTTATCTGTTTGTCAACTGTTTTCATGCATAAATCGTTCACATGACCAGTTACTCATGTTAAGAATAGGTAGGTTTGTAAGCACTTATTAAAAACGTGTAAAGCTGGTCTATGGTTATCATATTAGTCGAATTAGAACCACTGTCTTTAGGTTTTGGTTTCGATCTCAGCTCGAGTATTTTTTTTATTTTTTTACTTACAAGAAGTGAACTGTTTAGAAAAAAAACACATGATACTCGCATGCACATGTCTCAGTTTCTTTCCTTTTTTTTTTTTTTTACTTTTTTAAAATTCAATTTTCACCCCAAACAAGGCACAGTGCCACTTTAGAGTAGGGGGCTACTATCGGAGACATAAGTTGCAGAGGTATTATGAAGGGAGATGATTGGCAAGATGTCTGTTCACATTACACTAGAACTTCTGCATGTCAGTACAGTTGGGAAAGCAGAATCTCGGAAGGGAGTTCCGAAGTCTAGCAGTTCTGGGGAAGAAACATTTGGAGTAGAAGACTTTCTTACACCTAGGATCTCTACTGTGTAGGGGTGGGATTTAGCTGCTTGTCAGGTTTGTCGGGAGTATTTACGTCGAGGGGGTACAAGTGCATGTAGTTCGTCAAATCATCCACCATTAAAATACTTGTAGAATAGGCAGAGGGATACAACATTTCGTCGATGGGACAGAGGCTGAAGCAAAGATGACAGTTCAGGACCTATCAGGTTGGCGACTCTCTTTTGAACCCTGTCCAGGAGTGAGAGACAAGTAGCAGATGCACCAGCCCAAATGTGACAATGGTACTCCATACATGGGTGAATGGTGGCATTATAGAGGTACAGGATACTTCCAGACATAAGTAGCGTTCTAGCACGGTATAGAGAGCCCATCTTCTTCGTAGCAGTCTTGGCAATGCTCTCAATGTATCTGTTCCAATTCGTGCTCCCGGTGAACGTAAGATCGATGTGGTTACAGGAAGTACTTCAAGGTAATGTTTTTTTTGGCCATTGCTATTGATGGTAGAGAAGGTTTCTTGTAATTATTGAAGGAAACAAGCTTAGTCTTGGCAGCATTGAATGTGACCATCCATTTTTGTCCCAATTCAACTACAGATGAGAGGTCTTCATCTAGTGTTTCTGCCATTTTCTTAGATATGTGTTCATTTGTTTTCCCCTAGTGCCTGTTATAGAGCGTGGTATTATCAGCAAATATTCCCATCTCAGAGACAGTTTTATCAGGTAGGTCATTTATGAATACTAGAAATAATAAAAGTCCTAGGATAGATCCCAAATGCACTCCCGCATTTATGTCATATTGTTTAGATGTACGACCGTCAGGGGCAACCTGGATTCTTCTCTTACTTAAGAAGGACTTAATTACGTTATGCATTCTTCCAGTGATAGCATAAGATCTTATTTTCCTTAGAAGACCATCGTGCCATACCTTATGAAAAGCCTTAGATATACTGAGGGCTATCGCTCTACCCTTACCTGCTTTGTCCAGTTTTATCCAGTGAACGGGATATACGTTCAGAGATTACAGTTATGATATCTGTTATGGAATGGGCTTGTCTAAATCCATATTGATTGTCGGTCAAAAGTTTGGCAGTTTGTAAAGTGATAGACTAGAGCTTGATTAATTATGTATATTTTGACGAAAAGCAGCAGAAGGCTAATGGGGCGATAATTTAATGGATAAGTTCTTTCACCAGAATTCTTGAAAATTGGTACCACAGAGACAGTTTTCTATTTCATTTTTAAAGGAAATTTGACGTTACCTTTAATATCTACGGTATTTTTGCTTATGATAAATAAAAATTCTGCATTAACTAAAATATAGAATGTATACATATTTTACGAACGGTCAAATGCCGGAGGATCTGATAGTATATATATATATATATATATATATATATATATATATATATATATATATATATATATATATATATAATTTCTTGTGTATGTCGGTCAATTTAGCTCATATGTACAGATCATCATATAATGATCAGACATTAAAAACATTTCAGAATAAAAGTTTAAATTTCAACGCGGCTAACAGTGACAGAATAGATTGAGTCCTTGGTAATGCAGTCAGAGATGGCTTCTGTTGTCAGGTTCGAATCCATCGACCGGTGTTAATTGTGACACCCTACATTAATGATTCTTGAAAGCATGAAACACTAGTGTCTGTAAGTATTTAATAATTATTTAGTAAATATATATATAAATATATATATATATATATATATATATATATATATATATATATATATATATATATATATTCAGACATATATTGTTGAATAACACGGAGTGTTCTTGCTTAATGAGCTTTTTTTTGTAATTTTTCGAATTGTCGTTCTTATTTCTCGGTTGAATCTGTGAGGGAAAGTTCTATAATCGTCTTTATCCATTTTTTTTCTTTTAGTTGTTTTTTTGCAAGTATTTTGAGTTTTAACAGTCTTCAGATTTTAAGTTTTGATTATTTTTCGTTTAAAGTCTGGGTGCTTTTATATGATTCAGTTAAAGTTATATTTAAATTTCTTGAACTAGAAGCTCTCGTGTGTAAAAAATAAAGTGTTTTTTTTTAAAGTGTTCAAAGCGTAGCTAAAATAAATGTACAATGGTTTTAAAGGTGTGATTTACAAGTGTCAGGAGTTTTTTTATATAATAATTTAAAACTTTACACTACAATACACACACACACGCACATATATATATGTGTGTGTGTGTAACTATATGTATATATATATATGTGTGTGTGTAACTCACTATATATATGTATATATATGTAGCTATATATATATATATATATATATATATATATATATATATATATATATATTGGATGGTTACCTACCTCGGCACTTCAAAATGTTACTACTACTTTCAAAATTTAGAACACTCCGTACTATTCAACAATACTTGTCTGAATGAGAATATACTGCCAATACACACAGAATATATATATATATACGTTTTATTTTTCTGTACATGTGAGCGTTTCTTTAAGTATATATGTGTGTACGTGCGCATGTATGTGCTCGCGCCCGCGACCGCTAGCAACCCCTCTCCAAACAGTTAACAACAAAATAAAAACTAAATAAATAAACCAAATCATAGCCCCCCCCGCCTCTAAACATAAGCGAACACCCAACAGGTCAAAACATACTTACTAAGAAATCATCTCACCAACGAGACGCCAAAAACTTTAACATTAAGACTCGAATTTTAAAGTAACCCCCTTCCTCCTACCTCCACATATTCCCCTTCCCCCCATCCATCCCTATGTCCTCAGCCACACCAGAAATAAACTTCCCAGACTCTCCCCCACAAGTTCCTTAAACTCCAAAACTAAAACATTACCGACATACGAAGCGCCCCTCCCACCTCCCCCTTGTTCCCTTCCTCTCTTTCTTCCGCCTTCCTCGCACCCCCCTGACCTCATTCAATCTTTCACTCTTTCATCCCATAATAACGAAAATTTCTGTAAAAGTCTGAGGAAGCTACAGACGGCCAAAAAAACGGCCGGGTAGCTGAAACAATAATGTAACTTAACAGAAAGATACGGTAATAAAAAATAAAACGCACATTTGCTCTACAACAGTATTGCGCACTTTCTTCAGTTTTTATTAATTACCATTTCCACTATATATATATATATATATATATATATATATACATATATATATATACATATATATATATATATATATATATATATATATATATATATATATTAAAAATTTAGAATTTGAGAGCGCTCAACTTCGGTTAGTTTTCTTGCTTTAGGCATGGTAACACCTTTACACAGTGATTACTAATCTCCAACTGATTTACTATATATATATATATATATATATATATATATATATATATATATAGTAAGTTATAAAATATATATGGCGATTAAGCTTAATCGCCATATATATTTTATAACTTACTACCTAGCTCTACCTACGTATTGAACACTGTTGAAGTAAATACTTAAAGTTTAAGCATAAATTTATACTTTCGTATATCAAATACTGTGATTAAATTAAGTAATTATATATATATATATATATATATATATATATATATATATATATATATATATATATATATATATATATATATTAGTGTTGTACCGATTAATCGGAATCGGAAAAATCGGTAGTTTTTGGGGTATCGAAATCGATATCGGAATAGGAAAAATTTGTGCCTAATTTCCGATTCCAAAACCGATTCTTTTAATATTTTATTATGTTAATTTTTCGTTGCTGATACCGTTGATAAATATTTATTCCTTTTAAACTATTAGTAAAACTAACCTCTATAGATCATGATAACATTAAAAGAAGATCTAGATTTATTTTATCTGCGTAAAATAAACAAAATAAAACTTGAAACTTTGCGAAAATTCACTAGATAACCTTTAGAAGAATGCACTTTATTTGCAAGGTTTTGAAAAATTGTTTAAATTTAAAGAAATATTTTGTCAAGAAAAATAATATCAAACATTATTTGCTAATTAAATCAAAAGTAGAATATAATAGTGTTGGATTTTGTCCGGGTATGTTTTTGTCCGCTCCCTTACTCGGCATTAGCAAATATGACAAGGAATGACGAAAGGTGTGAAAAGGATTGGCCTTGAATTGAATTTGAAATGAACTCGCGAAATGTCATGCTTCCGTGTGATTTTCTTGGATTCTGCCGGTATCATTTATGTTTATACTTAGAGATGCCGTCTAGAGCCCACCAATCTCACTTATACATATATACTTTATAAGACAATAAAAACCTAGACCACAAACTGAAAGTATTTGGGGGTAATTAACATCTTCGATACCGTTTGGCTTCGACAATTTGACAACATAAAATGTAGTGTTTGTAAGTGTATTATATGTGGGAGATTACTTTTTAAGTGACAATTTGCGGGTTTTATGAACTTACCAGTTTAACTTAGGGTGAGCTGTAAAAGAATTCAATGAACAATCATAATACTTTATAATGGCTTGAAAATGAAGACGATTTTACTTTAAATATATATACTAAACTGACCCCACTCTCTAAATTTTAAATTAGTTGGGTTTTTTTTTTAATATGTTCACATAATCGCCTAAAAATGTAGAATCTCATTTTGTCTGGGGTGTGTGAGTTAGTTTATATGTCGTCCCCTACCCGAAGGTAGTGTTAGACACAAGGTCGTTTTTTTTTTAATATAGGGAATCCAACTCTTTATTTTTTGTATTATCACGGACTTAGGGTTAGTAGTAGGAAAGGGCTGTGTCGTTTATAAAATGGAGAATCGAACTTTTCTTTTCGCAACAAAAAGTTATAATTGCGATGGGCGAAAAATGAAAACGGAATAAAAAAAAAACATCGATAATTTCACGAGAATACATTATTTACGTCTTCGTACCGTTTTACACGTAACTATTTAAAAATGAAATATAAACATTGGCTATAAACACTCATGATTATAAAAAGATAAATAAATATAAAACGATTAGGAATTTAAAATAGAGGGTCAATTTCACAAATAAATTTAACGTAAAATTAGCTGTTTTTCCAAAACATTGTAGTGTGTTACCAATTTTAAATTATGTGCGCTTATTGAAGGAGGTGGGGTTTAGGGTTAGGGTTAGGGTTAGGGTTATTGGAGGAGGTGGGGTGTCTACTTTTTAAGCGATTACACATGATTTTACAACGTCGCAAATCGAACTTAATTTAGTGGGAAACAATTTAGTTAACATCCATAAAGAATTAGGGTGGCCAGAAACGATGATCATTTTACGTTACATTTATATTTGAAACTGATATCACACTCTAAATTCTAAAATGATTGCGGTACTTGTGCAGTTTATGTCCCCCATTAAAAAACGAAAATTAAAAAAAAAAAATTAATTATATTCTACGTAGCCGTTATGGGATGAAGTTTTCATAAAAATATTTATTTCACTTAATTTCATCAAGTAGTTTTGTTTTTATTGCTAAAAGCATTCATTCGAGGCATTCGAAACAGTCAATCTAAACTACGCCATTAGCATTGATTTTGGTCGAAATATAATGGATTACTTCCCTTTGATATCAAGTAAGCGATTTGTTAGAGAAATTGATGAAATTAAGTGATTTTTTTTAGGAGAACTTCATTCTATAACGGGTACGTAGAATATAATTGTTTTTTAATTTTTTAATGAGGGACATAAACTGCACAAGTACCATGATCGCTTTTCTTCCCGTCAATTTAAAAAAAATGTTCTAACACGTAATCTATAAAAGTAATATTTCATTTTGGAATAGGAATTTAGCTGCGTGTTAATCTACAAAGTCGCCGTTGTTGTTGCTGTCGTCGTCGTCATCATCATCATCATCACCATTTGCACTTCGTTTTGTTTTTGTTTTATTTTTTATAGCAAAGTAAATCAATTTAATAACCTACCAAATCTTTATAATCAAAATGAAATTTTAGTTCATTCATAGAAAGCTCACGCAATCTCACGTTAAAAATGTTTTTCTAAATAGTAAAATTATTATTTAGAAATTCGTTCGTAACAATGAGAAGTGGCGTTGTTAAATATGTTGTTCTTACATCGTTTTCTTATTTTGCCTACTAATCTTCGAATATTTTCAACTATTTAACTGTTTATGTAAGTAGCATGTTATACAGTAAATACGGACTGATGCAATATAGCTTTGTTTTAAAATCAAAATAAATGTTTTGTTGTCTTATAATTTTTAATCAATTACAGATCAAACATTTGAGAAAAAATATACGTGGACATTACCCAGGGTTTTATGTAATGATTTGAAAATTTACGAAAGAAAAAAAAACAATAACAAAAGAAAACAAATCTCTAATTAAATATGTATAAATTTTAAAAGAATCGGAATCGGAATCGGGAATCGGATCAGGTTCGGAAATTTTGAAAGGAATCGGCAATTGTATCGGAATCGGGAAAATTTTTGGAATCGTCCCATCATTAACATATATATATATATATATATATATATATATATATATATATATATATATATATATATATATGGCATATTCGACATAATCCCGGTTCTCGTCAGATCACCGAAGTTAAGCCACGTTGAGCCTGGTTAGTACCAGATGGGTGACCATTTGGGAATTCAAGGCGCTGCGTGTGCTCTTCGCTTATCTCGGCATTTGTTTCCAGTCGTCCTGTACATACACTTCACTTGCCAATGGTATTTAATGTCGACTCACGAGAGGGTGCTTGGAGATTGCGAACCTCCTGCCACAAAAATTTCACGCGCAGGCACCACTACGTTTTTTTTTTATTACTAAACAGGTATGACATAAAAATGAAATGTAATAAGTCCTCAGACGTACCTCTCCATCGTACAGTATATCGATGCACTATGGCTGACTGGGATAGTTTCCGTACATTTATATCGGATCTTCATCTGCGTTCCATATTTAAAAAGGGTGTGTCGTCTATAGTATCAGACCTGACAGAATGGTTAATTGTAGGTATAGACAATTTCATACCCTCGAAAAAGTTCCAGCAAAAACCTAACAGCCAGCCATGGTTTTCTCCAGAATGTGCTGCTGCTATTGCGCACAGAAATCACTTTTTCCACTGCTTCCAACGTAATAGATGTATGGAAACTAAAGCCGCTTTCAGGACTGCCGGCTACCACTGTAAGAAAGTAATAAAGAACGCAAGAGAGTTGTATGCTCAGTCCGTCAAGTCCAAAGTAGCTGAGCAGCGGATTGGTTCCCACCAGTTTTGGCAAATAGCAAACAGAATCCTGAACAGAAGCGCGTGCTCTATCCCAACTATCATCAATGGACCTGAGTTAATCTCGTCAGCATCAGACAAAGCCAAACTCTTTGCCAAGAACTTTGCAGCCAATTCTACCCTTTGCGACTAAGGCCGCCAACCCCCAATATTTCCTTCTGCATCAGAAAACACACTATGTGATATACAAATATCGGTATCAAAGTGTAGTATCTGTTCTTCAGATGCTGCACTTGATTTTCTTGTTCTCTTTCGGTAGAGGAGAAATCCTTCACGACTGAGACAATTTTTATTTTTGTACCTTTTCCCCACGTTAAAAAACGACCCTGGTGTCTAACTCTGTCCTGTCGGGAGGCATAGTAAATAGGTACAAATATCTGTACGTGATGTTGCCAAGCTAATCAAAAACCTTGATTCCAGTAAAGCAACCGGCCCTGACGGTATTCCAATTATAGTACTCAAAAAACTTCAACCAGAACTAGCACCCATACTTACAAAACTGTTTAAACGTTGTCTTAAGGAGAATTGTTTCCCATCACCCTGGAAAATCTCATCAGTATGCCCTGTATTTAAGAATTCAGGTGATCGTTCATCCCCCTCTCAGTACAGGCTAATAAGTCTCCTGTGCGCCATGAGTAAATTGCTGGAATCTGTGTTAAATAGAGAAGTAATCAACCATCTCAGCAAAAATAACCTTCTTAGTGACACACAATATGGTTTCCGTTCTGCTAGATCTACAGCAGATATGCTTACAGTTATATCTCATAGGATTAGCAAATCTCTCGACAGATGCAACCTTTCTAAGGCAATTGCTTTTGACATATCAAAGGCCTTTGATAGAGTATGGCATAAAGGTTTACTTCACAAGATCTCCAGCTATGGTATAGCTGGAAATGTCTTCTCAATTATTAAACCATTTCTCTCTGATAGGTTCATAAGAGTAGTAGTTGATGGGCAAAAATCAGAAGCTCACAGTATTAATGCTGGAGTCCATCAGGGGTCTATCCCGGGCCCAACTCTTTTCCTGATCTACATTAATGATCTTCCAAATCACATCCTTACATCATGCGTAGACATTTTTGCTGACGACACTACCATCAATGGGGAAAGGAGTGGCTGAT
Source organism: Euprymna scolopes (assembly GCF_053919585.1). Lineage (NCBI taxonomy): Eukaryota > Metazoa > Mollusca > Cephalopoda > Sepiida > Sepiolidae > Euprymna > Euprymna scolopes. Next base: position 50,964,079 of record NC_136517.1, read on the forward strand.
TACTTTTACTGCATCTAAAACCAAGCTTCTATCTTTACATCATCAACGTTCTTATCCCTATCTGGTATCAATTAAAATGAATGGCTCTCGTCTTGGGGAGGCCTCAAGTTTTGACAGGCTTCTGGGCTTGACCTTTACTCCTGATCTTAAATGGAATACGTACACCAAATCTGTTGCCAAGGCCGCTGGAAAAATGGTCGGATCCTTCTATCGATCCAGTAGATATCTCACTGCTGATATATATAAGAGCCAGATACGTCCAAGGATGGAATACTGTTGCCACATCTGGGCAGGAGCTGCTAGAAAAGACTTGTCCTGGCTTGATAGGGTTCAAAATAGACTTCGTGGCCTGGTGGGAGATGTTCTTTTCTCTTCGCTGCAACCTCTATCTCACAGAAGAAATGTTGCGAGTTTGTCTCTGCTTTATCGTTATTTTCATGGAAAGTGTTCGACTGAGCTTCAATCTATGGTGCCCCCTCGCCAAACTTTCACAAGAAACACTAGACTAGCTGAAAACATTATCAATAATTTTCCCCACTCTTTATCTGTGCCTAAACCTAAATATAGATTCCATGATCAAAGCTTCTTTCTTAGAACTGCACGCCTGTGGAATTGTCTTCCGTTTTCCTTAAAATTGGTTGTCTTCAAGTCCAACGTGAACAAGTTTCTGATGAGCCGTTCCACTTAAGTTAACAAATTTACCGAACTTCCATTACTATCGATTACTATATTGTCCTTTTGACTACTCTACACTCTTTAACCATTATCTTTGAGTGGTGACGCCTATATATATATATATATATATATATATATATATATATATATATATATATATATATATATATATACAAGGTGGTCACCACTTATCAAGGCTCGGAAGCCACTCAGGGATAAGGGTTATTGCATGTACAGTACGTTAGTGTGGGGATTTAATAAAAGTGTCTACTTAAGGGGGCGGTTCATCAGGAATTTGTTTGCGTTGGACTTGAAGACATCCAGGTTGTAGTCAGGTGGGGGAGCAGGCAGACGGAACAGATTTCCATAGGCGTGCAGTTCTAAGAAAGAAGCTTTGTTCATGGAATCTACGTTTTGATTTAGGCACAGATAAAGAGTGGGGAACATTTTTTACAGAGGTTTCAACTAGACGGGTATTTTCGTAAAAGATTGGTGAGGGGGGACCAGACATTGGAGTTCAGACGAGCACCAGCCATGGAAATAACGATAAAATAAAGATAGGCTCACAACGTCTCTTCTGTGGGAGAGAGGTTGCAGGGTAGAGAAAAGGGCATCCCCCACTTAGCCACGAAGTCTATTTTGTACTCTGTCAAGGCAGGATAGGCTGTTTTTAGCAGCTCCTGCCCAGATATAGCAGCAGTATTCCATCCTTGAGCGTACTTGGCTTTTATACAGATAGAAAATTGCATCAGTAGTGAGATATCTTCTGGAGCGGTAGAAGGATCCCACCATCTTTCTAGCGACCTTGGCAACAAACGATGTACGTGTTCCATTTCAGATCAGGAGTAAAGGTCAAGCCCAGAAGCTTGTCAAAACATGGGGCTTCTCCTAGACGAGAGCCATTCATTTTAATTGATGCCAGATGGGGATAAGAACGTTGATGATGTAAAGATAGAAGCTTGGTTTTAGATGCATTAAAAGTAATCAGCCACTCCTTTCCCCATTGTACAACGTGATCAAGATCAGAGGAGAGAGAATCGGAGAGAACTTGGTCGTTTACTGTCTTAAATGTGCTACCATAGATGGTAGTGTCGTCAGCATAGATGTCAACAAATGATGTATATATTAGTAGGCTGCTCGGCTTTACCCGGGGATCTACTTTCATTTTTGCCCCTCCTCCATACATGATGTCATACGTGACATCATACATGACGTAATCAGTTATGACGTCATATGCGACATCATCTGCTGGAAACATACATAACGCCATAGAATTTATATACAAGGTGTCCCAAAAAAGCTGATGGTTAAAAAAATTTATAACTTTCTTAATTTTTTACAGTTTTCTTTTATTTTTTCAGATCGTCTAGAGTAATCCTCCCAAGGTCATCAGGAGTCGTTACATTACTGAGGAGCGGATATTTATCGTAGAGTTGTATTTTCGATTGAATGAGTCAATATCAGAAACTCCAAGAGAATCTCGACGAAACTTCAACACAAGAAATTCCGATATTCTCAATGCAATAAAAGCTATGGTTGCTCGATTTCATGAGCAAGGCTCTGTATGTGACCTCCCTAAATCTGGTAGACCCCGCACGGCAAGAAGTGGTGAGAATCGCCAGAGATTAGAAGAGACTGTGGCCGTGGATCCATCCACATCAGTAAGAAGGAGATCAAGTCAAATGTGGGTCTCTCGATCATCTCTTCACAGAATGCTTCATTAAGAGAGCAAATTTCCATATAAAATTCAATTGGTGCCAAACGATCCGGAAAAAAAGGCTGGAATACGCCATGCAATTCCAAGATTTGGCCAATGGGGATCCAAACTTTCTCAAAAACCTCATTATGTCCGATGAGGCCCATTTTCATCTGAATGGGTTCATGAATAAGCAAAATTTCAGGATTTGGGGATCAGATAATCCCCACGCAACAGCACAACGGCAATTGCACCCTAAAAATATGTACAGTATGGTTTGGAGTAATGGCGGATGAAGTAATCGGACCTTACTTTTTTGAAAATGAAGAAGGAGAGAATGTAACAATGACAGGATCTCGGTACCGCCAGATGCTTGAAAATTTTGTTTGACCTTGGATACAAAACAAACCACCAGTGTGGTTCCAGCGGGATGGTGCAACGGCGCATACGGCACAAGAAACATTAAATCGGCTCCAGGACATATTTCGCAATCGACTAATTTCTCGTGGCTGCGAGATAAATTGGCCACCCCGCTCGCCAGATCTCACATGTGATGATTTCTTCCTTTGGGGTTACCCCAAAGAATGGGTATTTGCAAACAAACAAACCACAATAAATTCCCTTAAAAACAATATAGAGGAGGAAATTAGGGCCATAAACCCTGAAACATTGAGTGATGTGCTGGACAATGCCCTGCAGAGAACACAAGAGTGTGAAAATGGAAATGGTGGACATTTGAGTAACATCATTTTTCATAACTAAAATGAGATTTTGTGAAAAACACACCTAGATTAAGTTGTGTAAATAAGATTAGAATAAGTAGACTATGATATCTTACTATATATCAAAAAATCACGGAGAGGCTCATATACCTACATATGAAAATTGGTAAGCATAACTTGAATATTGAGGAAGGTAATCAAATTTAAAATCAGTCAACTTCTTTTGTGACACCCTGTATTATATATGCTATGACGTAATTGTGAACAAACAAACCGGAATACAAATTTATAATAATAATAACAACAACAACAACAACAACAACAACAATAATAATAATAATAATAATAATAATAATAATAATAATAAGAAGAAGAAGAAGAAGAAGAAGAAGAATTTAATTATAATCATCAATCCACTTTTAATAATACTTAGGTACAAGAGTGGAAACTGCCTGGGAAGTATAAACTAAGAGGCAGTCAACTAGCGCTCATGATTTCCTGTCCTTTTAACACTCTTGATTGTCTAATGTCCGCACCCGAACCTAGCGTTTTTTTTTATTCATTAATTCCTTTTATTCTTGTGTCAACTGTTTTGTAGCCCTGAGGTAGCAAATGGAGTCAAAGGTGACTGGGTTCGAATCTCCTGACCGGCTGTTATTGCCATCCTACACTGATGATTGCGTAAGCATGAAACACTAGTGCCTCTAAGTATAAAACAATAATTATTTTTAAAATGTAATATATATATATATATATATATATATATATATATATATATATATATATATATATATAACGACTGTATGCTAGTTTCTTATACTTGCGATCGATTATGTAGTGCGGTAAAACAATGCTGTGATCGATAACAATAAAAGGGTTGGAAATCATACTGTAATAGTTTATTAACTTTCGAAATGATTTCAGTTGCTTCCTAAGCTAAACAGCAAATTCAATCTTCTTCGAAAGAATATTTACTTCAAAGTAATTTGTGAATGAAAATTATTTTTAAAGAAGCAAATAATTGCGTATTTATATTAGATGACCTCGATGCATTGCAATTGCTTCGTAAACAGAAACTAAGTTACGTCCATGCATCTTCATAGGAGGCTCTATCTGTTACTTGTCGGCTTATTTTTCACGATTTAGTTTTGTATGGAATCCATAGTTTTCGTCTGTTATGTGACCCGATCAGCTTCGTGAATGCAAAGAACACAAGATATGTACTCAGTTAAATTCTGCGCGCGCTGTGTATGTGATATCGTCACGTAACGTAGAAATACGTACCCCAATGTTGTTCGTTGATAGATGTCTGGTCTCGTCATTTTCCAATAATGTTCTCGGTCCAATCTATTCTCTCCCAACTTCGATTACAATCTCATCGATCTCTCTCGAAGAACTTCCAAGTTGCCAATTGTCCCTAAACTGGACACTGTCCTCAATTTATAACTGTCGTTAACTGCCACCAACTCAAATCCACGACTGTTCTGTACTGTCATAAAAATAATTGCCACTCATTAAAGTGCCCGCAAACTAAATCTAAATATATTTTCGGTTCTTTTCTCGTTCACTACCACATACTAATTCACAAGTTTACCTCAGCTTTCTTTTGTGTGCATTGGTGAACAACTTCCCATCAATTGTCTTTTCAGTAATCCCAGTTTTTTTCTGATAAATTTATTTCATCTTTTTTTTTTGTTATACTTTTTTGTCTTCCATTTATCCTTCTTAACACTTCGAGGGAGCGTCGATAACATCAACAGTATCACAGTGATACTGTCGGCATCGTCTATAGATTGTAAGGAAGTAAAAAAAGAGAAAACAAGTTGATTAGCAGAACAAAGTTATAAAAAGTGAAGTTAGCAGAAAGACAATGGAGAGGAAGTTGTTCAGCGACTATGATGCATCTTTATTCTTTTTCATTCCAAACAAAACGGGTCCTGGATATGACCTTAAGCTATATCCAATGGTGAGGCCCCAGCTTGTGGGTTTTGGGGAGTGTGGAGCCACCCTTTAATTGCCATTGCTCCCAGGTCCACTCTGACCCGGAGTGGTAGTACCTGTTAGGGTCCCAACTATGGGTTAAATAGAAACCGACTTGAAAACAACAAATATATTCCATTACAATTTTTTTTTCTTCAAAATCTTTGGATTCGGCATTAAATAACCCGAAAAGGGTTGATATGCCATAAAACAAAACCAACCTACCAACCAACCAACCAACCAAACAAACAAACAAACAAAACGCATTAAAAGTTGAACGTCAGACGCTAGTATTTTGGGATCATGTCTAATAGAGGATTGTGGAGCCTTGAATTGAGATGGCTGTTCATATTACATTTTAATTTCTGCGGTTTAATAAAATCAGGGAAGCAAGAAGATTCCAAAATCTTCCTGTCTGAGGGAAGAAACTATTAGCGTAGTTTTTTTTTGCATAGGCATCACCACTTATCAAGACCTAGAGGCCACTCGAGGATAAGGGTTAAAGAGTGTACAGTAGTTAATTGAACAATATAGTAATCGTTAGTAATGGAAATTCGGTAAATTTGTAAACTTAAATGGAACGGCTACTAAAGAACTTGTTTACGTTAGACTTGAACACAACCATATTGTAGTCAACTGGAAAGCAGTAAAATAGAAAACAGTTCCACAGGCGTGCAGTTCTAAGAAAGACGCCTTGTTCATGAAATCTACGTTTAGGTTTAGGCACAGATAAAGAGTGAGGGATTTTCAACAGTGAAGGGTGGGATTTTTCCTCTTGTCGGGTTAGCCGAGAGTATATACAACGAGAGGGGTTCTAGTGCTATGAGTTCATCAGAGCACCATCCATTAAAACAGGCATAGCATGCAAAATTTTGGCGATCTGGCAAAGATTGGGGCTGAATTGATAGTTTTGATCTATTAGATCTGAGACTTGTTTTGGGGCCCTGTCTAACGATAAACGCATCAGCCTAGATGTGGCAACAAAAAAAAAAAAAACATGCAACCCCTTCAGGCATCTATCGCTGCTTTGAATTATTCAGATGTCCGCAAGCTAATCTGGGCTTCAGCAGAAACGGAGTACAACTATAGGTTATATGGGTCATCGGCAGCTATCAAAGTCTCATTTTTATGAATACATTTATGTGATATATGTTGTCAGGTGACTTATCGCTCGAATCTTATGAAAAATCAGAGATTAGAAAACTTGTGAATGGTACGGTTTCGTGCATTTTTTTAATAAAATATGGGAATGAGTAAATAAAGGATTTTCAAGCCAATAACGTCGCATTAATTTTAATACTTACATACGCGTACAAACATATCATTTCATGCTTTATGGATCGTTTCTTTTGTCCTTATTAAATGCTCCATAGGTGTGGCAATATGATGAATCAGAAATCGGAGACACCCATGGTGTCTTTAATTCAAATCTCTCTCCCACCTTCTTTCTATCTTTATCTCACCTTTCTCTCTCTCTCCTTTTCTCTCTCTCTCCATATATATATATATATATATATATATATATATATATATATATATATATATATATATTAAAATTTGAAAAGGAAGACTAAATCAATCAACGTTTTGCTCCTTTTTTCATGGACTCTTTCAAGAGTAAACAAAACAACGAAAATAGTACATGTCTTTAGTTTAGATATTCATATTGAAAGAAAGCCGCTCTTTAATATAAACATATAAATAAAAATTCATACTTTTCGTCGGATGAGGTCTAAGTTATTAATAACTACATGTCGAAACATTATCATGTCAGTGTATCAAAACCTGTCACATGTTTGAATAAATAAATATTATTATAAAAAGCTCTATTTAGTATTGAGCACTATTTTTCATAAAGCCGGAAGAAATTCTATGGCTTTTTATCCTACGAGTATATTCTAAACCATGAACTACTACTACTACTACTACTACTACTACTACTACTACTACTACTACTACTACTACACATATATAATTCATATAAATATGTATATATATCCCTATATATATAAAATGAACTCATTTTTCCCCTATGGTTTTCATCTTAATAGGATTAAAAATCAAGACATTTTATGCGAATGTAATATACACAAACTACAGCACAATATCTGAGGTATGTTATAGGTATATTACCTCCCCACTTCCTCGATAATCGTAGATTCTTATATTTTTTTCTGCTGAGAGGTCACTGCCACAATCGGTTAGAATCAATGGAAGTAGTAAAATCTTTTCTCTCTAATTAATTCCTCCTTCCCCCGCCACCACTTACACCGTTTCCGGGATCGTTCATAAAGGACAGTTGCGAAGGAACACCGGTTTGAGGTTTCTTTACTTCGTAGTTGCTTAAAAAAACCGGAATGGAATTTTACCGTGTCTTTCCGTTCTATGCTCCCCATTGGGTTAAACGCACCACGGAATTAACCGATACCGACATTCCCACAAACATTAATTCTGATCCCACGCTTACTTTTACGTTGCTTAATTGCCATTGATATTACTTCAACAAATTACAAAGCATACTTTTCAAACACTCTCTTACAGAAATTCGTGTTCTGCAATACGACTTCAGTTTACACGTAGAAAATCGCGTTTACTAAAAAAAAAAAAAAAACGAAAGGAAAGGAAAAAATCTTTGCTACCATGTTTTACTACAAACTCATTTGGTCTCCAACTCTTACTTAAGCATCCAACTTTAATTATAACACGTTTGTTTCTCTTTCAGCGTAGCCTCATCGAATAACACTTAGCAGCCGATATTCAGGTAAATGGACTTTTATATCACATTGCATTATACAACCGTTCACTTCATCCATGTAATTTTATTGATTACGTCATTCACTTAAAACGCGCTTACAAAATGTCCGTTTAGGCTTACCCCGTTCACTGTCTTCCGCTGTAGAACGCCGGATTTCAATAATTTTTTAAACGTTTTTCTTTCTTTCGTGAAATACACTAACATGCCCCAAACTAGCCGAATGCCACCTTTTCGTTAATTATATTTATTTAAACAGTTGCCTAAAAACGCGAATAGATTTTCCCACTTCCTTCCTTTCAAATATTTCCCTTAAAAAAAGAACAACATGCATTCAGTTTCACTTATTCGCCAGCGAGTAGGGAGAATGACACCATAACTAATACTGTGGGATTTTTCACCAGTTTTTGCTATATAAAATTAGTGATTCTTTCAATTTTCCGCTCAAAAAACATTCAGATACATTTAAAAACAAAACATTCAGTTTCATCTAATTGCCAGGGAAGGAGGGAACAAACAAATAAATGAATTGAGTTTCATTTCTTTGCTGAGAGGGGCCTACTGGGAACATAAACAATAATATAATTTTTTCCCAACAGTTTTACACTAAAAAAATGATTCTTTCAATTTTTTTTTTTTTATAAAATAAAAATATAAAACATCATTTCCGTTTTATTTCGTAAATATATAAACCTATGTATTTATGTTTGCATATCTTCCTAAAACCTTCGACACAAGATCAGTATCGTTTTGAAGCTCGGCCCTTCAAACGACAAATGCCGAAAAATTGGCTAAAAAAATTAATTTCTTCACTCTCAACTGGGCACTTTTCTACAGGAAGGGGTCGCTTTTTTCATCGATATTTTCGAAAATAATCTCCTCTTTTCAATTGTCTAAGCCTTAATTAAAACCTACGTCACCTCCGGTTTGGCGGTGGTCGTAACAGCAAAGACGTCACGTTTTTTACGTTCTTTTCCTCCTTCGCGGTACGGGTTCGAGCCTGACTTCCTACTACTACTTTTTTTTTTTTGCTCAACGCACACCTCCAAACACACGGGCAAGGCCGGGCACCCATGCCAGTATATATATATATATATATATATATATATATATATATATATATATATATATATATCTGTGTGTGTGTGTGTGTGTGTAGTGTTATTGTGAAAGAACTCCAGCAAAGCGCCTGATTATAACACAATTCAATATGAGAGCATAATATTTTTTTTTAATTTTACAAAAAATCTGAAAAAAATATTGTTGACGTCGGTTTCAAATTGGATACAAGGAGCCACGTTTATGGTAACAAAAAATATCGAATTCACATCAGGCTGTTTATATCTGTTCAGATCAAAAGATATAAACAGAGGCTGAATAGAATTCGATATTTTTCGACCATAAACTTGTCCCTGTCATATAGGATTTGAAACCGACGGTACTGATGTTTTTTTCTGACGGTCTGTAAAATTTTTATATATAGATATATATTACAATAAAAAAATGTGAGCATGGTTAGGTAAAAGTAATATGGTTAAGCTTAAACATGGAATAGTAAAGGACTAGTTGTTAAAACTGGAAAAGAAAAGGACAAGATATCTTAATAATAAATATAATAAATTTATAACTTTAAATATTGCAGCATTAAAAATTGATTATATAATGTTATAAATTGAAAAAAAAAAACTCTTAATGATGCAGTTTTCTATTGTAATTCATGCTTTCTCCAGGTTTCCAGTAAATTCACTGGTTCTTTGTTTAATTTCAGTCTTATTTTTTGCCGCATAAGCGCATATGTAATAACAATGTACGGCACTCGTCTGCTTTCAATAAAATCCCCCTTTCATTCGTTCATTCTCCCTGTTTCACTTGTTACTTCTCTTTTCGCGACAGCAGTGAATTAGCAGCATGCAACGTGGTTTCTATAGAAATCAGTCATAAAAAAGCGTCGCTCACCTTCTTACATTTTTTTTTACGATTTTGAACACCAGTTAATTCATCATAACTTTTGTTTCACTGAACGAAAATTGAAAACTTTTTTTCACAATATAGCTGAGAAGGTGATCTATAAACTGTAATAATTGTTTGAAATTTAGTCGACAAATGAGAGAACGGTGAAGCTTTAAAGCAGTTCTAAATGACTAAAACTGCCATTTTACCATACATTCAAACACGATAGTGTTTGAATGTTATATATATATATATATATATATATATATATATATATATATATATATATATATATATATATATATATACACGGGAGGTGTGCGATAAGTAATGCCCCTGACCTACTTCCCATAGCAGTAGAGCAACGAAACTTGGCACAGTTATTATTCTTTCTCTTTATACGAACCACCCAGAGTTATGCATTTCTCCCATTGTTTGATGCAGCTCTGGGGACCGTTTTTGTAGAACAACCCAGGTTGGTCCTCCAACCACGACGTGACTTCAGAAATCAAGGCTGCATCACCTGGGAAACGCTTTCCTTTCAAAAACAACTTCATGGCTGGGAAGAGGTGAAAATCAGAGGGTGCAAGGTCAGCAGAGAAGAGAGGATGGGAAAAATTTCATAGCCACACGCCCGTGCTTCTGATCCGGCGACCTGCGAGTTGTGGACCGGAGCGTTGTCCTGCAGGAGGAGTGTACCTTTGCTGATCTTGCCCCGCCTCTTGATTTTGATAGCTTCCCTTAATTTCCTAAAAAGTGAAGCATAATAGGCTCCTGTAATTGAGGTACCCTTTGCCAGGAAATCTGTCATCACTTCTCCGTCCTGGTCCCAGAAGACTGTGAGCATGACCTTGCCAGCGGAGGGCTGCACCCTTACCTTCTTTGGATGTGGTGAGTCCAACTGCTTCCACTACATTGACTGGGCTTTGGTCTCTGGATCATAGTGATGAACCCAGGTTTCATCCTGTGTAATCAGTCTTTTGGCACATCAAATTCATCCTCGAGCACTCGCCGCGTTCTCGCTTTTGGTGTGAGCAACCTTGGAATCCATCTGGCAGACACCTTATGTATATGCAAATGGTCATGAATGATAGTTTCCACAGATCCTGTACTAATCTTGACATTTGGGATATTTGGCGAATAGTAATGCGCCGATCTTCCAAAATGGCAGCCTCAACTTAGCGGACAGATGCTTCATCAATGGCAGAAGCGGGGCGACCAGGTCTGGGAGCTGTTTCCACATACTTCCGGCCATGTTTGAATTCACGATGCCAGCGTTTTACAAGGTCATATGATGGGGCATTATCACCATATGTTTCTTTCATTTCATCAAAACTCTCCTGTGGTGTGCGTCCTTTCAAATACAAAAACCGGATCACTGCTCGACATTCAACAGGCTCCATTTCACACCTGACTCAGTTCAAACACCTGTAAAACAGAAACCACAATTCATTCAGAGCTGTAATTTGCCACATAATCCGTAGAGATATAAATCATTGCATATGCAAATTTTCAGCTAGATCATACAACTGGAAGTTTGTCAGGGGCATTTCTTATTGCACGCCCCTCATATATATATATATATATATATATATATATATATATATATATATATATGCACACGTTTAAATTATCACTATTATTTCTAAACATAATAATAAAAGAACACAATAATTCATACTTATACAAAGCTCAAGAATTCAATTACAATACTTAGATAGGGTTCAGAGGTAGGAGCAGAGGGTTCGTGGATTCTCCCGGGCAAAGTTTGCCTGTAACTGGAAGAAATGTGTAAAACTACCATCTATTTATGAGAGTCATACAATATTTAGAGTTGCGTGTATTTTACTCGTAGCATCTACGTGCTTCTTTTTTTTGTCGTTGTACTTTTCATTCACCTAGTGATAAGTCTGCCTTAAACGTCTCATATTAAGTTAAGCCAGAGTATACCATTGTGACTACTACTTCCATGAATACAGGTAAACTGGAATGAAAAGAAAAAAAAACTGAAGAATGTTAGCACGGTTTCTGTGTCTTTCTTGTGCAGAAAGATTAATCATCGAACTGCGTTTTTAAAAGGTTGTTATCCTTCAAAAAGGTGAAAATTGCACAGTAAATAATGTCACCCAATTTCTATATTTTTTTCTTGTTTTTATCTAGAAGTATTTTACCTGTGACTCTTTTGACTATGATTTTGTACTAACTAGTTTGTACATGTTCTTTTAGCAGGTGTTGGGTACAGTACCTGGATATTTCAATTTCCGTCTTTACCATGGTGTTGTTGCTTTATAACATGTACGGAGAAATAGCTGTGAAATTTTGTGAGAAATGAACCATTTTAATATTTGTGAGAGATTACACACTCCTCCGCTCTGCAATAAACATCGCCCCATTGCTGTTTCCGTGGTCTTTTTCTCTTTTATACTTTCATCATCCAGTCCTGACTGTGTTATCGTCTCTCACATTGGCGACTGCCGAAAGGGCGCGTAAGGATTAAGAATAAAAAATCCGACTCAAAATACAAATTAGAAAGAAACAAAAGACCCCAACAAATTCTGTATATATCGGTTGGGCTCTGGGTGAGTGCATAACACCATCGCTGGAAAGAACCCTATAAGCGCTAAGGTCCAATTCTACGTAGTCTGTAGAGGCCTCTTTGTCGTCGGTTGACGTCAGCTCATTTCGGTCTACTTCGAGCCACAACCTGCTTTTTACTGTATTCAATGTCTCCAACTCAAAAGTGTCCTCATTAGTCGTAAACCCAAGACTGCCCGTAAACTCTTCATAGTTTTTAACCTGTTTCAAAACTCATTGCCACCCCTAAAAATGTCAGTAAACTAACTCTAAATATATTGACTTCCATTATCTAATCTTTTGTTCCGATCACTGTCACACCTTGATAAACAATCGTATTTTAACTGGCTTTGTGTATTATGGAGAACATATTCCTCACCATTGTTTTTCTGCTAAGCTTCACATAAACTATGTTCTGCTGATCAACTTATTTCCTGTTTTTATTGTTACAGTTAAAGAGGACATTGATAGTATCACATTTATACGAGAGAAAATTCATTCATTCATTTATTTCGTATAAATTAGATGATTCTATTCGTTCCTCCGATATCTTTCTAGTTTAGAATTCTTTCTAGAGAGCTATTGGGTACTTACGACGGTGAACTACGCGAAAGTTGCCGTCATGCTAAATTAGAATGTTTATGTGGAACGGAGTGCCTTCCATCTTGGCACACGCAGGTTCGCATTCTGCACATGAGAGCATATTCAATGAATGCACTTACGGATTTTTATTAGCAAAAAAATTAGTAATTATTTTCAAAAGCAAAATTAAACTGCTTTTTTAGTTGATTATGATGAAAAAAGTTTAAACATACTTATGCAATGTTTTATTATGATATGCTATACTAACCTTTTAAAATGAATGATACACATATCTAGTTTTAGGAGAAAAAAGACCTTTGGACTTATGTGAGATTTGAACTTAGATATTATCGTCATAAAAATTACCCATTTAGTGAGGTTTATTTCGTTTTCTCTTCTTTATCAACCAATTACATGTTTGGATTTGTGTACGATGGGGCATTTATGAATATTAAGAAAGGGATTAACCCAATGATGTATTTATGAAGCACGCATTTTGGATATTTTTAATCTGGAATATATATATATATATATATATATATATATATATATATATATATATATATATATATATATATAAATATATTGTTGTAGTTGTAGTTTTTGATATGAATATGAAATTATATATTATTTTTTCTTGGAATCTTTTGCGATGAGTAATTACTCTCTCTCTCTCTCCCTCTCTCTCTCTCTCTCTCTCTCTCTCTCTATATATATATATATATATATATATATATATAGATAGATAGATAGATAGATAGATAGATAGATATATATGGGGACTGTTATCCTTACCTTCATAGTTCTTGTTGTTTCGCGACGTTTCGGCCAACTATTTCTATGGCTTCTTCAAGTGGTTAACCTCGACGGGATAAAAATGCTGAGCCTCTTCACTGTAGTCTCAGTAATTACTACCTTCCATAGTTGTTGTGCCACCACGTTTTGGATAACTAATCCTCTGACCTACTCTGGGTAGGATGGAAACCGCTATCTCCAGACAATACCAACCTGGAACCTGGAAAGAATCAAATGGCCACTGAAAATACAGTTAAGGGACTCCGCATTTCTATTCCGACCCAAGTAACCACCTGAAGAAAACCAGATGAATAGTTGGCCGCAACATGATGAAACAACAACAACTATGAAGATGAGGATAATAGACTGCAAATAAATAAATATATCACTTGCCAGGTTTTGAAGGAGAGGAAAAGGTGCCCTTAGCAGCCCCTACCCGATATGACAACTGTACTCCATTTTGGGATGCAGGTTGATATCAATATCACATGCCATAAACTTTATTCTATGGTCTGGGAATACAATACAATTCACATAGAACAATACGTTTGTGTGTGTGTGCGTGTGTGCGCGTGTGTGTGCTTCTGTGTGTGCGCAAGTACACACTTTGGACCAGGATCGGAAATCAAAAGAGTCCGAATAGTCATATCGGGATAAGGAAGCTTTGGGCGACAGGCAATAACAACATAGAACAAAGAAGGTGGAAAAAAACAAAGTCTGGCCATGAAGAAGCTATTTTATAAACCGAAGGTCTCGGCACATAAAAAAATAATAAATGTTTGTTTTGTTTTTTTTAATTTTAAAATTGCATAATTTTTGGCTTCAATTTTTATTATAAACTAGAGAGGAGTACTCGGCGTTGCCCGGGTGTTTGGAGGTGTGTGTGGAAACTCCATGGGTGGGGGGTGGGGGTTAAAAAAGAGTAAGTATGAGGATCGAACCCGAACCGTTGAGGCAAAGTTGTAAATTAAAGTGTGAAAAAAGAAAAAACATGCGACGTTAACCATTGCCCCACCGCGAGATGCTAACGGAAACACGTTTGAATTGATTTAATTACATAGATTTGGCAGGTGCCCGTTTTAATGAGTTAATGAGGTCAAGTTTGACTGCGGGATAGTATTCATTTACTGCGGAACGCTTTTTTAATTTTTATTTTCCCAAGATGTTATAGGAAAAAGACTAACCCACATGCAGCGAGCGACAAATGTTGAATATTTATCTTCCTGATATCGAGCAAATTAAATAGACAGGCGACTTCGTTGTTAACTGTGAGATATTGCGATTTATATGATATAAAAAGTTTTAAAAAGTTGTGAACCGACCGACCGCTTCTCTGAAAAAAGCCTTTTGTAGACATACAGAAAAAGCGAACACACATACACACATACATACATTTTCGCTTTTATATTTATAGATATTCATACATATATAAGGCTTCATATATCTCGACAACATCTGTTACCTTTTAAAATTGTGTCGCACATAAGTTGCCGTAATTTTTATGAAATTGGTTTCTGTCTCGATCGCTGCACGTTTTCCTTGTTCACGCTTTTGCGTGATCCGTCACGGCCAACAGGAGCTCTGTCTGTGAATAAGTTCTAACATGTCTTGATAAAGACTCACCTAAGACAAGGTCTAATGGAAGAAAGCGAATATTTATTTAACTTGATCTACGTTCCAAATCACTAAAAATATCGGAGGAGTCATCGACACGTTGTTGTGTGAACGATATTCAAAATTATATATATATATATATATATATATATATATATATATATATATATATATATATATATTTATATATATATATTTATATATATATATATATTTATATATATATATATTTATATATATATATATTTATATATATATATATATATATATATATATATATATATATATATATATATATATATATAATCAATAGATTACTGTTTAATAAGTACAATAAAAAATAAATAAATAAATATTTGTTTACGTCCAAAAAATAAAAGCGATCTTCTAAGGAAAAATATGCTAATAACCGTACTATCGTTTAAAAGATCAACACACAAACATCGTGTGTGTATGTATGTATGTATGTATGTATGTATGTATGTAGTCAAGTCTGGTGTGGACGTGTGTTAAAAGCACACAGATGCCTTAACGTCTTTCTGTGCTTCTCTCAGACAAATCAACCCCACGTGCACGTCGTGACCACTGCCACGCAGACGGGGCTCTGATGAACGGCGAGTGTCCTGCACCGTATAACTGGACCTCCACTGCCTTGTGGGCGAAGGTTATTTAACCAAAGGCTAAGGGTGAGGTAACCCTGTCAGAAACCTCCAGAGGAGCTTAGGCCCTGTAAGCTGCGGTATATATGACCCACCGGCGTGTGGAATATGCTCTGGTGCCCAGCAACCTAAGTTCCAGTCATGGACCAAATGGCATGGTGGATGGAGAGGGCTCTGTAAGCCATGGTGAAGGTAACCTCCCTAGGAGAAGGAAAACTCTGATATAAACCCTGCGATGACTGCTGCACCAATGATGTTTACTTGCTCTTCTTTTTGGATCAATGTGGCAGTTGTTTAGAGAGTGGGATTGTCTCGGTGCAAAGTCTTTCCCCACTATAACAATCCTCATGCACAGGCATTGCTCGATATAAATTAGATACACTTTACCATCTCATGTATCTTGATAGCGGGAGGAAGGAAAGGAAAAAGGCTGCCGAAAACAGCAAAACATTCAATGAAGTTGGTAAATATGATTATGAACATAAATAGCAATAAGTGAACTGGAATTTCCAGAGCCTGGCCCAGCAGGTGTTTTAGGGCTCCACAGCCTGGACCCGGTCGTCATCATGCTACTGCGAGGAAATATATGACAATGACCATCGGCTGTTAGAATGTGCGGATGCTGCTTGACTTGCCGTCAGCAATAACGCGTCCAGAGCGTAGATCTGCTCTTGTATCTAAAGAACTTCAACGTTATGACATGGACATAGTTGCTCTCTCTGAGACCAGACTGGCTGATGAGAAACAGTTTTCTGAGTTGGCTGGGGCCTACATCATTTTCTAGAGTGGTAGAATGGATGGATGTAAGAGGGAATCAGGCGTGGCTTTTGCTATAAAGGCATCAATTCTTTCTCGCCTGGAAGAACTTCCCTGTGGTGTGAGTGACCGGATCATGACTATGAGGTTACCTCTGGTAAATGGTCGTTATATAACTTTTTTGAGTGTCTATGCACCCACTATGGATGCAACAGAAGATGAAAAGGTTGCTTTTTACTGTGCTTTGTGCAGTGTAGTTAGACGCATTCCCTCTGCTGATAAGGTCTTCATTCTTGGAGATTTTAATGCTAGGGCTGGAAAAGATTTTGAAATCTAGGATGTGCTGGGTAAACACGGAGTGGGCAAGTGTAATAGCAATGGTCTGATGTTGTACTTTTGTTCAGAGATGGGGTTTAAAATCGGTAACACCGTGTTTCAGCAGAAGGAAAAATACAAGACGACCTGGATGCATCCTGGTTCCAAACAATGGCACTTGATAGACTGTGTTAGTCAGAAAACGTGAGATGAGGGATATCTGCAGTGTTCGTGCCATGCAGTGTGCAGAGTGCTGGACCGACCATCGGTTGGTCCGTGAAAAGATAAAGTGTGTTATGAAGCCCAAGATGAGGGGAGCTGGTGTGGCTATCCCAAAAACGACTTAATGTTGCCCGTCTAAGGGGCAATATTGTGAGGGAGAAACTAGTTAAGGAGATGGAAGAGATTTATTGTGAAAACACTTGGCCTGCTTTTAAGGAATCTATCTATGAGGTATGTGAGAGAGTATTAGGTTATTGTGAGCGTAAACATCAGGATTGGTTCAATGAGAATGATACTGAAATTCAGACTCTGCTTGATTGAAAGGCCAGGGCATTGCACTCTTATCTCGGGGTAGTTTGCCAGATGGTGAGCAAGATCAATTGAGGGACAAGTTTAAGGCAATCAAGCACGAGGTGCAGAGGAGGTTGTGTAACATGCAGGATGAGTGGTGGAGGCATTATACAGCCTACTGCGTGCGGTTTACTGACCATCCAGATCACCTATCACTCCTCTGCGCTCGAGGGATGGTGGGGATCTTCTTGGAGATCCTACCGACATTCTTCATAGATGGAGGGAGCATTTCGATGACCTCCTGAACAGACCTTCTTACGTTGATCAGGAGTTTGTTAGGTCGATTCCTAGCAATCCGGTCAAGGATATCTTGGCAGAGGTTCTCTCCAGGAAGTTGAAGCAGCTGTCCATAAGCTGAACAATGGAAAGTCTCCTGACCCGAATCGTTTGCATGCGATCTTTGAATGTTCTGGACCCAAGATGATGCAACGCTTAGCGGACTTGTTGCAGACTGCTTGGTGGGATGAGTGTATTCCGCAGGATTGGCAGGATGCATTGATGGTAGTGCTATACAAGGGGAAGGGTAGCAGAGATAGCAGAGATGAATGTGGAAATTACCGGGGCATCTCTTTGCTGTCAGTAGTTGGTAAGCTGCTATGTAGGATCATGCAAGACAGAATGCTGGAGCACATTGCTGACAATGTTTTACCTGAATCGCAGTGTGGTTTCAGATGTCGAGGGACAGTGGATATGATTTTTACAGCCAGGTAACTACAGGAGAAATGTATAGAAAAGCAAAAGGGACTGTATCAGGTGTTCATCGATTTAACTAAGGCCTTTGATACAGTCAATAGGGATGCTTTGTGGGAGATTCTGAAAAAGCTTGGCTGTCCTAACAAGTTTATAACCATCTTAAAGCTCTTCCACGATGATATGAAGGCTGTGATTAACGTTCGGGAAAAGCTGGCTGATCCTATCTCAGTAGAAAATGGTGTTAAGCAGGAAGACATTCCAGCACCCACACTATTTGTGTTGTATTTCACCATGGTCTTTCGGATGGCATTTGGGGGGGTGCTCTGATGGTGTCTATATTCGTTATAGAACTACTGGGGGGTTGTTCAACGTTAGACGCTTCAATGCAAGTACAAAGGTACTCACCAACACGATACATGACTTACTCTATGCGGATGACTGTGATCTGGTGGCTTATACGGTGACTGATATGCAGCATCTTGTGGACGCCTTTGTGGTTGCCTGCAGCGCATTGGGCCTGACCATCAATCTGAAAAAACTTAATGTATCAGCCTGCTCTGGGCCTGCCATGCTATGAGCCATCAGTTTATATCTGTGGGTCAAGGATAGCGGTTGTCACTAAGTTTGTATACTTGGGTAGCACACTGAGTATATCCGGTGCCCTGGATGATGAGGTATCATTATGGATCAGCAGGGCAAGTGATGCCTTAGCAAAGTTGGACGGGCGTTTGTGGAGATGTCATGGGATCTTGCTGCCAACTAAGATTAAGGTTTATGCCGCATGCGTTCTCTCTAATCTCTCTATGGTTGCGAAACTTGGACAACATACGGCGAATCTTAGGTGTGGGTTGGCAGATGTATGTCAGTGATGTGGAGGTGCTTGAACTGACCCAATGCCTTAGCATTGAGGTTCACGTTATCAAGCATAGACTGAGATGGAGTGGACATGTGGTAAGGATGTTAGACAGTCGACTTCCAAAACAACTCCTTTATGGCGAGCTCGCCGAGAGAAGACGTATGGCTCAAAAGCCTAAACTGAGATTCAAGAATTTTTTAATATCCACCTTAAAAAAATGTGAGATTGATGAAATAACCTGGGAGAGTCTTGCTTTGGATCGCGGAAGGTGGAGAAGGACCTTGCGGGGAGGTGTGGGCAAGTTTGAGGCGGACCGAACCCAGTATGAGCGACTGAACCGCGATATCCGGAAAGGAAGGGTGAAAGGAGCCGTGGATGGGAGGGGGCGTCAAATTGGTCTGGAGTGTGAGGTGTGCGGAAGAATATGTCTGAGCAGAGCTGGGCTGATGAGCCACCAAACTACTCATCGGCGCAGTGAGCCACAAAGCAATCTTGAGTTGCCAGAGTTAACATGTGTCAACTGCGGGCGGACGTACAACACGGCAGGCGGTTTGAAACGGCATTTGATCCTACATAAAAAAAGAACAACAATGTGTGTCAAGGAATGCAATAGTTTGGCAGGGCTTAAAAGCCACATTCGTGCGGTCCATCACTGAATGTTTTCGTGTTGCTATATACTTTTTTTGTGCTATATGGAGTATTTGCAATGTTCGAAAGCGAATTTGCTCCCATCACATCATGTTCCCCGGCTGTAAAATACACTTAACTATATTTTTTCGTTAATATTACGTATTTATTATTATAGAGCCAATTCCAATCGATTATTACATTGTACCTAATATATAGTAGTGATTTCAAAAGTAGAAAAATACGACTGTAATCTCATCAGATAGAATCAAAACCAAACATATAGTTCTCCAGCCTTATTCGTTACCCTCTCGGCCACATTCATACGCATATTAAAAGTTTTTAAAAAGTCGACTTACGCTTGCTAAGTTCCATTTTTGTTTTCGATTTTTACCCTCTTAGCAGCGATGTCTACCGGTTAAAAACAAGTTGAATTTGTTCAACAGGTCCAAATCCATATATCAAGTATGTATGTATATATATATATATATATATATATATATATATATATATATATACTAGTAACAGTACTTGAGAAGATAGTATTGTGGATAAATTTTGTAAAAATCAGATAATTTTCAAAAATCGTTCAGCCACTTTTACCACAAGTATGAATCAGTTATTTTATGCAATATACAATTCGAAGCGTTTTCTTTACTGATAATTATGGCTTATGGCTTATCGAGTTTATATCCGACACATATAGACACAGTTAATCAATCGAGAACCACATCATTCTATATAAAAAAAAACATATAAGATATCAACTGATATATACTCGAGAGTCAAAATAACGAAAAGAATACTCATGTTATAGCCCTACTGATATTATTTATATTATACAGGGTGGCCCACGTAAAAGTAGCCCAGAAAATGTAGAGAGAGAAACATTCTTTTATTGTTTGAATTACCTGTGGCATAGTTATTACACCTGCAGTATTTAAAAGATACTGGGAGTGCTCCCCGTTGATATCTATGTATTTTGGGGCACGTTTCACAACGTTCGCAGATACTGCCTATAGATCTTCTCTGGTGATTCTCCTGATAGCGTTAGTAATGTTCTCCTTTGGTTGGTCTAGATTGTGAAGATTATTTGCATAAACATTTGTTTTAAAGTCTCCTCAAAGATAAAAATCACATGATGACAAGCCCGGGAAAAGTGGTGGCCATAACCCTTTGCTTATTGTTCTCTCTTCATGTAATGCACTTGTGTCAGTGATCTGTGAGACGTGTGCCATGTAGCGCCATCTTGTTGAAAAAAAAAGGCATTTTTTATTGTGGTGTCAGTTGGTAGTTAGGAGAAAGATTAGAAGATTGGGCTACTTTTAAGTGGGCAAATCTATACTCATTTATTTTTTCGGTCGATACAACCAAATTTGTTCCAGATGTCATCGAACCCGTCTTTACGCCACTGATGTCTATATTATTTCACTATGATATATTGACAAGCACGTGGGCAGACACATTAGTAAACTTCAGAACGCGGATATTAAAAGGCAAACCCTACACCCAACTTGTTAATCAACTAACCACACAATCTAACTTACTTCTTCCTGGCACTTTCCACCCAACATGTGACTAATGATGCTCAGTTATGAGATTTAACATAGTGTTTTTTTTTAAACAACGGATCGTTGCTTATCAAAACTAAAAACATTCGAGGATAAAGTTTATCATATTATTATATGACAGTTGCATTATCATGAATAATATGAAAGGATTGGAAATATCCACATACGAAACACTTAGAACAGGGGCTTCCAAAGTTTTCGAACGGGATGGGGGCTGAGGACATATTGCTGATCTTTTAGAGCTACGCGTGACAAATATATATATATATATATATATATATATATATATATATATATATATATATATATATATATATATATATATATATATATGGGCGACATTTTATAATTTATTGCTAATTATATTTGATTTTTAGTATAATGGTTCTCCAAAACCTCATTTTAAAAATCATTTTAAGTCCGTTTATATATCTATTATTATTATTATTATTATTATTATTATTATTATTATTATTATTATTATTATTATTATTATCGACTCACAAGGAGCTTTTACACAGGTCACAAAAGTTCTATCCTAAAAACAACCCATCGCGTTCCCTGGAAGCTGAATTACAACAAGTCTCCCCAGTTCTCCAGTACTCTCCACCTCTTGATATCATTTGCAAATGAATTTGCATTGTAGCATTATTATTATTATTATTATTATTATTATTATTATTATTATTATTATTGTTGTTGTTGTTGTTGTTGTTGTTGCTGCTGTTGTTATTATTATTATTATTTTTTTATTGTTATTATTATTATTGTTATTATCATTATTATTATTATTATTATTATTAGTATTATTATTCCATTAACTTCACAGTGTTGTGATGCTTTATATCGTTTTCCGCCCCACAGGAGCGGACTTTTACACCAAAGCTAGTGATGATAGTCACAGAGTCAATTAGATGGAAAGCACCTGGCGTGGGACGTTTGCTGAGCTAAGCAGACCGGACTCCCGTATCTGATTCCCAAATAGTTCATCTAGAATTCAGCCAAACGCACCTATAATGATTGGCACGATGGAAGTTTTCTTATTTCCACAACCTAGCAATCTCCACCATCAGTTATCTGATAGTTCCATAGTTTCTCATTCTTTTTGCCTGTAAAGTTCATGTCGTTTTGGCAAGCCACATCAATAATTTGGCATTTACTGATCTTTTTTGTTCACAACTACGATATCTCGTCACACTAACTCATGAAATCCTAAAGGATCTTAACGTCCTCATTTTCCAGTACCCATTCTGGGTGATATTGCTATTATTTATCCGTCACTTGGATACTAAACTTTTGACACAAACTCCAATGCAGATTTGTACATATTTTGTCATGGCGGACATTTGTACTCTTTTTGAGCAAGTATAGAACACGCACTAACAATGTGTGACACTGATTCAAGAGATATACCACATAACCTGCTCTTTTCAGAACAGTTCTTCCCACTAATGTGTTTATTTACTGCATTTGTATTTAGTGCTTTTTCCTGAGCAGCAAATATAAGATTTTATGTATCTCTTTTCAAGTCACCTTTGGACAGAAAATTCCACGTGTTCTGATATTTTTTGTGCCTTAGTATCTCGCTTAAACTGGCCATGGAGTTTCATTCTTACCAACTCAGTCAACTTTTCTGCTTCGATTCCTTCCTTTTACTTCTGCTTATCTTCCAATGAATCTTTATCCAGCTCTTCCTCTTTCGCCGCTGATGCGAGGAACACTTCATAGTTGTTAACCAAGTAGTGGTGAACACTTCTAGGCACTTCCCTAACACATTCATCAATCTCAATCAGTATTCGTCCCCCTTTCTTCCTTGTGATATACAGCCTGAGCACATTAGAATTTGGGTGACTTGACTAACAGTTTCCGTGTGTCTCTATCCGGCTTTTTCATTTCTTCCTGTGTCCGTTCTACAGAAGCTGCACTGTATCGAATTACAGCAACCGCCCATGAACTGATGATTTTGAATAGGTTCCTACCATTCACAATTGCAATCAGTCCTCTTCCGGTAATGTTGTTTGTCTACCAGAAACACCGGAAAATATTAAAATGATAGATTATAATGATGAAATTATAATAGTCGATTAGATAGATTATAATGATGAAATTATAATAGTCGATTATTATGATTGGTAGAAGTATAATCGTTATCGATGTGATGAGTTATGTTAAATTACAATATTTACATTTAATAGTTCTCAGGAATGTTAACTTGATATTAATTTGACAGATGGAATTTAAGCTTACCACAATATAAGCAAATATACGCGACAAAAAACAAGCAAGGATCTTTAGGTTACGTGTAGTGATGACGTTATAAAAACTAATAGATTTTGGGATGTAGAGTTAGGGTGTAGAGTTGTAGTAACGAGGGAGCGGAGTTCGATACGCAACGCATTAGCAGATGGATGGGATTTTTATGACAGGACGCCCATGGAAGTCAGAAGAAGGCGACTTAGAAAAATTTAATCTTATACAAAGCTTGCCAACTCTGCAAAAGAACGCAGCAAAGAATAACTGATTGTATCAAAATATAATTCTCGTCTGAGCGTTTTCACTTTTGGAGAGAAACACCTTTAATTTCAGGACCTATGAAAGGGACGCATAAAAGGAAGATTTGAGGTATGTTTTTTGCTAGTGTTCGAACCGACAACGATTTCTGTTGATTGTTAATATATGTATATACACACATAAACACCCAAGTGAGAATAAATAAGACAAATCACATATCAGGACGTTAACACTCATGAGCACAAACGCTCGGCAAAGCCTGGTCGTAAAGTACGCTTAAATATGATATTTTAATTCTTGCAGAATTCGTATATACTATTATAGAGTTAATGTTCTATCGATTTTTATATATTAAAAAGTTGCGATTTCAAAAAAAAAAAATGTATATATATATCCATATGATTTGGGTACATTAGCTTGAATCGGAACCGAAATCAAAAATTTTGGAAAAAATGTATATATATATATATATATATATATATATATATATATATATATATATATATATATATATATATATAAGTTATATATATATATATATATATATAT